>NC_134497.1:19299203-19431703 GCF_040206685.1 Ascaphus truei
TATAATACAGATACACACGCTGCTCTGCGTATAATACAGATACACACGCTGCTCTGCATGTAATACAGATACACGCTGCTCTGCGTATAATACAGATATGCACTGCACTGAGTTGCAATGCGATTAGCATTCAACAAAAGGAAACAGGTTTTTGGGGTGCTTAAAGACAATTATATGGCCCAAATTATTGAGGAACCAACCAGGAGAGGGGCAATACTGTATTTGGTAATATCAAACAATGTAGAAGTAATAACAAATATTCACGTCCTGGAACATTTGGTAACCGTGACCATAACATGGTCTCATTTGAAATAAATGATCAAAAACAGATTATTGGGTTCAACAAAGACTTTAAACTTTAGAAAGGCAGATTTTAATAAACTGAGGTCTAATCTAGTAGTAATACACTGGGATGATGTTTTTGCAGGGAAAAATGTAGAAGATAAATGGGCAGTCTTTAAAACATTGTTAGAAATGCGCACTTATCAGTGTATACCCCTGGGTAATAAATATAAAAGAAATAAGTTAAAACCAATGTGGCTAAATTAACAGGTAGGGGAGGAAATGGACAAGAAGAGGAAGGCGTTTAGATTCTTTAAGTCAGACGGGACGGAGACATCGTATCAGAATTATAAGGAATGTAACAAATTGTAAAAGGGCAATCAAATTAGCAAAAATGGTTAATGAAAAAAGGATTGCAATAGAAAGTAAGGTCAACCCTAAAAAGTTCTTTAAGTACCTTAATAACAAAAAAACGAGAAATAAAATATAGGACCCTTTCAGTGGGAGATGGGCAGGCAGATTTTTGGAGATAAGGAAAAAGCAGAGGTATTAAACACATTCTTTGTCTCTGTGTTTACCAGGGAAGAATCAAGTTCAATAGTAGCACCACAGGAGGAAGCCACAACCTCCATATTAATGAACAATTGGTTAACTGAGGAAGAAGTTCATAAGCGACTTGATAAAATTAAAGTAAATAAGGCACCAGGCCCCGATGGCATACATCCAAGAGTTCTCAAGGAGTTAAGCTCAGTAATAACCAAACCATTACATTTAATATTCAAGGACTCTATTTCCACAGGCTCAGTACCACAAGATTGGCGTAAAGCAGATGCGGTGCCTATATTTAAAAAGGGAGCTAGATCACAACCGGGGGAATTACAGACCTGTAAGCCTGACTTCAATAGTGGGGGAAACTACATGAAGGTTTAATACGGGATAATATTCAGGCATACCTAATGGAAAACAAAATTATTAGTAATAGTCAGCATGGATTTATGAAGGACTAGCTGGTATACCCGGCGTTGCCCGGGCGTGGAAGGGCAGGGGGTATGGAGTGGAAGAGCGGGGGAGGTGAGGGCTTGGAAGGGCGGGGGGGGAGGAGGGGCGTGGAAGGGCGGAGGGGGGGAGGGGCGTGGAAGGGCGGAGGGGGGGCGTGGAAGGGCAGGGGGGCAATGGGCAGGGAGGGGCAGGGGGCAAAGGGCAGGGAGGGGCGGGGGGCAAAGGGCAGGGAGGGGCGGGGGGGGCAAAGGGCAGGGAGGGGCGGGGGGGGGGCAAAAGGCAGGGAGGGGCGGGGCAAAGGGCAGGGATGGGCGTGTGGGGGGCAAAAGGGCAGGGAGGGGGCGGGGTGGGGGGGGGCAAAGGGCAGGGGGAGGAGGGCAGGGGCAAAGGGCAGTGGGAGGGAGGGGCAGGGGGCAAGGGCAGGGGGGGCAGGGGGCAAAGGGCATTGGGGAGGGAGGGCAGGGGGGCAAAGGGCATTGGGAGGGAGGGGCAGGGGGCAAAGGGCAGGGGGAGGGCAGGGGGGGCAAAGGGCAGGGGGGGAGGGAGGCAGGGGGGGCAAAGGGCAGGGGGAGGGAGGGCAGGGGGGGCAAAGGGCAGGGGGAGGGAGGGCAGGGGGGGGCAAAGGGCAGGGAGGGTAGGGGGGGCAAAGGGCAGGGAGGGTAGGGGGGGCAAAGGGCAGGGTGAGTCAGGGACGCGATAAATAACCCATTCCCCTGCGTTTACTCACCTTGCACATGGCCGCGCTCCTCTTCCTCTGGGGATCCACTTCCGGGCGGGGGAGAGCGAGCGGAGCCGGGGTGCCGGGCGGGCGGAGAGCGAGCGGAGCCGGGGATCACTTCCGGGCTGGGGAGAGCGAGCGGAGCCGGGGTGCCGGGCGGGCGGAGAGCGAGCGGAGCCGGGGTTCTACTTCCGGGCGGGGGGAGAGCGAGCAGAGCCGGGCGGGCGGAGAGCTAGCGGAGCCGGGGATCACTTCCGGGCGGGGGAGAGTGAGCGGAGCCGGGGTGCCGGGCGGGCGGAGAGCTAGCGGAGCCGGGGATCCACTTTCGGGCGGGGGAGAGCGAGCGGAGCCGGAGTGCCGGGCAGTCGGAGAGCGAGCGGAGCCGGGGTTCTACTTCCGGGCGGGGGAGAGCGAGCGGAGCCGGGCGGGCGGAGAGCGAGCGGAGCCGGGGTTCTACTTCCGGGCGGGGGAGAGCGAGCGGAGCCGGGCGGGCGGAGAGCTAGCGGAGCCGGGGATCCACTTCCGGGCGGGGGAGAGTGAGCGGAGCCGGGGTGCCGGGCGGGCGGAGAGCTAGCGGAGCCGGGGATCCACTTCCGGGCGGGGGAGAGCGAGCGGAGCCGGGGTGCCGGGTGGGCGGAGAGCGAGCGAGCCGGGGTTCTACTTCCGGGCGGGGTGAGAGCGAGCGGAGCCGGGGTGCTGGGCGGGGAGCTGAGCGAGCGGAGCCGGGGTTCTACTTCCGGGCGGGGGGAGAGCGAGCGGAGCCGGGGTTCTACTTCCGGGCGGGGGAGAGCGAGCGGAGCCGGGGTTCTACTTCCGGGCGGGGGAGAGCGAGCGGAGCCGGGGTTCTACTTCCGGGCGGGGGAGAGTGAGCGGAGCCGGGGTGCCGGGCAGGGGGAGAGCGAGCCGGGGTGCCGGGCGGGGGAGAGTGAGCGGAGCCGGGGTGCCGGGCGGGGAGAGCGAGGCGGGGTGCCGGGCGGGGGGGAGAGCGTGCCGGGGTGCCGGGCGGGGGGAGAGCGAGCCGGGGTGCCGGGGGGGGGAGAGCGAGCCGGGGTACCGGGCGCCGCGGCGGGGAGAGCGAGCCCTCCTAGCTAGACTAGAATGGAGATTTACATTTTTAGCACTGGTGAGTAGGGGTTGGCCAGATGGCTTGTCCAAAAACACTGGACACAATGGTAAAAGTTGCGACGCCCCAATACATATTAAAAAAAACACGCTCCCGAATACATATAAAATATAGCGCCCACCTCCCCAATACATATTAAAATAGTAGCCCTACCACCCCCATATATATATTAAATATACCCCTACCACCCCATTATATATATTAAATATACCCCTACCACCCCCATACTGTATATATATATAAATATACCCCCACCACCCCCATATATATTCAATAATAACCCCACCACCCCCAATATATATGAAATATACACCCCTACCACCCCCATATATATATAAATAGTTCTACCCCTGTAGTATATATTAAATATACCCCTACCACCCCATATATATTAAATATACCCTACCACCCTCATATATATTAAATATACCCCTACCACCCCATATATATTAAATATACCCCTACCACCTCATATATATTAAATATACCCCTACCACTCCATATATATTAAATATACCCTACCACCCCCATATATTAAAGGATCCCACCACTCCCAATTCATATAAAAGGATTCCCAACCACCCCCATATATATATATACTCTCCCTACCACCCCATATATATCAAATATACTCCTACACCCCAGATATATATCAAATATAATTACCCACCACCCAGATATATATTAATATTAGCCCCACCCCCATATATTAAATATACTCCTACACCCCATATATATCAAATATACTACTACCACCCCCATATATATATTAAATATACCCCACCACCCCCCATATATATTAAATATACCCCCACCATACATATAAAATATACCCCAACCACCCCCATATATATTAATATACTCCTATCACCCCATATATATCTACTACCACCCCCATATATATATTAAATATACCCCCACCACCCCCATATATATTAAATATACCCCCACCACCCCATATATATTAATATACCCCATCATCACATATAAAATATACCCCAACCACCCCACCCCATATATATTAAATATACTCCTACCACCATATTATATCAAATATACTCCTACCACCCCATATATATCAAATATACTCCTACCACCCCCAGATATATATTAAAATATACCCCCACCACCCCCAGATATATATTAAATATACCCCCACCACCCCCATATATATTAAATATACTCCTACCACCCCATATATATAAAATATACTACTACCACCCCCATATATATATTAAATATACCCCCACCACCCCCCTCATATATATTAAATATACCCCCACCACCCCCATATATATTAAATATACCCCACCATACATATAAAATAGACCCCAACCACCCCCATATATATTAAATATACTCCTACCACCCCATATATATCAAATATACTACTACCACCCCATATATATCAAATATACCCCTACCACCCCCATATATTAAATTAAAAATACCCCGACCACCCCCATATATATTAAATATACTACTACCACCCCCAATACATATAAAAGATCCCCCACCACCCCTATACATATAAAATATACCCCCCACATTGTCCTTACCTTATCTCCTGCAGGACACAGACAGCACAGAACATGTCTCTGGCCCGCAGGGGTTGTGGGCTCCGCCCCCGCTGTCCTCTCCTCCAATCAGGGCAGTCCTCCTTGCTCTGCCCAGCCACCGTCCCGGCCCTCCCTCTCACTGCCTCCGCCCTCTCAGCACTTAACGCTCGCCGGACACCTGGCAACCCTATGGTGGGCACGCATGGGCCGGGCGCGTGGGGCCCCCCTATGCTGTGGAGGCCCTGGTTGGCGCATGCGTGCGGGGGAATCCCATGGCACATCCCCGCCGTCCCACGTTGGGAGCCGAGTAAATGCGCGCAGAAAAATCGCCGCCATTTTAAATTTAAAAAAATGTTGGTTTTTTTTACTTTAACTGGCATGGCCGGGCCCCCTGACTCACGGGGCCCGGGACGCCAGTGCCGTCTGTCCCCCCCCTGTTGGCAGCCCTGGCTCTGCGTATAATACAGATACACACGCTGCTCTACGTATAATACAGATACACCCGCTGCTCTGCGTATAATACAGATACACACGCTGCTCTGCGTATAATACAGATACACCCGCTGCTCTGCATATAATACAGATACACACGGTGCTGCTCTACGTATAATACAGATACACACGCTGCTGCTCTACGTATAATACAGATACACCCGCTGCTCTGCGTATAATACAGATACACACGCTGCTCTGCGTATAATACAGATACACCCGCTGCTCTGCGTATAATACAGATACACACGCTGCTCTACGTATAATACAGATACACCCGCTGCTCTGCGTATAATACAGATACACACGCTGCTCTGCGTATAATACAGATACACGCGCTGCTCTGCGTATAATACAGATACACACGCTGCTCTGCGTATAATACAGATACACACAATGCTCGGTGTATAATACAGATACACACGCTGCTCTGCGTATAATACAGATACACACGGTGCTCTGCGTATAATACAGATACACACGCTGCTCTGTGTATAATACAGATACACACGCTGCTCTGCGTATAATACAGATACACACAATGCTCGGCGTATAATACAGATACACGCTCGCTGCTCTGCGTATAATACAGATACACACGCTGCTCTGCGTATAATACAGATACACACACTGCTCTGCGTATAATACAGTTACACACACTGCTCTGTGTATAATACAGATACACACGCTGCTCTGCGTATAATACAGATACACCCGCTGCTCTGCGTATAATACAGATACACACGCTGCTCTGCGTATAATACAGATACACACAATGCTCGGCGTATAATACAGATACACACGCTGCTCTGCGTATAATACAGATACACACGGTGCTCTGCGTATAATACAGATACACGCGCTGCTCTGCGTATAATACAGATACACACAATGCTCGGCGTATAATACAGATACACGCTCGCTGCTATGCGTATATTACAGATACACACACTGCTCTGCGTATAATACAGATACACACAATGCTCGGCGTATAATACAGATACACACGCTGCTCTGCGTATAATACAGATACACACGCTGCTCTGCGTATAATACAGATACACACAATGCTCGGCGTATAATACAGATACACACTCTGCTCTGCGTATAATACAGATACACACGCTGCTCTGTGTATAATACAGATACGCACGCTGCTCTGTGTATAATAAAGATACACGCGCTGCTCTGCGTATAATACAGATACACACGCTGCTCTGCGTATAACACAGATACACGCTGCTCTGTGTATAATACAGATACACACGCTGCTCTGTGTATAATACAGATACACACGCTGCTCTGCGTATAATACAGATACGTGCGCTGCTCTGTGTATAATACAGACACGCTCGCTGCTCTGCGTATAATACAGACACGCTCGCTGCTCTGCATATAATACAGACACGCTCGCTGCTCTGCGTATAATACAGATACACACGCTGCTCTGCGTATAATACAGATACACACGCTGCTCTGCGTATAATACAGATACACACGCTGCTCGACGTATAATACAGATACACACGCTACTCTGTGTATAATACAGATACACATGCTGCTCTGTGTATAACACTGTCTTGTTAATAAAACCTGTTTATAGTTAATGTAAGATTTCGAAGAATCACTATATATTTGTCAGAGGTTTTTTTATTTCAGATATGATAGAACTGTTCTTTTAAAGACGCAGCAGGTGCAGTGCGGGTAGCGCCAGTGCTAAGCCCACCCCCCCCCCCCCCCCCCCCCCCCACTGCCCCTCCCTGTTACCCCGGCCTCACCAAACAGCCCTGAACACATGGAGGTAATATGGTTACATGTCCCATCATATAGCACTGTGGGGCTTATGCAGAGAGGATAGATATGGAAATTGCGCCATCTTCTGGCCAAAAAACTCGCCACAAAACCTTTTACTCGTGAGAAAATGGCGCGATTTTTAAAATCCGGCAGAACTGTTTTCTGAAGTGTAAAAGTCGCCAAACACGTGGCGAGAACCTGGAACTCGCCATGCTAATATAGCGTGCAATTCCAGAAGGACCAAAGCGCTGGAACGCGCCATTCTGCCCTATAATATGGCGTGTTCCAGGTCGCCAGAAAAACTTGGCAATTTGACTACCATATACTAAAATAAGGTAAAGGCGCTTTCTGCATACGGCCATAATTTATGCCAAATCTGTGGCTATTTTATTGCCGTTTTCCCAGTAAATCACGATCCTCTCTGCATAAGCCCCTGTATCTTTGTCTATATAGTGTCCCAAGCCAAGACCAAAAAGCTATACAGTCTGACCAGAGAATAGTGAGACTGCTCCCTCTTGTGGCGATAAGTGAAGTCTGCAACTCTTATCTGCCGCGGCTAGGGCTGAACGAGCGCCGAAGCGCTTAGCTGCGCGTGCTCCCGTTTCAGCCGCGACCTGTGACGTCACGCGGCTGGTTCGCCCTCATTGGCTGAACCTGCCGTGACATGGCCAGCGCTCCGTCGCCACAGGCAAAGACAAAATCCTTTATCTATTGTTACAGTTTGCAGCTCAAACTGCTGGGAACATCAGCAACAAATGATGCCAAACAGGAAAGTGTTGCAAATATCTTGCACTGCTGGGGAAGTGGGCTAAACCCTGCTATAGATAGTCAAAGGATGCTCAGTATATTAACACGATATTAAGTGTTTAATTGAAACAAAAATTTATTTATTTTTAAAAACAGTCACTATTATCTAATACTACAGAACTGATTTATTTTAAAAAAAATGAATAATAAAATAAACATAAGATTTCATGTTTTGCTGCTTTTAGCTGATTTCCCGAAGTAATGTGTACGATCTCCCACTCAGTTTAGGATTTATAGATGCCGAAAAAGCGTTTGATTCTGTCTATGCCTCAGCGCTCCTAGAAGCGTTAAGAAGACAAAATGCTGAAGAAGCGTGTGTTAATATTATAAAGAACATTTACGAGAATGCCACATCCACCATTAGATTACATGACGATAAAAGCCAGATAAGGATCAGCAAGGGAGCGCGGCAGGGAGACACCGTGTCACCAGGATCAGCAAAGGAGGGCGGCAGGGAGACACCGTGTCACCAGGATCAGCAAGGGAGCGCAGCAGGGAGACACCGTGTCACCAGGATCAGCAAGGGAGTGCGGCAGGGAGACACGTGTCACCAGGATCAGCAAGGGAGTGCGGCAGGGAGACACCGTGTCACCAGGATCAGCAAAGGGAGTGCAGCAGGGAAACACCGTGTCACCAGGATCAGCAAAGGGAGTGCGGCAGGGAGACACCATGTCACCAGGATCAGCAAAGGGAGTGGGCAGGGAGACACCATGTCACCAGGATCAGCAAAGGGAGTGGGCAGGGAGACACTGTGTCATCAGGATCAGCAAAGGGAGTGCGGCAGGGAGACACCGCGTCACCAGGATCAGCAAAGGGAGTGCGGCAGGGAGACACTGTGTCACCAGGATCAGCAAAGGGAGTGGGCAGGGAGACACCGTGTCATCAAAGCTTCTCACAGCAGCTCGAAAAATTCTTCAAGACTTTAGATTGGGAAGAAAAAGGAATCAAAATAAACGGTGAATGTTTGACTCGCTACGATTTGCAGATGACCTCGTTATTTTTTGCCACAAATCCTGAAGATCTCCGGCAGCAAATTGGAGAACTTGCCGACGCCAGTAATAAAGTGGCCTCCATATGAATCTCACAAATAGCAGAGTGTTGTTCAACAAACGTGTCAAGTCTTCAGAGATCGAAGTAAATGGAATCGGACCAGAAGTCTCAGGCGGTGGCTTCCTTGGCCGGTGAGTAACAATAAGTGGGAACCTTGTGAACGAAATCAGCAGGAGAATGGAGATGGGATGGAGGCAATTTGGAAGAAACAAGACAATATTTCAAGGGGACCTTCCCCTGCGCCTCAAGAAGAAAGGTTTCTCCCAGTGTATCCTGCCCGTGCTCACGTATGGATGTGACCCGTGTATCCTGCCCGTGCTCACGTATGGATGTGACCCGTGTATCCTGCCCACGCTCACGTATGGATGTGACCCGTGTATCCTGCCTGCGCTCATGTATGGATGTGACCCGTGTATCCTGCCCATGCTCACGTATGGATGTGACCCGTGTATCCTGCTTGCGCTCACGTATAGATGTGACACTCGGACCCTAAATGCGAAGATAATTGAGAAGCTACCGAAAACGCAGAGAAGATGGAGAGATGCATGCTGGGTATTATCCGAAGTATGGAGAGATGCATGCTGGGTACTACCCGAACTATGGAGAGATGCATGCTGGGTATTACCCAAAGAGTCAGGAAAAAGAATGAATGGGTTCAAAACCAAACAAAAGTCAGTGACATCATCACACAGGGGAAGAAAGTAAAATGGCGACGGGCCGGACATATCGCAAGAAGGAACGGCCATCGTGGGACAAAGATAGAACTCGACTGGATTCCAAGAGAGATGAAAAGAGCAAGACGCCCAAAAGTAAGACGGGAGGATGGGATGAGGGAATGTGTGGGAGCGACGTGGAGAAGAGAGGCTGTAACCGCAGGACCTGGGAGATCACTGGGGAGGCTTCATCCAGCAGCGGGGAGACCCGGGCTGGAGAGGATGGGATGAGGGAATGTGTGGGAGCAACGTGGGGAAGAGAGGCTGTAACCGCAGGTCCTGGGAGATCACTGGGGAGGCTTCATCCAGCAGCGGGGAGACAAGAAGGTGATGAGATGCAATTCTTCACACCTTAACATAATGATATATATATTTATGTATATATAACATACAAATGCACACATGCATACAAATAATATATATTATAGAGTGTAAGCTCCTTGGGACAGAGTTCTCCATCCTATTGTCCAATTTTTCCTTAACATACATGTACTCTCTCATCACACAATGTTACTGTCTTCCCTCTCACGTTGTACTGCACCGCGGAATATGTTGGCACCTTACAAATAAAAGATGATATACCTACGTGTGTGTGTGCATGTATATATTTATATATATATATATATATATATATATATATATATTAGTGCAGCCTCGGAGGGGTTAATTCTGCCAGTTCTGCCTTCTTATAAACAAAGGCGATTTTAAGGGTTAAAAAAAAGGGGGGGGATTTTTTCCTGTAATTTTCGCCCCATTACTCGACATTATGAAAACTAAGAATGCACCATTAATTTTTCCAAAAGAATGGTAAATACATCTCATTTTGGATGCGGGATTCTGCATTGGAATAGTAGCCCCGAGCAAAGGGCTCGTGAGACCCTATCTCCCTCCCTCTTTCTCTCTCCATCTCTTTCCTTCCCTCTCTCTGCCCCCTCTTTTTCCCTCCCTCTCTCTCCCCCCATCTCTCTCTCCGTCTCTCCCTCATCTCTTTCTCCCTCTCTCCCCCATCTCTTTCTCCCTCTCCCCCCATCTCTCTCTCCCTCTCTGTCTCCCCCTCTCTCTCCCCATCTTTCTCCCTCATCTCTCTCTCCCCCCATCTCTTTCTCCCTCTCCCCCCATCTCTTTCTCCGTATCTCTCCCTCACCATCTCGTCCCATCTCTCTCTCCCTCTCTCCCCATCTTTCTCCTAATTTATTTATTTATTTTTGTGTTTAAGCAAATCATCGCTTTGATCTGATTGGGCTGTGGTCAGAGACGGGGTTCAGGGGAAGGGTACATTTGGAACACAACTTACACCCCAGCTCTTTTTTTAGGGTATAATCCCAGCGTGCCTTGTTACATCAACCCCTTATGGCCATAGTTCCTCTCTGTCTGTGTCACGGTCTCTGTGTGCCACTGTGTCACCCTGCAGTGGAAGACAAACTCCATGAGCCCATCTGTTTGTGACCCAGTGAAAGGACAGACGTCACAGGTTCCTTCTGTCTGTCACCCTATGGCAAGAGAGGTCCCAGACTGCCCCTTTCTGTCCGTGTCACCCTGTGGCATGAGGGGTCCCAGACTGCCCCTTTCTGTCTGTGTCACCCTGTGATAAGAGGGGTTCCAAACTGCCCCTTTCTGTCTGTGTCACCCTGTGGCAAGAGAGGTCCCAGACTGCCCCTTTCTGTCCATGTCACCCTGTGGCATGAGGAGTCTCATACTGCCCCTTTCTGTCCGTGTCACCCTGTGGCAAGAGGGGTCCCAGACTGCCCCTTTCTGTCCATGCCACCCTGTGGCAAGAGGGGTCCCAGACTGCCCCTTTCTGTCCGTGTCACCCTGTGGCATGAGGGGTTCCAGACTGCCCCTTTCTGTCCATGCCACCCTGTGGCAAGAGGGGTCCCAGACTGCCCCTTTCTGTCCATGTCACTCTGTGGCATGAGGGGTTCCAGACTGCCCCTTTCTGTCCATGCCACCCTGTGGCATGAGGGGTTCCAGACTCCCCCTTTCTGTCCGTGTCACCCTGTGGCAAGAGGGGTCCCAGACTGCCCTTTCTGTCCATGCCACCCTGTGGCAAGAGGGGTCCCAGACTGCCCTTTCTGTCCATGCCACCCTGTGGCATGAGGGGTTCCAGACTGCCCTTTCTGTCTGTGTCACTTTGTGGCATGAGGGGTTCCAGACTCCCCCTTTCTGTCCGTGTCACCCTGTGGCATGATTAGTCTCATACTGCCCCTTTCTGTCCGTGTCACCCTGTGGCATGAGGGGTTCCAGACTCCCCCTTTCTGTCCGTGTCACCCTGTGGCATGATTAGTCTCATACTGCCCCTTTCTGTCCGTGTCACCCTGTGGCAAGAAGGGTCCCAGACTGCCCTTTCTGTGTCACCCTGTGGCAAGAGGGGTCCCAGACTGCCCCTTTCTGTCCGTGTCACCCTGTGGCAAGAGGGGTCCCAGACTGCCCTTTCTGTCCATGCCACCCTGTGGCAAGAGGGGTCCCAGACTGCCCTTTCTGTCCATGCCACCCTGTGGCATGAGGGGTTCCAGACTGCCCTTTCTGTCTGTGTCACTTTGTGGCATGAGGGGTTCCAGACTCCCCCTTTCTGTCCGTGTCACCCTGTGGCATGATTAGTCTCATACTGCCCCTTTCTGTCCGTGTCACCCTGTGGCATGAGGGGTTCCAGACTCCCCCTTTCTGTCCGTGTCACCCTGTGGCATGATTAGTCTCATACTGCCCCTTTCTGTCCGTGTCACCCTGTGGCAAGAAGGGTCCCAGACTGCCCTTTCTGTGTCACCCTGTGGCAAGAGGGGTCCCAGACTGCCCTTTCTGTCCATGTCATACTGTGGCAAGAGGGGTCCCAGACTGCCCTTTCTATCCATGCCACCCTGTGGCAAGAGGGGTCCCAGACTGCCCTTTCTGTCCATGCCACCCTGTGGCATGAGGGGTTCCAGACTGCCCCTTTCTGTCCATGCCATCCGGTGGCATGAGGGGTTCCAGACTGCCCTTTCTGTCCATGCCACCCTGTGGCATGAGGGGTCCCAGACTGCCCTTTCTGTCCATGTCACCCTGTGGCATGAGGGGTCCCAGACTGCCCCTTTCTGTCCATGTCACCCTGTGGCAAGAGGGGTCCCAGACTGCCCCTTTCTGTCCGTGTCACCTTTTGGATTCGGAAAGGACAGTCCCCATGAGACCTTCTCCATCCATCAGCGAGATACAACTCAAGAGACCCATCGCTCTTCACAACGAATAAAGCCTTGATATTGTTTAACCGGCCGGAAAACCTTCTCAGAAGTAGCTGTGTTCTTCTGGCTTAAGTAAAAATCCATTTTTATTTCCTCCAAGGGATGATCGCTCCCGCCACCGATCCCGGGGACTTGATCTATGTCCCTTTTTACCAACTCCTTTCCGTCTTCCCCTCGCAGTTTACAAGCTCCACTTCAACCTCTCGTTCCCCCCCCCAATCGGGGATCCTTGAGACGTCAGCGCTGATTGATTTACTTAACGGGACATGCCCAGTTCAGGTTCCTTTTACTGTCCATAAAACCTCGAGAATTTCCTGCAGCACTTGGGATGAGATAAAGATTAGCGGCGGGTGATGTACGGCTGGCACCGGCTGTAATAGCTCCTGCGGAAATGGAGAGGGTGATTCAGAGGCGCATAAAGCTGCCCGCCTTAATGGGGGGGGGGGGTGGGGAAGGGGTCAGGAAAGTAACGCCGTCATCTGCCCTGTGTAAGCCGGTGTCCTACTGCCGGGGCCCCCAACGTTGCAAATTAACGGTGACCGGCAGCATTTCTAGTTGTGGCAGTAATAATTATTACTTTCCGGCATTACTCAGCATCAAGGTCCTGTCTGCAAGGTGACTGGAAGGGTCGTGGTCTGTTGTTGAGGGTCAGCAGGCGAAGTTGAGGGTCGGCAGGCCAAATTGAGGGTCGGCAGGTTAAATTAAGGGTCAGCAGGTCAAATTGAGGGTCAGTAGGTGAAATTTAGGGTCGGCAGGTCAAATTTAGGGTCAACTGGTCAAATTGAGGGTCGGTAGGTTAAATTGACGCCATGCGCTTTATGGACCAAGAGGTACGCGTCCGTTGATGCAGTTGCGTCCAAAAATTACCATATTTTGTTCTGTCTGGAAAGCGACAAAATAATGAATTTTGCCTTTCCCCTGTTGCGGAATTTGGCGCACGCCACGCTGGTATTCTGCGCTAAAAAAAACCTCAAGATTTATGCCGCGTTTAAGGCGGCCGAGAAAACCGCCAAGAGAAGTAACGCAGGATGCACATTCCCTTAATACAACGACCTGCGCAAATATGCCAGCGTGACTCCGCCCCTAACTCCTCCCACTTGCCCCCATCCATCCCTCATCTCGTCGCGGGCAGCCGCAGACACACGGGGAAAAGGGCGCAGACTAGATTAAGATGAAGACGCAGCCAGGCGCCGGTATAGCGCGAGTTGCGGCAGAATTTGCCCGCTAATCCATAGAGCCACATGGGATGGGTAGCGGTCACAGCTGTCCTGCGGTGGAAGAGACCACCTCCGTCGGCCACAGGTCCCTGCTCTCTGTCACTGGGTTAACGAGCTATGGGATTGGCCAGCAGCAGAAGTCCCTCTCTGCCTGGGTCACCCTGAGCGAGGACGGACAGAATGCCATGGGACCTACACCCTGTTTCTCTGTGTCACCCTGTGTTGGAAGTATAGCCTCGGGTGTGTGCAGACTGTCACCTTGCAGTGGGAGCGACAGACTTTGTGGGTCCCCTCTGTCACTGTCTCCCACCCCGTCAAAATGTCACTGTGTCTGTTCAAACCCCCAATCCCCTCGTCTATCTGAACAAGCTCCTCACCCCTACCACACGCAGCACTTATCATCTGAGATCAGACTCCAAAAGACTGTTCATGGTCCCAAGGCTCAACAAAGTATCCGGCCGTTCCTCCTTCTCTTACCGTGCACCCCAAAACTGGAACAGTCTACTGGAGACTCTCACATCCGCCACCAGTCTAAGTTCTTTCAAAACTAAAGCTGTCTCACATTTTAACCTGGTCTGTAACTGTTAAATACGCCTATAACATATATTATCTCTAACTGTGCATGCAATGTCTTGTATATAATGTATAACCCGGCTCACCTAAAGTAACCATGTATTTGTAACCATGTATCTGTCATCATATCTCTGTGCCCAGGAGAGACGTGATAATGAGAGGTAACTCTCAATGTATTACTGCCAGGTAACACATTTTATAAATAAATAAGTTATCTCACTTTCCCAGTGGTATACAGAGGGGGGGTATAATTCCAAACCGGTCCCAGAACCAACCACGTTAGAAAAAAATCAACTCCAACGAAAAAGGCCTGGAAGAAAAAAAAAGGACTATTTGGAGGGGGGGTAATGGGACTGCCGCTCAAACCCCCCCCCCCCTCTCCGAGTTTATCCGTGGCAATAAGTCTCCCCTCTCGCTCCCTCCTCGTACTCCTCGACGTCTCTGTTTATAAGTAGTTTTGGCCTTGAACATCTCGCTGTAAGATCGATACCGAGCAGGGGTCCGTATAACTCTTTGTTTAAGTGCCTCGCGGTCCCTTCACGCCGTCGCTGATAAACGGCCTCTCCATCGGACAAGCGTTTATCTCCTGTCCGCCGTGTACAAGAGGGGGGGGGGCCTTGGTGCAGACCCCCCCCCCCCCGTATTATTATTATGTACTTACAGTGTTTATGTTCTTGCAGAGTAAAATATTTGGGAGGGCCCCCCGTGGAAGCCGTGACCGGCGCTATAACGCGTCGCGGGCTCTTCTGCTTTAGTACGGACTGCTGGAACGTTGCTGGGAACGCCAGTATTTATCCTGATTCAAATCCCCAGGCTTTGCTGCGTGTGAACTGAAGCCCGGTAACTATTACCTCGGGTACTAGATTGTCAGCTCTTGGGAACAACAATGTCTTGCACCTATATATATAGAGGGAGAGAGATCGAACGCTTTCTACAACTGTCCCTATCGCAGTCACACGGCGCCACCTGGTGCTGACATCCGAGATCTGCAGTTAAGACTTCGGTCCAGGTTCACTAAACGCGGTTAAATCAGTGCGAATCACGCGACGTTGCCTGCGTCAGGAATGGCCGTTATTTGCCCCTATGCTAGCGGCGTCCTCGCAACACACGTGGGAATAACGCGCTCATTATCTCAGGGCTAACGCCATGTTATATCAGGAGAACGTGCCGTGGCATATAACGTGGCATTACTAAAGGGTCCCACGTACAGCTGTGGTTACGCCTTCCCAGACGCGGAGATAAGGCGTTGGCCCCGGTCTCAGGGCGGGAACGCCAGGTCACGGTCTGATCCTGACAAATAACGGCGTCATTTTGTGGCGTTAGCGGGACGTCGCGAGAACCCACGGTTACATACATGTATCTTGTGGGAAAGAAACGTTTTGCTTGTCCCGAGGAACACTAATTTCTTTGCAAAGAACAAAGCAAACAAAATGTATTGGTGGCTTTGAAGACTTACAAAACAGGGCCCGATCCGCTAAACTGCGCTAAATCCGGACGTTAAATGGCAAGTGCGAGCTGATCTTGTGGTCTCCTGGTATCCCTTAGATGTGTCCATCCTGCTGCTTTACAGATCTCCCGCGATCAACGGGGCCAACTACGCTACAGGCAGTCCTCGCCTTTCCAACAGAAAACGCCCCGCAAACCCGCGTCAGACGCGGGACAGTCGGAAAGCGGGACCCATGTTCACCGGCGACGGTTTCCGTCAGATCCGGGAAGAAGGTGGCGGATAATGAGTTTTTGGAGTGCATTACGCGCCGTCGGAAAGCGAGGACTACCTGTATACCAAAACGCAAAAAACGCGTGGAGGGACCGCGTCAGTAAAATAATGGGTTACAGACATACCCCGCGTTAACGTACGCAGCGTGTCCAGAGCATGTACGTAAAGCAAAAATTTACTTAAAGTGAAGCACTACCTTTTCCCCATTTATCGGTGCTTCGGTACAGGTAGGGAGCCGGTATTGCTGTTCAGGACGTGCTGACAGGCGCATGCGCGAGCTGCCGTTTGCCTATTGGGCGAGGGGAATCAGCGCGTCACTACTACAGCGGTCTGTAGGGCAAGTGTCTGTGCTCGCGAAGCGAGTGTACGGACACAGGTACGGTGCTATTGAAACTATGTCCTTACTCGCGAGTGTACTTAAAGTGAGTGTCCTTAAAGTGAGTGTCCTTAAACCGGGGTATGCCTGTACTTGATATAAAAAAAAAAAAAAACAATTCCAAAACTTACATAGTATTAAAACGTTCCGACCTCACCCACATCGGGAGGATGGTCACCAAGACCTTAGTCCCACAGACGAGATGTAAATATTCTCACGAGAGGGGGAGGATCGGTGAGTAAGGTCCCGAAAAAAAAGTCCTGCGACTTTCGAGAAGACAGTCGCGGCGTCCTCATGGGTGGAGGCTGACGTCCGGCGTCTGTGAGACCATTCTAAATATGGCACTATAACTACTATAATGGTCTTGCACACCTACAAACCCCCCTTAATTCTGGCAATATCTTCCATTAAGAGTCCTCCCCCCTTTTTTCTCTCTCCCTCCCCTACCTCACACTTCTTTTATTTTTTTTATGACATGTATCCAAATTCTTTCTAGCAGCCTCATTATGTCTCTAACTCTATTCATATATCTCCATCTCTCCTTCCTTCACCACTTCTCAGTTCACATGAACTCCTTTCTTACCTGCGCTCTCTGACACCACACAGCTATACCCCCTGCACTAAAACACACCCCTACAAATCATCCTCACACATCCTCTTTCTATCCATGCTTCTCCTCCTTGCTTCTGGGAATATCTCTCCCAATCCCGGTCCCTGCCTTATTTCTACATGCTACCGTCCTCGCCTCCTGTAAGGAATCGGGGGAACGCGTCCCCCCGCGGCGCACTCCCTCCTTACCTGCAGCGTCAAACACCTCCACGGACATCACTACATGCGCGCACGGAGAAGTACTTATGACATCACGGGGTCCGGCTCCGCCTCCAGTTCACGTCACGTGACGGCGCCGTGCTGTGCGCACACGTGACGCGTGTGCACCGCTCCCCAGCCGCGTGTCAACATCCCTGATCTAGCTCATCACTCCCACCTGTCTCCTGCACCGCTCCACCTGTCCCTGCCTCCGCTGAGGCCGCACCTCCGCTTCCCCCCCCCCCGTCTCATTGGGTCTGTTCTCCTATTTATGCTCAGCTCTGCCACTGGCACTTTGGCTGAGCATAGTTCCTTGTAGCCTGTGTGTTCCCACTTCCCCGTTCCTAGCTTTGCCTGGCCTTGTTCTAACCTTGTTGCTGTTTGAGTCCCTGTGTACTGACCCGGCTTGAACCTTGGACTCCGCTCTTCTGGATTACTGACCCCGGCTTACCTCTGACCATCCGCATCTCTCCAACCCCTGACCATGACACCCGGACATCGACTTTTCTCCTGTCTCCGACCCCTGACCACGGCACCCCGGGTATAGACTATTCTACCGGCTCTGACCTCCGACCTCGGCAAGTATCAGGACTTTTCTCCTATCTCCAATACCGACCCGGCTAGCCTGACTATCCACTCTCCGGACGTGCTCTCGTTGCTGTGGGTGGCGTTTACACTTTCCCACCTCAGTACCGGGGTCCCGCCTTGTTTGTGGTGAGCATCAGCGTTACACCTGCTACATACAACTACCACTCCTTCTGGTGTCAACCCCTCTAACCTCTATACCCATCCCCTCTCCCCCTCCATCCTCTCTCCCCCTCCCCCTCCATCCTCTCTCCCATTCTCCTGTGCCCTTTGGAATGCTCGCTCCCTTTCAAACAAGGCCACTTGCAGACGCACTTACCAGAACGCCCTCCTATTGTCTCTGTATGTTCTTCCTACCTACCAATCAGATTGTAAGCTTTTCGGAGCAGGGACCCTTTACTTAAATGTTACTGTTATGTCTGAAGCACTTATTCTTATGATCTGTTATTTGTATTATTTGTTATTTATATGATTGTCACGTGTATTACTGCTGTGCAGCGCTATGTACATTAATGGTGCTATATAAATAAAGACATACATATATACATACTCCCATCCACACCCTATAATTCCAATAACGTGATAGTAAGTATGTCTTGGTGTTACTCCCATCCAGACCCTATAACTTCCAATAACGTAACGGTAAGTATGTCTTAGTGTTACTCCCATCCACACCCTATAACTTCCAATAATGTGATGGTAAGTATGTCTTAGTGTTACTCCCATCCAGGCCCTATAACTTCCAATAACGTGACGGTAAGTATGTCTTAGTGTTACTCCCATCCATACCCTATAACTCCCAATAACGTGACAGTAAGTATGTCTTGGTGTTACTCCCATCCAGACCCTATAACTTCCAATAACGTGACGGTAAGTATGTCTTAGTGTTACTCCCATCCAGTTCCTATAACTTCCAATAACATCACGGTAAGTATGTCTTAGTGTTACTCCCATCCAGGCCCTATAACTTCCATTAACGTGACGGTAAGTATATCTTAGTGTTACTCCCATCCAGACCCTATAACTTCCAATAACGTGACGGTAAGTATGTCTTAGTGTTACTCCCATGCAGGCCCTATAACTTCCAATAACGTGACGGTAAGTATGTCTTAGTGTTACTCCCATCCAGACCCTATAACTTCCAATAACGTGACGGTAAGCATGTCTTAGTGTTACTCCCATCCAGACCCTATAACTTCCAATAACGTGACGGTAAGTATATCTTAGTGTTACTCCCATCCAGACCCTTTAACTCCCAATAACGTGACGGTAAGTATGTCTTAGTGTTACTCCCATCCAGACCCTATAACTTCCAATAACGTGACGGTAAGTATGTCTTAATGTTACTCCCATCCAGACCCTATATCTTCCAATAACGCGACGGTAAGTATGTCTTAGTGTTACTCCCATCCAGTTCTTATAACTTCCAATAACGTGACAGTAAGTATGTCTTAGTGTTACTCCCATCCAGGCCCTATAACTTCCAATAACGTGATGGTAAGTATGTCTTAGTGTTACTCCTATCCATTCCCTATAACTCCCAATAACGTGACAGTAAGTATGTCTTAATGTTACTCCCATCCAGACCCTATATCTTCCAATAACGCGACGGTAAGTATGTCTTAGTGTTACTCCCATCCAGTTCTTATAACTTCCAATAACGTGACAGTAAGTATGTCTTAGTGTTACTCCCATCCAGGCCCTATAACTTCCAATAACGTGATGGTAAGTATGTCTTAGTGTTACTCCTATCCATTCCCTATAACTCCCAATAACGTGACAGTAAGTATGTCTTAGTGTTACTCCCATCCAGACCTTATAACTCCCAATAACGTGACAGTAAGTATGTCTTAGTGTTACTCCCATCCAGGCCCTATAACTCCCAATAACGCGACAGTAAGTATGTCTTAGTGTTACTCACACCTAGACCCTATAACTCCCAATAACGTGACGGTAAGTATGTCTTAGTGTTACTCCCATCCAGACCCTATAACTTCCAATAACGTGACGGTAAGTATGTCTTAGTGTTACTCAAATCCACACCCTATAACTTCCAATAACGTGACGGTAAGTATGTCTTAGTGTTACTCCCATCCAGTCCCTATAACTTCCAATAACGTGACGGTAAGTATGTCTTAGTGTTACTCCCATCCAGTCCCTATAACTTCCAATAATGTGACGGTAAGTATGTCTTAGTGTTACTCCCATCCAGACCCTATAACTTCCAATAACGTGATGGTAAGTATGTCTTAGTGTTACTCCCATCCAGTCCCTATAACTCCCAATAACGTGATGGTAAGTATGTCTTAGTATTACTCCCATCCAGTCCCTATAACTTCCAATAATGTGACGGTAAGTATGTCTTAGTGTTACTCCCATCCAGTCCCTATAACTCCCAATAACGTGACGGTAAGTATGTTTTAGTGTTACTCCCATCCAGTCCCTATAACTCCCAATAACGTGACGGTAAGTATGTCTTAGTGTTACTCCCATCCAGACCCTATAACTTCCAATAACGTGACGGTAAGTATGTCTTAGTGTTACTCCCATCCAGTCCCTATAACTTCCAATAACGTGACGGTAAGTATGTCTTAGTGTTACTCCTATCCAGTCCCTATAACTCCCAATAACGTGACGGTAAGTATGTCTTAGTGTTACTACCATCCAGACCCTATAACTTCCAATAACGTGACGGTAAGTATGTTTTAGTGTTACTCCCATCCAGTCCCTATAACTCCCAATAACGTGACGGTAAGTATGTCTTAGTGTTACTCCCATCCATACCCCATAACTTCCAATAACGTGACGGTAAATATGTCTTAGTGTTACTCCCATCCAGTCCCTATAACTCCCAATGACGTGACGGTAAGTATGTCTTAGTGTTACTCCCATCCAGTTCCTATAACTTCCAATAACGTGACGGTAAGTATGTCTTAGTTTTACTCCCATCCAGTCCCTATAACTTCCAATAACATGACGGTAAGTATGTCTTATTGTTACTCCCATCCAGACCCTATAACTTCCAGTAATGTGATGGTAAGTATGTCTTAGTATTACTCCCATCCAGTCCCTATAACTTCCAATAACGTGACGGTAAGAATGTCTTAGTGTTACTCCCATCCAGACCTTATAACTCCCAATAACGTGACGGTAAGTATGTCTTAGTGTTACTCCCATCCAGTCCGTATAACTTCCAATAACGTGACGGTAAGAATGTCTTAGTGTTACTCCCATCCAGGCCCTATAACTTCCAATAACGTGACGGTAAGTATGTCTTAGTGTTACTCCCATCCAGGCCCTATAACTTCCAATAACGTGACGGTAAGTATGTCTTAGTGTTACTCCCATCCAGTCCCTATAACCTTCAATAACGTGACGGTAAGTATGTCTTAGTGTTACTCCCATCAAGGCCCTATAACTTCCAATAACGTGACGTTATGTATGTTTTAGTGTTACTCCCATCCAGACCCTATAACTCCCAATAACGTGACGGTAAGTATGTCTTAGTGTTACTCCCATCCAGGCCCTATAACTTCCAATAACGTGACGGTAAGTATGTCTTAGTGTTACTCCCATCCAGACCCTATAACTCCCAATAACGTGACGGTAAGTATGTCTTAGTGTTACTCCCATCAAGGCCCTATAACTTCCAATAACGTGACGGTAAGTATGTCTTAGTGTTACTCCCATCCAGGCCCTATAACTCCCAATAACGTGACGGTAAGTATGTCTTAGTGTTACTCCCATCCAGACCCTATAACTCCCAATAACGTGACAGTAAGTATGTCTTAGTGTTACTCCCATCCAGTCCCTATAACTTCCAATAACGTGACGGTAAGTATGTCTTAGTGTTACTCCCATCCAGGCCCTATAACTTCCAATAACGTAACGGTAAGTATGCCTTAGTGTTACTCCCATCCAGACCCTGTACCTCCCAATAACGTGACGGTAAGTATGTCTTAGTGTTACTCCCATCCATACCCTATAACTTCCAATAACGTGACGGTCAGTATGTCTTAGTGTTACTCCCATCCAGTCCCTATAACTCCCAATAACGTGACGGTAAGTATGTCTTAGTGTTACTCCCATCCAGACCCTATAACTTCCAATAACGTGACGGTAAGTATGTCTTAGTGTTACTCCCATCCAGTTCCTATAACTCCCAATAACATGACGGTAAGTATGTCTTAGTGTTACTCCCATCCAGGCCCTATAACTCCCAATAACGTGACAGTACGTATGTCTTAGTGTTACTCCCATCCAGTTCCTATAACTCCCAATAACATGACGGTAAGTATGTCTTAGTGTTACTCCCATCCAGGCCCTATAACTCCCAATAACATGACGGTAAGTATGTCTTAGTGTTACTCCCATCCAGACCCTATAACTCCCAATAACGTGACGGTAAGTATGTCTTAGTGTTACTCCCATCCAGGCCCTATAACTTCCAATAACGTGACGGTAAGTATGTCTTAGTGTTACTCCCATCCAGGCCCTATAACTCCCAATAACGTGATGGTAAGTATGCCTTAGTGTTACTCCCATCCAGGCCCTATAACTTCCAATAACGTGACGGTAAGTATGTCTTAGTGTTACTCCCATCCAGACCCTATAACTCCCAATAACGTGACGGTAAGTATGTCTTAGTGTTACTCCCATCCAGACCCTATAACTCCCAATAACGTGACGGTAAGTATGTCTTAGTGTTACTCCCATCCAGACCCTATAACTCCCAATAAAGTGACGGTAAGTATGTCTTAGTGTTACTCCCATCCAGGCCCTATAACTCCCAATAACGTGACGGTAAGTATGTCTTCGTGTTACTCCCATCCAGACCCTATAACTTCCAATAACGGACGGTAAGTATGTCTTAGTGTTACTCCCATCCAGTCCCTATAACTCCCAATAACGTGACGGTAAGTATGTCTTAGTGTTACTCCCATCCAGGCCCTATAACTTCCAATAACGTGACGGTAAGTATGTCTTAGTGTTACTCCCATCCAGGCCCTATAACTCCCAATAACGTGACGGTAAGTATGTCTTAGTGTTACTCCCATCCAGTCCCTATAACTTCCAATAACGTGACGGTAAGTATGTCTTAGTGTTACTCCCATACAGACCCAATAACTCCCAATAACGTGACGGTAAGTATGTCTTAGTGTTACTCCCATCCAGTCCCTATAACTCCCAATAACGTGACGGTAAGTATGTCTTAGTGTTACTCCCATCCAGTCCCTATAACTCCCAATAACGTGACGGTAAGTATGTCTTAGTGTTACTCCCATCCAGGCCCTATAACATAATGGTAAGTTTGTCTTAGTGTCAGGGCCGCCAATAGGGTGGGTCTACCAGGGTTGGTGTCCCGGGCCCGGTGAGTCAGGGGGCCCGGCCGTCCATGTTTAAAAAAAAAAGTGTCAGAAAAAAAATGCCGCAGGATATGGCGGCAGCGGCGCGATCGGGTCCTCGGGCTTGTTGAGCAAAAAAAAAAAAGCCGGCGATCCCCGTGTGCCTGCACAGTCACCCACACAGGCAGTCAGACTGCAGATCAATGAGTTGAGGTGTTCCGGGTAAATGTATTTACTTTTATTATACGCTTAGGAGAGGGAGCGGCTCAGCGAGTAAAGACACTGACTGGCGCTGAGTGTGAAGCAGGAGAAGGAGCGGCTCAGCGAGTAAAGACACTGACTGGCACTGAGTGTGAAGCAGGAGAAGGAGCGGCTCAGCGAGTAAAGATACTGACTGGCACTGAGTGTGAAGCAGGAGAAGGAGCGGCTCAGTGAGTAAAGATACTGACTGGCACTGAGTGTGAAGCAGGAGAAGGAGCGGCTCAGTGAGTAAAGACACTGACTGGCACTGAGTGTGAAGCAGGAGAAGGAGCGGCTCAGCGAGTAAAGACACTGACAGGCACTGAGTGTGAAGCAGGAGAAGGAGCGGCTCAGCGAGTAAAGACACTGACTGGCACTGAGTGTGAAGCAGGAGAAGGAGCGGCTCAGCGAGTAAAGATACTGACTGGCACTGAGTGTGAAGCAGGAGAAGGAGCGGCTCAGTGAGTAAAGATACTGACTGGCACTGAGTGTGAAGCAGGAGAAGGAGCGGCTCAGCGAGTAAAGACACTGACTGGCACTGAGTGTGAAACAGGAGAAGGAGCGGCTCAGCGAGTAAAGACACTGACTGGCACTGAGTGTGAAGCAGGAGAAGGAGCGGCTCAGCGAGTAAAGACACTGACTGGCACTGAGTGTGAAGCAGGAGAAGGAGCGGCTCAGTGAGTAAAGATACTGACTGGCACTGAGTGTGAAGCAGGAGAAGGAGCGGCTCCGCGAGTAAAGACACTGACTGGCACTGAGTGTGAAGCAGGAGAAGGAGCGGCTCAGTGAGTAAAGACACTGACTGGCACTGAGTGTGAAGCAGGAGAAGGAGCGGCTCAGTGAGTAAAGATACTGACTGGCACTGAGTGTGAAGCAGGAGAAGGAGCGGCTCAGCGAGTAAAGACACTGACTGGCACCGAGTGTGAAGCAGGAGGAGGAGCGGCTCAGTGAGTAAAGATACTGACTGGCACTGAGTGTGAAGCAGGAGAGGGAGCGGCTCAGCGAGTAAAGACACTGACTGGCACTGAGTGTGAAGCAGGAGAGGGAGCGGCTCAGCGAGTAAAGACACTGACTGGCACTGAGTGTGAAGCAGGAGAAGGAGCGGCTCAGCGAGTAAAGACACTGACTGGCACTGAGTGTGAAGCAGGAGAAGGAGCGGCTCAGCGAGTAAAGACACTGACTGGCACTGAGTGTGAAGCAGGGGAAGGAGCGGCTCAGTGAGTAAAGACACTGACTGGCACTGAGTGTGAAGCAGGGGAAGGAGCGGCTCAGTGAGTAAAGACACTGACTGGCACTGAGTGTGAAGCAGGGGAAGGAGCGGCTCAGTGAGTAAAGACACTGACTGGCACTGAGTGTGAAGCAGGGGAAGGAGCGGCTCAGTGAGTAAAGACACTGACTGGCACTGAGTGTGAAGCAGGAGAAGGAGCGGCTCAGTGAGTAAAGACACTGACTGGCACTGAGTGTGAAGCAGGGGAAGGAGCGGCTCAGCGAGTAAAGACACTGACTGGCACTGAGTGTGAAGCAGGAGAAGGAGCGGCTCAGCGAGTAAAGACACTGACTGGCACTGAGTGTGAAGCAGGGGAAGGAGCGGCTCAGTGAGTAAAGACTGACTGGCACTGAGTGTGAAGCAGGAGAAGGAGCGGCTCAGTGAGTAAAGACACT
Organism: Ascaphus truei; assembly: GCF_040206685.1. Classification (NCBI taxonomy): domain Eukaryota; kingdom Metazoa; phylum Chordata; class Amphibia; order Anura; family Ascaphidae; genus Ascaphus; species Ascaphus truei. The sequence goes on from NC_134497.1 coordinate 19,324,472, forward strand.
GACTGGCGCTGAGTGTGAAGCAGGGGAAGGAGCGGCTCAGTGAGTAAAGACACTGACTGGCGCTGAGTGTGAAGCAGGGGAAGGAGCGGCTCAGCGAGTAAAGATACTGACTGGCACTGAGTGTGAAGCAGGAGAAGGAGCGGCTCCGCGAGTAAAGACACTGACTGGCACTGAATGTGAAGCAGGAGAAGGAGCGGCTCAGCGAGTAAAGACACTGACTGGCACTGAGTGTGAAGCAGGAGAAGGAGCGGCTCAGCGAGTAAAGACACTGACTGGCACCGAGTGTGAAGCAGGAGGAGGAGCGGCTCAGTGAGTAAAGATACTGACTGGCACTGAGTGTGAAGCAGGAGAAGGAGCGGCTCAGCGAGTAAAGACACTGACTGGCACTGAGTGTGAAGCAGGAGAGGGAGCGGCTCAGCGAGTAAAGACACTGACTGGCACTGAGTGTGAAGCAGGAGAAGGAGCGGCTCAGTGAGTAAAGACACTGACTGGCACTGAGTGTGAAGCAGGAGAAGGAGCGGCTCAGTGAGTAAAGACACTGACTGGCACTGAGTGTGAAGCAGGAGAAGGAGCGGCTCAGTGAGTAAAGACACTGACTGGCACTGAGTGTGAAGCAGGGTAAGGAGCGGCTCAGTGAGTAAAGACACTGACTGGCACTGAGTGTGAAGCAGGGGAAGGAGCGGCTCAGTGAGTAAAGACACTGACTGGCACTGAGTGTGAAGCAGGAGAAGGAGCGGCTCAGTGAGTAAAGACACTGACTGGCACTGAGTGTGAAGCAGGGGAAGGAGCGGCTCAGCGAGTAAAGACACTGACTGGCACTGAGTGTGAAGCAGGAGAAGGAGCGGCTCAGCGAGTAAAGACACTGACTGGCACTGAGTGTGAAGCAGGAGAAGGAGCGGCTCAGTGAGTAAAGACACTGACTGGCACTGAGTGTGAAGCAGGAGAAGGAGCGGCTCAGTGAGTAAAGACACTGACTGGCACTGAGTGTGAAGCAGGAGAAGGAGCGGCTCAGAGAGTAAAGACACTGACTGGCACCGAGTGTGAAGCAGGAGGAGGAGCGGCTCAGCGAGTAAAGACACTGACTGGCACTGAGTGTGAAGCAGGAGAAGGAGCGGCTCAGCGAGTAAAGACACTGACTGGCACTGAGTGTGAAGCAGTAGAAGGAGCGGCTCAGCGAGTAAAGACACTGACTGGCACTGAGTGTGAAGCAGGAGAAGGAGCGGCTCAGTGAGTAAAGACACTGACTGGCACTGAGTGTGAAGCAGGAGAAGGAGCGGCTCAGTGAGTAAAGACACTGACTGGCACTGAGTGTGAAGCAGGGTAAGGAGCGGCTCAGTGAGTAAAGACACTGACTGGCACTGAGTGTGAAGCAGGGGAAGGAGCGGCTCAGTGAGTAAAGACACTGACTGGCACTGAGTGTGAAGCAGGAGAAGGAGCGGCTCAGTGAGTAAAGACACTGACTGGCACTGAGTGTGAAGCAGGGGAAGGAGCGGCTCAGCGAGTAAAGACACTGACTGGCACTGAGTGTGAAGCAGGAGAAGGAGCGGCTCAGCGAGTAAAGACACTGACTGGCACTGAGTGTGAAGCAGGGGAAGGAGCGGCTCAGCGAGTAAAGACTGACTGGCACTGAGTGTGAAGCAGGAGAAGGAGCGGCTCAGTGAGTAAAGACACTGACTGGCGCTGAGTGTGAAGCAGGGGAAGGAGCGGCTCAGTGAGTAAAGACACTGACTGGCGCTGAGTGTGAAGCAGGGGAAGGAGCGGCTCAGCGAGTAAAGATACTGACTGGCACTGAGTGTGAAGCAGGAGAAGGAGCGGCTCAGCGAGTAAAGACACTGACTGGCACTGAGTGTGAAGCAGGGGAAGGAGCGGCTCAGCGAGTAAAGACACTGACTGGCACTGAGTGTGAAGCAGGGGAAGGAGCGGCTCAGCGAGTAAAGACACTGACTGGCACTGAGTGTGAAGCAGGAGAAGGAGCGGCTCCGCGAGTAAAGACACTGACTGGCACTGAATGTGAAGCAGGAGAAGGAGCGGCTCAGCGAGTAAAGACACTGACTGGCACTGAGTGTGAAGCAGGAGAAGGAGCGGCTCAGTGAGTAAAGATACTGACTGGCACTGAGTGTGAAGCAGGAGAAGGAGCGGCTCAGCGAGTAAAGACACTGACTGGCACTGAGTGTGAAGCAGGAGAAGGAGCGGCTCAGCGAGTAAAGACACTGACTGGCACCGAGTGTGAAGCAGGAGGAGGAGCGGCTCAGTGAGTAAAGATACTGACTGGCACTGAGTGTGAAGCAGGAGAAGGAGCGGCTCAGCGAGTAAAGACACTGACTGGCACTGAGTGTGAAGCAGGAGAGGGAGCGGCTCAGCGAGTAAAGACACTGACTGGCACTGAGTGTGAAGCAGGAGAAGGAGCGGCTCAGCGAGTAAAGACACTGACTGGCACTGAGTGTGAAGCAGGAGAAGGAGCGGCTCAGCGAGTAAAGACACTGACTGGCACCGAGTGTGAAGCAGGAGGAGGAGCGGCTCAGTGAGTAAAGATACTGACTGGCACTGAGTGTGAAGCAGGAGAAGGAGCGGCTCAGCGAGTAAAGACACTGACTGGCACTGAGTGTGAAGCAGGAGAGGGAGCGGCTCAGCGAGTAAAGACACTGACTGGCACTGAGTGTGAAGCAGGAGAAGGAGCGGCTCAGTGAGTAAAGACACTGACTGGCACTGAGTGTGAAGCAGGAGAAGGAGCGGCTCAGTGAGTAAAGACACTGACTGGCACTGAGTGTGAAGCAGGAGAAGGAGCGGCTCCGCGAGTAAAAACACTGACTGGCACTGAGTGTGAAGCAGGGGAAGGAGCGGCTCAGTGAGTAAAGACACTGACTGGCACTGAGTGTGAAGCAGGAGAAGGAGCGGCTCAGTGAGTAAAGACACTGACTGGCACTGAGTGTGAAGCAGGAGAAGGAGCGGCTCCGCGAGTAAAAACACTGACTGGCACTGAGTGTGAAGCAGGGGAAGGAGCGGCTCAGCGAGTAAAGACACTGACTGGCGCTGAGTGTGAAGCAGGAGAAGGAGCGGCTCCGCGAGTAAAAACACTGACTGGCACTGAGTGTGAAGCAGGGGAAGGAGCGGCTCAGTGAGTAAAGACACTGACTGGCACTGAGTGTGAAGCAGGAGAAGGAGCGGCTCAGCGAGTAAAGACACTGACTGGCACTGAGTGTGAAGCAGGAGAAGGAGCGGCTCAGCGAGTAAAGACACTGACTGGCACTGAGTGTGAAGCAGGAGAAGGAGCGGCTCAGCGAGTAAAGACACTGACTGGCACAGAGTGTGAAGCAGGAGAAGGAGCGGCTCAGCGAGTAAAGACACTGACTGGCACTGAGTGTGAAGCAGGAGAAGGAGCGACTCAGTGAGTAAAGACACTGACTGGCACTGAGTGTGAAGCAGGAGAAGGAGCGGCTCAGCGAGTAAAGACACTGACTGGCACTGAGTGTGAAGCAGGAGAAGGAGCGGCTCAGCGAGTAAAGACACTGACTGGCACTGAGTGTGAAGCAGGGGAAGGAGCGGCTCAGCGAGTAAAGACACTGACTGGCACTGAGTGTGAAGCAGGAGAAGGAGCGGCTCAGTGAGTAAAGACACTGACTGGCACTGAGTGTGAAGCAGGAGAAGGAGCGGCTCAGTGAGTAAAGACACTGACTGGCACTGAGTGTGAAGCAGGAGAAGGAGTGGCTCAGCGAGTAAAAACACTGACTGGCACTGAGTGTGAAGCAGGAGAAGGAGCGGCTCCGCGAGTAAAAACACTGACTGGCACTGAGTGTGAAGCAGGAGAAGGAGCGGCTCCGCGAGTAAAAACACTGACTGGCACTGAGTGTGAAGCAGGGGAAGGAGCGGCTCAGTGAGTAAAGACACTGACTGGCACTGAGTGTGAAGCAGGAGAAGGAGCGGCTCCGCGAGTAAAAACACTGACTGGCACTGAGTGTGAAGCAGGGGAAGGAGCGGCTCAGCGAGTAAAGACACTGACTGGCGCTGAGTGTGAAGCAGGGGAAGGAGCGGCTCAGTGAGTAAAGACACTGACTGGCACTGAGTGTGAAGCAGGAGAAGGAGCGGCTCAGCGAGTAAAGACACTGACTGGCACTGAGTGTGAAGCAGGAGAAGGAGCGGCTCAGCGAGTAAAGACACTGACTGGCACTGAGTGTGAAGCAGGAGAAGGAGCGGCTCAGCGAGTAAAGACACTGACTGGCACTGAGTGTGAAGCAGGAGAAGGAGCGGCTCAGCGAGTAAAGACACTGACTGGCACAGAGTGTGAAGCAGGAGAAGGAGCGGCTCAGCGAGTAAAGACACTGACTGGCACTGAGTGTGAAGCAGGAGAAGGAGCGACTCAGTGAGTAAAGACACTGACTGGCACTGAGTGTGAAGCAGGAGAAGGAGCGGCTCAGTGAGTAAAGACACTGACTGGCACTGAGTGTGAAGCAGGAGAAGGAGCCGCTCAGTGAGTAAAGACACTGACTGGCACTGAGTGTGAAGCAGGAGAAGGAGCGGCTCAGCGAGTAAAGACACTGACTGGCACTGAGTGTGAAGCAGGAGAAGGAGCGGCTCAGCGAGTAAAGACACTGACTGGCACTGAGTGTGAAGCAGGCGAAGGAGCGGCTCAGTGAGTAAAGACACTGACTGGCACTGAGTGTGAAGCAGGAGAAGGAGCGGCTCAGCGAGTAAAGACACTGACTGGCACTGATTGTGAAGCAGGGGAAGGAGCGGCTCAGTGAGTAAAGACACTGACTGGCACTGAGTGTGAAGCAGGAGAAGGAGAGGCTCAGCGAGTAAAGACACTGACTGGCACTGAGTGTGAAGCAGGAGAAGGAGCGGCTCAGCGAGTAAAGACACTGACTGGCACTGAGTGTGAAGCAGGCGAAGGAGCGGCTCAGTGAGTAAAGACACTGACTGGCACTGAGTGTGAAGCAGGCGAAGGAGCGGCTCAGCGAGTAAAGACACTGACTGGCACTGAGTGTGAAGCAGGAGAAGGAGCGGCTCAGCGAGTAAAGACACTGACTGGCACTGAGTGTGAAGCAGGAGAAGGAGCGGCTCAGCGAGTAAAGACACTGACTGGCACCGAGTGTGAAGCAGGGGAAGGAGCGGCTCAGTGAGTAAAGACACTGACTGGCACTGAGTGTGAAGCAGGGGAAGGAGCGGCTCAGTGAGTAAAGACACTGACTGGCACTGAGTGTGAAGCAGGGGAAGGAGCGGCTCAGCGAGTAAAGACACTGACTGGCACTGAGTGTGAAGCAGGCGAAGGAGCGGCTCAGTGAGTAAAGACACTGACTGGCACTGAGTGTGAAGCAGGGGAAGGAGCGGCTCAGTGAGTAAAGACACTGACTGGCACTGAGTGTGAAGCAGGGGAAGGAGCGGCTCAGCGAGTAACGACACTGACTGGCACTGAGTGTGAAGCAGGAGAAGGAGCGGCTCAGCGAGTAAAGACACTGACTGGCACTGAGTGTGAAGCAGGGGAAGGAGCGGCTCAGCGAGTAAAGACACTGACTGGCACTGAGTGTGAAGCAGGGGAAGGAGCGGCTCAGCGAGTAACGACACTGACTGGCACTGAGTGTGAAGCAGGAGAAGGAGCGGCTCCGCGAGTAAAATCACTGACTGGCACTGAGTGTGAAGCAGGGGAAGGAGCGGCTCAGTGAGTAAAGACACTGACTGGCACTGAGTGTGAAGCAGGAGAAGGAGCGGCTCCGCGAGTAAAAACACTGACTGGCACTGAGTGTGAAGCAGGGGAAGGAGCGGCTCAGCGAGTAAAGACACTGACTGGCGCTGAGTGTGAAGCAGGAGAAGGAGCGGCTCCGCGAGTAAAAACACTGACTGGCACTGAGTGTGAAGCAGGGGAAGGAGCGGCTCAGTGAGTAAAGACACTGACTGGCACTGAGTGTGAAGCAGGAGAAGGAGCGGCTCAGCGAGTAAAGACACTGACTGGCACTGAGTGTGAAGCAGGAGAAGGAGCGGCTCAGCGAGTAAAGACACTGACTGGCACTGAGTGTGAAGCAGGGGAAGGAGCGGCTCAGCGAGTAAAGACACTGACTGGCACTGAGTGTGAAGCAGGAGAAGGAGCGGCTCAGTGAGTAAAGACACTGACTGGCACTGAGTGTGAAGCAGGAGAAGGAGCGGCTCAGTGAGTAAAGACACTGACTGGCACTGAGTGTGAAGCAGGAGAAGGAGTGGCTCAGCGAGTAAAAACACTGACTGGCACTGAGTGTGAAGCAGGAGAAGGAGCGGCTCAGCGAGTAAAGACACTGACTGGCACTGAGTGTGAAGCAGGAGAAGGAGCGGCTCCGCGAGTAAAAACACTGACTGGCACTGAGTGTGAAGCAGGAGAAGGAGCGGCTCCGCGAGTAAAAACACTGACTGGCACTGAGTGTGAAGCAGGGGAAGGAGCGGCTCAGTGAGTAAAGACACTGACTGGCACTGAGTGTGAAGCAGGAGAAGGAGCGGCTCCGCGAGTAAAAACACTGACTGGCACTGAGTGTGAAGCAGGGGAAGGAGCGGCTCAGCGAGTAAAGACACTGACTGGCGCTGAGTGTGAAGCAGGGGAAGGAGCGGCTCAGTGAGTAAAGACACTGACTGGCACTGAGTGTGAAGCAGGAGAAGGAGCGACTCAGCGAGTAAAGACACTGACTGGCACTGAGTGTGAAGCAGGAGAAGGAGCGGCTCAGCGAGTAAAGACACTGACTGGCACTGAGTGTGAAGCAGGAGAAGGAGCGGCTCAGCGAGTAAAGACACTGACTGGCACAGAGTGTGAAGCAGGAGAAGGAGCGGCTCAGCGAGTAAAGACACTGACTGGCACTGAGTGTGAAGCAGGAGAAGGAGCGACTCAGCGAGTAAAGACACTGACTGGCACTGAGTGTGAAGCAGGAGAAGGAGCGGCTCAGTGAGTAAAGACACTGACTGGCACTGAGTGTGAAGCAGGAGAAGGAGCGGCTCAGTGAGTAAAGACACTGACTGGCACTGAGTGTGAAGCAGGAGAAGGAGCGGCTCAGCGAGTAAAGACACTGACTGGCACTGAGTGTGAAGCAGGAGAAGGAGCGGCTCAGCGAGTAAAGACACTGACTGGCACTGAGTGTGAAGCAGGCGAAGGAGCGGCTCAGTGAGTAAAGACACTGACTGGCACTGAGTGTGAAGCAGGAGAAGGAGCGGCTCAGCGAGTAAAGACACTGACTGGCACTGATTGTGAAGCAGGGGAAGGAGCGGCTCAGTGAGTAAAGACACTGACTGGCACTGAGTGTGAAGCAGGAGAAGGAGAGGCTCAGCGAGTAAAGACACTGACTGGCACTGAGTGTGAAGCAGGAGAAGGAGCGGCTCAGCGAGTAAAGACACTGACTGGCACTGAGTGTGAAGCAGGCGAAGGAGCGGCTCAGTGAGTAAAGACACTGACTGGCACTGAGTGTGAAGCAGGCGAAGGAGCGGCTCAGCGAGTAAAGACACTGACTGGCACTGAGTGTGAAGCAGGAGAAGGAGCGGCTCAGCGAGTAAAGACACTGACTGGCACTGAGTGTGAAGCAGGAGAAGGAGCGGCTCAGCGAGTAAAGACACTGACTGGCACCGAGTGTGAAGCAGGGGAAGGAGCGGCTCAGTGAGTAAAGACACTGACTGGCACTGAGTGTGAAGCAGGGGAAGGAGCGGCTCAGTGAGTAAAGACACTGACTGGCACTGAGTGTGAAGCAGGGGAAGGAGCGGCTCAGCGAGTAAAGACACTGACTGGCACTGAGTGTGAAGCAGGCGAAGGAGCGGCTCAGTGAGTAAAGACACTGACTGGCACTGAGTGTGAAGCAGGGGAAGGAGCGGCTCAGTGAGTAAAGACACTGACTGGCACTGAGTGTGAAGCAGGGGAAGGAGCGGCTCAGCGAGTAACGACACTGACTGGCACTGAGTGTGAAGCAGGAGAAGGAGCGGCTCAGCGAGTAAAGACACTGACTGGCACTGAGTGTGAAGCAGGGGAAGGAGCGGCTCAGCGAGTAAAGACACTGACTGGCACTGAGTGTGAAGCAGGGGAAGGAGCGGCTCAGCGAGTAACGACACTGACTGGCACTGAGTGTGAAGCAGGAGAAGGAGCGGCTCAGCGAGTAAAGACACTGACTGGCACTGAGTGTGAAGCAGGAGAAGGAGCGACTCAGCGAGTAAAGACACTGACTGGCACTGAGTGTGAAGCAGGGGAAGGAGCGGCTCAGCGAGTAAAGACACTGACTGGCACTGAGTGTGAAGCAGGGGAAGGAGCGGCTCAGCGAGTAAAGACACTGACTGGCACTGAGTGTGAAGCAGGAGAAGGAGCGGCTCAGCGTGTAATGACTGACTGGCACTGAGTGTGAAGCAGGCGAAGGAGCGGCTCAGTGAGTAAAGACACTGACTGGCACTGAGTGTGAAGCAGGAGAAGGAGCGGCTCAGCGAGTAAAGACACTGACTGGCGCTGAGTGTGAAGCAGGAGAAGGAGCGGCTCAGTGAGTAAAGACACTGACTGGCACTGAGTGTGAAGCAGGGGAAGGAGCGGCTCAGCGAGTAAAGACACTGACTTGCACTGAGTGTGAAGCAGGGGAAGGAGCGGCTCAGCGAGTAAAGACACTGACTGGCACTGAGTGTGAAGCAGGAGAGGGAGCGGCTCAGCGAGTAAAGACACTGACTGGCACTGAGTGTGAAGCAGGAGAGGGAGCGGCTCAGCGAGTAAAGACACTGACTGGCACTGAGTGTGAAGCAGGAGAAGGAGCGGCTCAGCGAGTAAAGACACTGACTGGAACTGAGTGTGAAGCAGGAGAAGGAGCGGCTCAGCGAGTAAAGACACTGACTGGCACTGAGTGTGAAGCAGGAGAGGGAGCGGCTCAGCGAGTAAAGACACTGACTGGCACTGAGTGTGAAGCAGGAGAAGGAGCGGCTCAGTGAGTAACGACACTGACTGGCGCTGAGTGTGAAGCAGGAGAAGGAGCGGCTCAGTGAGTAAAGACACTGACTGGCACTGAGTGTGAAGCAGGAGAAGGAGCGGCTCAGCGAGTAAAGACACTGACTGGCACTGAGTGTGAAGCAGGAGAAGGAGCGACTCAGCGAGTAAAGACACTGACTGGCACTGAGTGTGAAGCAGGGGAAGGAGCGGCTCAGCGAGTAAAGACACTGACTGGCACTGAGTGTGAAGCAGGGGAAGGAGCGGCTCAGCGAGTAAAGACACTGACTGGCACTGAGTGTGAAGCAGGAGAAGGAGCGGCTCAGCGTGTAATGACTGACTGGCACTGAGTGTGAAGCAGGCGAAGGAGCGGCTCAGTGAGTAAAGACACTGACTGGCACTGAGTGTGAAGCAGGAGAAGGAGCGGCTCAGCGAGTAAAGACACTGACTGGCGCTGAGTGTGAAGCAGGAGAAGGAGCGGCTCAGTGAGTAAAGACACTGACTGGCACTGAGTGTGAAGCAGGGGAAGGAGCGGCTCAGCGAGTAAAGACACTGACTTGCACTGAGTGTGAAGCAGGGGAAGGAGCGGCTCAGCGAGTAAAGACACTGACTGGCACTGAGTGTGAAGCAGGAGAGGGAGCGGCTCAGCGAGTAAAGACACTGACTGGCACTGAGTGTGAAGCAGGAGAGGGAGCGGCTCAGCGAGTAAAGACACTGACTGGCACTGAGTGTGAAGCAGGAGAAGGAGCGGCTCAGCGAGTAAAGACACTGACTGGAACTGAGTGTGAAGCAGGAGAAGGAGCGGCTCAGCGAGTAAAGACACTGACTGGCACTGAGTGTGAAGCAGGAGAGGGAGCGGCTCAGCGAGTAAAGACACTGACTGGCACTGAGTGTGAAGCAGGAGAAGGAGCGGCTCAGTGAGTAACGACACTGACTGGCGCTGAGTGTGAAGCAGGAGAAGGAGCGGCTCAGTGAGTAACGACACTGACTGGTGCTGAGTGTGAAGCAGGAGAAGGAGCGGCTCAGCGAGTAAAGACACTGACTGGCACTGAGTGTGAAGCAGGAGAAGGAGCGGCTCAGCGAGTAAAGACACTGACTGGCACTGAGTGTGAAGCAGGAGAAGGAGCGGCTCAGCGAGTAAAGACTCTGACTGGCACTGAGTGTGAAGCAGGAGAAGGAGCGGCTCAGTGAGTAACGACACTGACTGGCGCTGAGTGTGAAGCAGGAGAGGGAGCGGCTCGGTGAGTAAAGACACTGACTGGCACTGAGTGTGAAGCAGGAGGAGCAGCTCAGTGAGTAAAGACACTGACTGGCACTGAGTGTGAAGCAGGAGAAGGAGCGGCTCAGTGAGTAACGACACTGACTGGTGCTGAGTGTGAAGCAGGAGAAGGAGCGGCTCAGCGAGTAACGACACTGACTGGTGCTGAGTGTGAAGCAGGAGAAGGAGCGGCTCAGCGAGTAAAGACACTGACTGGCACTGAGTGTGAAGCAGGAGAAGGAGCGGCTCAGCGAGTAAAGACACTGACTGGCACTGAGTGTGAAGCAGGAGAAGGAGCGACTCAGCGAGTAAAGACACTGACTGGCGCTGAGTGTGAAGCAGGAGAAGGAGCGGCTCAGCGAGTAAAGACACTGACTGGCGCTGAGTGTGAAGCAGGAGAAGGAGCGGCTCAGTGAGTAAAGACACTGACTGGCACTGAGTGTGAAGCAGGGGAAGGAGCGGCTCAGCGAGTAAAGACACTGACTTGCACTGAGTGTGAAGCAGGGGAAGGAGCGGCTCAGCGAGTAAAGACACTGACTGGCACTGAGTGTGAAGCAGGAGAGGGAGCGGCTCAGCGAGTAAAGACACTGACTGGCACTGAGTGTGAAGCAGGAGAAGGAGCGGCTCAGCGAGTAAAGACACTGACTGGAACTGAGTGTGAAGCAGGAGAAGGAGCGGCTCAGCGAGTAAAGACACTGACTGGCGCTGAGTGTGAAGCAGGAGAAGGAGCGGCTCAGTGAGTAACGACACTGACTGGCGCTGAGTGTGAAGCAGGCGAAGGAGCGGCTCAGTGAGTAACGACACTGACTGGTGCTGAGTGTGAAGCAGGAGAAGGAGCGGCTCAGCGAGTAAAGACACTGACTGGCACTGAGTGTGAAGCAGGAGAAGGAGCGGCTCAGCGAGTAAAGACACTGACTGGCACTGAGTGTGAAGCAGGAGAAGGAGCGGCTCAGTGAGTAACGACACTGACTGGCGCTGAGTGTGAAGCAGGAGAAGGAGCGGCTCAGTGAGTAACGACACTGACTGGCGCTGAGTGTGAAGCAGGAGAGGGAGCGGCTCGGTGAGTAAAGACACTGACTGGCACTGAGTGTGAAGCAGGAGAAGGAGCGGCTCAGCGAGTAACAACACTGACTGGCACTGAGTGTGAAGCAGGAGAAGGAGCGGCTCAGTGAGTAAAGACACTGACTGGCACTGAGTGTGAAGCAGGAGAAGGAGCGGCTCAGTGAGTAAAGACACTGACTGGCACTGAGTGTGAAGCAGGAGAAGGAGCGGCTCAGTGAGTAAAGACACTGACTGGCACTGAGTGTGAAGCAGGGGAAGGAGCGGCTCAGTGAGTAAAGACACTGACTGGCACTGAGTGTGAAGCAGGAGAAGGAGCGGCTCAGTGAGTAACGACACTGACTGGCGCTGAGTGTGAAGCAGGAGAGGGAGCGGCTCGGTGAGTAAAGACACTGACTGGCACTGAGTGTGAAGCAGGAGGAGCAGCTCAGTGAGTAAAGACACTGACTGGCACTGAGTGTGAAGCAGGAGAAGGAGCGGCTCAGCGAGTAAAGACACTGACTGGCACTGAGTGTGAAGCAGGAGAAGGAGCGGCTCAGTGAGTAAAGACACTGACTGGCACTGAGTGTGAAGCAGGAGAAGGAGCGGCTCAGCGAGTAAAGACACTGACTGGCACTGAGTGTGAAGCAGGAGAAGGAGCAGCTTAGTGAGTAAAGACAATTGGTTCAATTCCCGGTGTCGGCTCCTTGTGACCTTGGGCAAGTCACTTTATCTCCCTATGCCTCAGGCACCAAAAACATAGATTGTAAGCTCCGCGCCCCCCGTGTGCCTGCAAAATGTCTCTGTAAAGTGCTACGTAAAAGTAGCAGCGCTAACATGCTATTATTATTATTATTATTACAGCATGGTCACTAGATGGCGATCTAAGACTTTGTGAAACCCTAACAGGGACACAATGTATCAGCACAGGAACGTGTCGTCCTCTAACGCAGTCATTATGATCTGTTTCCTTACAGCGGCACCACAAGAGTGCAGGTTGTTATTCAAGTTTACATATAACCTCTCCCTATAAGTCCTTTTATTGCCCCATATAACCTCTCCCTATAACTCCTCCTATTACCCCATATAACCGCTCCCTATAACTCCTCCTATTACCCCATATACCCGCTCCCTATAACTCCTCCTGTTACTCCATATACCCGCTCCCTATAACTCCTCCTATTACCCCATATAACCTCTCCCTATAACTCCTCCTATTACTCCATATAACCGCTCCCTATACACATATACTTAACCCAAAAAACAGGTGTAATATATATTATTTAACTTGTTTCCCATTTTTTACGTTCCAAATTAATTTTGCATTTTTTTGTAACAAAGTGAGTGTGTATCTGTGCGTTTATATACAAAGTGTGGGTGTATATCTAGGTGTTTATATACAACGTGTGTGTGTATCTGTGCGTTTATATACAAAGTGTGTGTGTATCTGTGCGTTTATATACAAAGTGTGGTTGTATATCTAGGTGTTTATATACAACGTGTGTGTGTATCTGTGCGTTTATATACAAAGTGTGGGTGTATCTGTGCGTTTATATACAAAGTGTGGGTGTATATCTAGGTGTTTATATACAACGTGTGTGTATCTGTGCGTTTATAAACAAAGTGTGGGTGTATCTGTGCGTTTATATACAAAGTGTGTGTATCTGTGCATTTATATACAGTCTGTGTATCACTGCGTTTATATCCAAATTGTGAGACAGTGGGTGCAGGAGAGAGAGGAATTCTGCCCAGAGAAAGTACCTGCTTCAGCTTAGCACCACCATGTGACTATCTGTGGATGGGTCTGTGTGCGAGGGGCGCAGAAGGGGGGAAGGGAGCAGTGGGTGTGGGGGGTGTCAGAGGGAGGGAGAGGGGCAGTGGGGAAGGAAGGGAGAGGGGGAGAGGGGCAGTGGCGAAGAGGGGAGAGGGGCAGGGGATGGGGGAGAGGGGCGGTAGTGGAGGGAAGGGGTGAGGGAAGGAGAGAGTGGGGCAGTGGGGGTTGGAGAGAGTGGGGCAGTGGGGGTTGGTGAGAGTGGGGCAGTGGGGGTTGGTGAGAGTGGGGCAGTGGGGGTTGGAGAGAGTGGGGCAGTGGGGGTTGGAGAGAATGGGACAGTGGGGGTTGGTGAGAGTGGGGCAGTGGGGGTTGGTGAGAGTGGGGCAGTGGGGGTTAGAGAGAGTGGGGCAGTGGGTGAAGTAGTGGCTGAGAGGCAGTGAGTGAGGGAGTGGGGGAGGGAGAGGGGGGCAGTGGGTGAAGTAGTGGGGGAGAGGTGCAGTGGGTGAGGCAGTGGGGAAGTGAGTGGGATAGTGGGGGAAGGAGAGAGGCAGTGGGTGAGAGTGGGGAGCGGGGCAGTGGGTGAGTGGGGAGACTGGCAGTGAGGGGGGGATAGAGTTCCCAAGTGTCAGACAGGGAGAGAGAAGCCTGCAGCTGGGGGAGAGCCGGCATGGCGGCAACTGCTCTGACCGGCCACCAGCCCCCCTGCAGCCACCAGCCCCCCTCCCCACAGCCACCAGCCCCTCCTGAGACCATCCCCAAGGTATGTCTGAATTTTATATGTATTGGGGGGGGGGGGGTAAATTTCTATATATATTGGGGGGCTGGGTGTATATTTCTATATGTATTGGGGGGGGGTGTATATTTCTATATGTATTGGGGGGTGGGAGTATATTTCTATATGTATTGGGGGGGGTCGCATTTTTTACTATTGTGTCCATTATTTTTAGAGAAGCAACCTGGCAACCCTCGGGGGGGGGGGTGAGTGGCAGTGGAGGAGAGGGGCAGTGGGTGAGGGAGGGAGTGGTGAGAGGGGCAGTGAGGGAGAGGAGAGAGTGGCAGTGGAGGAGAGGGGCAGGGTGTGAGGGAGGGAGTGGAAAGAGGGGCAGTGAGGGAGAGGAGAGAGTGGCAGTGGAGGAGAGGGGCAGTGTGTGAGGGAGGGAGTGGGGAGAGGGGCAGTGAGGGAGAGGAGAGAGTGTCAGAGGACGAGTGAGAGAGTGGAGAAGTGAGAGTTGGGCAGTGGGGGAGAGAGGGATATGATGTAAGTCCTTCCTCTATATTGTCATGTGACCTCCTTTTTCTTGGGCACTTACCCTCAAGGGATTCTGGGATTTGTAGTCCTGCTGGCTGTACCAGTTCAAGCTTCCGAATGAGAGCTGGACTACAATTCCCAGAAACCCCTAAACAAGTGGGCGGGGACCAGGCACAAGGAGGGCAGAGGCAGCATCTGTGCTACCAGCTGCTTGTGCTTGGCCTTGTACCACAGTACCACTACTTGTTACTTTACGCACCCACAGTACCACTACTTGTTACTTTACACACCCACAGTACCACTACTTGTTACTTTACACACCCACAGTACCACTACTTGTTACTTTACACACCCACAGTACCACTACTTGTTGTTTAACCCCTACCCTGCTGCCTGCAACCCAGCCCCCCCTCTCCTTCCATCAGGTGGCAGCTGGGAGCGACCAATCAGAACGTGGCCCTCCCAGGAAGCGCAATTTCTATTGGTCGCTTTAAAAAAAAAAACCGCCCCAGATGCGTCTCCGATTGGTCGGCAGCCTGAACCCCCCCCCCCCCCCCCCAAATCTCGTGCAGGAGACGCTCCCACTCCCCCGAGAATTGTAACTGGGTCAGGCGCAAAGCGTTCAGCCATGTGACGCCTGCTTAACGCGGATTTCAACCCGTCAGTCCCAGAGAACTCTGCAACCTCTCAAAGGGTTAAATCAGTGGTTTCCAACAGGGGGGTGCGTGAGGCGTCTCTGAGGGATTCCCCCCCAACCAAGGGGTTAAGGTTTTTAGGGTAGGGGGGTAGCGTTAGTGTTAGGGGTTAAGATTAGGGTTTTTTTGTAGGGCAAGCGGTAAGGTTAGGGGCTTAACTTGGCAGCGAAACGGCCGGCGGAGAGATGTCCTGGCGGTGAGGTGAGTGCCGGTAAAATGGCCACGACCAAATCTTCTAGACCGCTGGGGATTCTTCGAGAGGGGGCCCAGGCCAAGATAGAGAGGGCTCACAGACGGGGTGAGGTCAGAAGGGGCGAGAGTACCCGCGAGATTACCAGCAAGAGTGCCGGACTTCGCAGAGTAAGTGAGACGGTTTCGGGCGTAGGAAAGTGCAGGCAAGTTTAACATACGAAGGACATAGGATCCTGCTCTAGTTCTATTCTGCGTCTGGATCTGCTAACCGCAGAGAATTCAGCTAAGTGTGCCGTTCCCTCGTTAGGGGGAAAGAAAACTGTATTAAAGACGCAATACAAGTCGTTTCTTTTTTTTCCCCTTTCATTTTTTTTTACATAGGTTTGAAGCAGGGGGTCGCCGAAGCTGAACCCCCATAAATGTTTTGCTCCGGGGGGACCGCCTGCTTCTGGAGATACTTTCTGTGACGATATGGGCAATGAGGCTCTTATAATAAAGGTTAAGCCCAGCTATTTCCCCTATGCCTGTTACTCCATCCTCCTGTGTCTCATCGGGCCAAATGTATATAATAATGTGTGTATGGCATCTTTATTACATGTTAAATTGTAGTGTACTTAATGTACAGTAACTGGGTATGTCTTTGTTCCCTGGGCGTGCTAGACCTGGAATACACTTATCCTGGCTACACACCCAAGGATCTGGGTTTAGCTGGTTCCATGAGGGAGTTGGGGATAATGGAGAGTGGGGATGGGCCGGCCTCGTATCTGGGAGCCATTGTCTGCCCAAACAGAGAGACGTGCCTATCTCATAGTAGGTCAGCTTTGAGAACATGGGCAGGTAGGTGCTGTTCCCATTGGTTGGTTTGTAATGCCCGCCCTCCTTAGCTCGGCCTCCTCATCACACCCCCAGCCCGGATTGGCCAACATAGGCGAGCCCTTGCGCTGCGATTGGCCCAACACACAGCATCTGCACTGTGATTGGTTGCCGCCTCGTTCTCCATGGTCTCCTATGGAGGCGGGGGACCTAGAAAAGGGGTGGCCGATCACAGCTCCACAGACCTTGCTCAGGCTGGCGTGGAGAGGGACTAAGCGATGTACAGTACTCAGAGGTTGTGCCAGAGACACCCGAAACCGAGGCTGCGTGCTATTCCGAGTGGGAGATTTAAACATGCCGGCCTGCGACTTGCATCCAGCGCTGCCTGGAGTTCCCGATCCCCCACCGGAGTGGAAGCTGCGCCGGGTAAGCCATCTCGGTGACGCCGGGCACCTAGGACTGCTAGGATCCCCCCCTGTATCCCCTGTGTGGCGCGAGTACAGCTCTGTGGGCGATACTGTGTTGTGTCTGCTGGCTCCGGCCGGAATAAATATATTTGATCTCCGTGTCCTGTCTGGGGCTTGATCCCGTGAAAGAGTCCTGGTCTCCCCGTGTCACTTACCTCCGTAGTGGGTGAAGGTAGCCGCTCTGCACGACGAGGATTCACATTATGGCGGAGTTTCAAAGCTCCCTCGCCCTGCGGGCCAATAGGAAGCCGTGACATCATCAGGTGCGGTTTCCTATTGGCCCGCGTGACGCGGGAGCTTTAAGCTTTGAAACCCACCTAGCTCAGCCGGAGCGGCTACTGGCACCTACTATGGAGGCAAGTATCTCCAGAAGCAGGGGGTCCCGGGAGCTTTAATAATGGGGTTCAGCTCCAGAAACCCCCTGCTGGAAACCCGTGTTTAAAAATAAATAAAATGGCATGAATTGCCTCTTCGCTGCCTGCCCTGGACCTCAGCGTGTGACCCCAATTCCTCTGCTACCTGCCTTGGACCTCCACCTGTGACCCCAAAATGCCTCTTCCCTACCTGCTCTGAACCTCTGCATGTGACCCCGACGTCTCCGCTACCTGCTCTGGATCTCTGCATGTGACCCCGACGTCTCCGCTACCTGCTCTGGACCTCTGCGTGTGACCCTGACGTCTCCGCTACCTGCTCTGGACCTCTGCATGTGACCCCGACGTCTCCGCTACCTGCTCTGAACCTCTGCGTGTGACCCCGACGACTCCGCTACCTGCTCTGGACCTCTGCGTGTGACCCTAACGTCTCCGCTACCTGCTCTGGACCTCTGCGTGTGACCCCGACGTCTCCGCTACCTGCTCTGGACCTCTGCGTGTGACCCCGACGTCTCCGCTACCTGCTCTGGACCTCTGCGTGTGACCCCGACGTCTCCGCAACCTGCTCTGGACCTCTGCGTGTGACCCAGACGTCTCCGCAACCTGCTCTGGACCTCTGCGTGTGACCCCGATGTCTCCGCTACCTGCTCTGGACCTCTGCATGTGACCCCCACGTCTCCGCTACCTGCTCTGGACCTCTGCGTGTGACCCAGACGACTCTGCTACCTGCTCTGGACCTCTGCGTGTGACCCCGATGCCTCTGCTACCTGCTCTGGACCTCTGCGTGTGACCCCCAACAATGCCTCCGCTACCTGCTCTGGACCTCTGCGTGTGACCCGACGTCTCCGCTACCTGCTCTGGACCTCTGCGTGTGACCCCGACGACTCCGCTACCTGCTCTGGACCTCTGCGTGTGACCCCGATGCCTCTGCTACCTACTCTGGACCTCTGCGTGTGACCCCCAACAATGCCTCCGCTACCTGCTCTGGACCTCTGCGTGTGACCCGACGTCTCCGCTACCTGCTCTGGACCTCTGCGTGTGACCCGACGTCTCCGCTACCTGCTCTGGACCTCTGCGTGTGACCCCGATGCCTCCACTACCTGCTCTAGACCTCTGCGTGTGACCCCCAACAATTCCTCCGCTACCTGCCCTGCTGTTCCAGTCACTGGGGACCACCCGATGCATCAGACGCCCCCGTGACAAGGTCACCCCGATGCTGCGTGAGAAGTTTCTGGGGCAATATAAGTATCTTGGGACTTTTGAGATGAACAAAGGACTGGGATTATTACTGTGGTAACCCCGAAACAAAGGTTGGAATTGAGCAAATATAGGGGAAACTAGGGGAGCAAAAGAGGTGCCGTGCTCAAAGCTGTGAGAAAATGCCAAATTTACATTTTATTTATTTATCAAATGTTTTCCAGGAAGTAATACATTGAGAGTTACCGCTCGTTTTCAAGTATGTCCTGGACACAGAGTTATGATGACAGATACATAGTTACAAATACATAGTTACATTAAGTGAGCAGGGTTATACATTATATACAAGATATTTCATGAACAGTTAAAGATAATATATATATATTATAGGAGTATGTAACAGTTACAGACCAGATTAAAATGTGAGACAGCTTTAGTTTTGAAAGAACTTAGACTGGTGGCGGATGTGAGAGTTTCCGGTAGACTGTTCCAGTTTTGGTGTGCACGGTAATAGAAGGTGGAGCGGCCAGATACTTTGTTGAACCTTGGGACCATGAACAGTCTTTTGGAGTCTGATCTCAGATGATAAGTGCTGCGTGTGGTAGGGGTGAGGAGCTTGTTCAGATAGGCGGGTAGCTTGCCCAGAAAGTATTTGAAGGCAAGACGGGAGAGATGAACTTTGCGCCTAGACTCGAGTGATGACCAATCTAGTTCTTTGAGCATTTCGCAGTGATGTGTGTTGTAGTTGCATTGGAGAACAAAATGGCATATAGAATTGTAGAAGGTGTCAAGTTTGCTAAGGTAGGTTTGGGGTACCGAGGCAAGTTTATTATAGGCTTGTCACGGTAACTTTATGACAAGCTATAATATACACCAAAATACCTGGGTTGAACTGAACACGACTAGATATGATAAAATATCATTTATTCCTTGAAAACGGTGAACACACGAGATATACAAATAAAAGACAAAATATGCACTTACTTAGAATTGGAATGACGAAATAATCAGAAATCTTGATTAGCAGTTCATACAGCAATCTCAGGATGACACAAAAGACAATGGGCATAGGCTGAACCTTGTTTATATACAATTTCAGTCCTATACCTTAACCTTAAGGCGCCTAGCTGGCTAGTGGAGTCCTTTGAAGTAGAATCCCCCTTCCCTGCAAGTGTGAACTATGACACTTACAGACCACTCAGGCCCTTTGTTCTTCGCCCTAGTGTATACAATCAGAGCGGTCAACCTGATCAGAGGGCTTATGCTAAACCATTTTTCTGCCCTCCTGACCTATTACCATAGCAGATGGGGTCTGCATTCTCATACCAGATCCAAAATACTATTCACAGCTTAATATATTCACATATTAATATAATCGGTTATGTTGGGCCCAGTGGGCCGATACTTGCCAGCTTTTCTTGCCGGAATTGTATCTCCATTGTGGCCAAGTCTCAGCTCTCTGCGACCCCCAGAACCGGAGATACACAAATGCAGGTTAAAACACTTTTAAAATACAGGATTCTTCCCTTTAAAAATGAATCTCTGCCTTTCACTCGTTCCCTATTGAAATCAACGGGTTCCGCCGCCATAGGCTTTTAATGGCGCGACTCCGCCATTGAAGTGAATGGAGTTCACAGCCATAGACTTTCGATGGGGAGACGCCGCCATTGAAGTCTATGGAAAAACCAAAAATCTTTACATTTGCCCACACTCCGTCTGGTTGTTCGGAGAGGGCTGGGAATGGCCATGCATTCATGCCGGAACCTTGGCTACATGCCACCCAAATCCCAGCCCTCTGGTCCTTCCAGAACCGGAGATATAGACTTACACTTTTCACCATTTCGGACTTAGCCGTTTTAACACCATGTGGCTTTTCCCCATTGGAATCAATGGCCGGCGCAGCCATAGACAATGCATGGGTGCACGCCGCCATTGGATTCAATGGGACCTCCGCTCCGCCACTAAAGTCAATGGCGCGACCCTCTTTCTCCGCTCGACCCTTTACGGGGGTCCCTCATTCCCGGACCCGGTGGGGGTCGTGGGTGGGGGTTGCTAGGGGCAACAAGAATTTTATTCCCAGGTGCCCTAGAACCTAAGATTCCCACGCCAATTGTCATTGAACTTGAACCAAGTGATAAAGCTCTTTTCAAAGACATTGTATCCGCTTTTGCGGTCTGCGGTTTGGATGGCTGCCAACCTGTTCCTGGAGATCGGCGTCGAGGAATCCCCATTGAAGTCAATGACCCCATTGACTTACAATGGGAAACCGCCGCTCCTCCTCTCGGACGCCACCTGCTGGTCGTCGCTGGAAAACAGGTCCAAAATCGCTGCTTCTGCCATTGGAATACATGAAGCCCCAATGGTGACCTATGGGACTCTGCAAAATTGTGCCTGAAAAGGCGGGAACATGGAACAAAGAGCTATAAACACTAAATTAACCTTAACCCTTTCCCTCCCGCATTAATCCCAGTGTAGGTGTTGGTGCAAACACTGGAACAGAAACAATAAATTTTTACAGGGGAATATACATTAGGATGCTGAAGCAAGGTAAAAACACATTACTGGACCACAGTCCAGTTAACCCCTTGCTTTCCAAGTGAGAGCAGGGGGTGGCCAAATGGGGTGTAACCCCTTTAATCCCGTGCCAAACCCTCTCTCCCATGACACCTCCCCTGCTCAATGGGTGCCTTGTGACCCAGCTGCCCACCCTGGCACTAGGACACCACTGGCATCCTTGAAGCACTCAATAAGTCCTGAGGGGTTGGCCTGGCAAAATTGTCCTCCGGCATTGTCCAGTACATTGTCCTGGTCACATTGGATAGTGAAGTCCAGATCCTTCTGAGCAGGGCTCCAACGTGGCCGCCGGGCATTCTCCTTTGCCACCCTCTGCCCCCCACCCAGTGCCTGGTGAACCAAGCCCATCGTGAAGGGGCACCTCTGCAGACTAGGCTGCATCCTGCCCAGAGACTGGCATGTCTCTGCACCAGCGAGAGACCAGCTATCAAGCACAGACCGTCGCTTTCCTGTCAACCAAGTCTGGGAAAGAGCTATGTCACTCTCCAGTAGGGACCCTACCTGCCCTGGCCCTGTGCCCACCTGTAGTTGCTCCACTATACCCTTGCCTCTCCTCCCTGGCTCTAGGGCAGTCCCCACCCCGAGTGGCATCACTTCTGGAATACAGAAACCACCTCGGGTGCTGACTCTTACCCTCTCCTGTGCCCCCTGGGACAAGGCAATCTCCCAGTATCCTGTACTGGGGTCCCTGGTACCCAGGTGCTTTGCCCCTGCCCTCTCAAAACTGAAGGCCAGGAAACAAGCACCTGCTACCACCCCTGCTGCTAGGGCCAGCATCACTCCACTCCACCGTGCTGCCCTTCCTCCCTGTAGTTACCCTGGGCTGCCCTGGGGACGGAACCCTCTGCTGTACCCCCCTAGCCCTGGCTACGGCTCCTGGCTGCCTACCTACCCACAGCCCCCCCCCCCCTCTGGGAACCCTGGGGAATCTGTCAGGGTGTCCCTCTTGGCCAGTCAGAACAAGGGACCTCCTGCCTACCTAGCCCATCCCTAGCTTCTGCCAGCTGCCTGACACCCCACTGACCTATCTCCCCCTGCTCCACAGTGTCTCCCTGCCTAGCCTCCCCTAGGCCCAGCACCTCAGCCCCTGCTGATGACTCCTGCTGCTTACCTCCCTGCAGCCCACCTGCACTCCGCTCCCCCCTAGGCAATCCTAACTCAGATATTGGAACTACCTGAGGGCACCTACCTCCCTGACCTTGTCTCCCCCTTACCAGGTATGAGCTCAGGGGCACCTCTCCAGATGCAACCGCCTTAGCTCTTGGCTGGCAGGTATCCCTGGAGTGGCACAAGCTTGCCACTGCCCATGATACCCCCAGCCCATAGCCAGGGTGCAACAGTGGGTTGCTGATCTGAGAGACCCCCTGAGGCTCCGCCAGGGTAATGGGGAACTCTAGCTGCCATACCTGCTGCTTTCCCTCCCCGGCTACCACTAGTCCTTCTCCTACTGAGACCTGGTGCTGGCTACCTACCTGCAGCCTTCCCTCCCTAGCTATTCCTAACCTGGACCCTAAGGACACCTGAGTGAGGCCATCTCCCTGACACTGCCTCCCCATTACCGGAGAGGAGCCCTGGGGCACTGGTGCAGAAGCACCTGCCGTGGCTCTTGGCTAGCAGGTAATCTGGGGGTGGGCTAACTGTGCCACTGCCCCTGATACCTCCAGCCCATAGCCAGGCAACAACGGTGGGGCTCTAAACCGAGAGACCCCCTGAGGCTCTGCCAGGGTAATGGGGAAATCTGGATGGCTCACTTGCTGCCTTCCCTCCCCGGTTCCCACTGGCCCACCCAACTCTCTCCCAGGCAATCCTACCCTAGAGCTGGGTGCTAACGGAGCTAGCCCCTCTCCCTGAAGCTGTGCCCCCATTACCGGAGGTGAGCCCAGGGTTGCTGGTGCAGATGCACCCACCTTAGCTCCTGGCTGGTAGTTAATCCTGGGGTAGTCTAACTGTGCCACTGCCCCTGATACCTCCAGCCCATAGCAAGGCTGCAACAGTGGGACTTTTGCTCCTAAGCAGATATGCTTTTAAGTAGAAATGTTTAAAGTAGATATGAAGTTTAAAAAGGAAGACTATTGAATCACTGATCTCATCTCTTCTCTTTCCTCAGGTAAAAACATATTCCAATTTGTCTGTCTGTCCTGATATCCTCCCCTGCTGTGTATTTAGTTCTATTTAGGTAAAAACATATTCCAAATTGTCTGTAAATCCTTCCCCTGCTGTCTTAATTTAATTCAGCTTTCACACTTGTGCAAGACAACACCCAATCTTAGAAAACCATTTGCTTTAACGTCCCTCACATGTGCTAATTAAGTTTGTTGTGCCAACCAGGTGACTTTGTAAAAGTATATAAGTCAACTCATAGCAGCCATTGCTGCCTGCAGCCAATGCTCCTAAGCAGATATGCTTTTAAGTAGAAATGTTTAAAGTAGATATGAAGTTTAAAAAGGAGTGGAATAGTGGACAACATCTACTGCTTCTGATTCCTGCTTTTGATCTACGTTGGAAAGGAGGATATCGTCTATCCCAGACTGCACATCTCAACACTTAACTATTGCTGTGATGCCACCTTTATTTTTTATATTTGCTGTGACCTCATTTATTTTCAAATTATGCACTTCCTTCCACCAGTCTCCTTATCTCTCTAACGCTATTCATATATCTCCATCTCTCCTTTCTTCCCCACTTCTCAGTTCACATGAACTCCTTTCCTACCTGCGTCCTCTGTCACCACACAGCTATACCCCCTGCACTAAAACACACCCCTACAAATCATACTCACACATCCTCTTTCTATCCATGCTTCTCCTTGCTTCTGGGGATATCTCTCCCAATCCTGGTCCCTGCCTTATTTCTACATGCTCTCGTCCTCGCCTTCCACATGCAACTTCTACTCCTTCTAGTGTCAACCCCTCCAACCTCATACCCATCCCCTGCCACCCTCCCTCCTCTCTCCCTTTCTCCTGTGCCCTTTGGAATGCTCGCTCCCTTTCCAACAAGTTCCTCTCTGTGCATGACTTCTTTCTCTCTCACTCTCTGCTCCTATTTGTATAACTGAGACCTGGCTCACTCAGTCTGACTCTGCTCTGGAAGCTGCCCTTTCCTACGGTGGCCTTTCCTTCTCCCATTCTCCGCGCCCTGATGGCAGGGGTGGAGGCATGGGGCTCCTGCTCTCCACTCTCTGCCGTTACCGAACCCTTCCTATTCCCCCCTCTCTTGCTTTTCCCTCCTTTGAGGCTCACACTGTCCAGATTTTCTCTCCTCTCCCTGTCCACGTGGCAGTCATCTATCGCCCACCTACTTCTACTCATCCCCCTTCTGCCTTTCTCTCTCACTTTGAATCCTGGCTCTCTTTCTTTCTCTCCTCAGACTCCCCTGTTCTTCTCCTTGGGGACTTCAATTGCCACATTGATGACCCCTCTCTCCCTTGGGCCTCCCGCTTTCTTTCTCTAACCTCTTCTTTTGGCCTTCAACAGTGGACTTCAGCCAGCACCCACAAGGATGGCCACTACTTAGACCTGGTTTTCACTAAAAACTTCTCTCTCTCCGATTTCTCCATTTCCCCTTTTCCTCTCTCTGACCATCACCTCATCTCATTCTCTTTATCTCGCTTCTCCACTTCTCCACCTCCGTCTAACCCCCGGTTCTGCAGAAACCTGCGCTCTATTCACTTACCTGACTTTGAGTCCACATTACGCTCCTCCCTCTCCTCTCTCAGCTCTGCTACAGACCCTGACAACCTGGTCAGGAACTACAACTCTGCCTTGTCCTCTCTTGATCTACATGCCCCGCTTTCTCTCTGCCGCACTCGCCCTCCTAACCCTAGACCCTGGTTAAATTCCCAAACGCATTCTGCGTTCCTCCACTCGTTCCTCTGAACGCCTCTGGAGGAAATCTCATACTCTCGCAGACTTCCTTCACTACAAATTTATGCTGTCCTGTTTCAACTCTGCCCTCTCGCAAGCTAAACAAGCCTACTTTTCTTCACTAATCAACATGCACAAGTCTAACCCACGCCGACTGTTCTCTGTCTTTGATACTCTACTCAAACCACCCTCAGCTGCCTCTCCTTCCTCCATCTCCGCTCAGGACTTTGCTGACTATTTTAAGGAAAAGGTGGAATCCATACGTCAGATCATCCCCTCTGTTTCTTCCTCCCATCCTACACCTCTTCCTAACTCTCCTCCTGGCTTCCTTGACTCTTTTTCCACTGTCTCCGAGGAGGATGTGTCGCTGTTGATCGCCTCTTCTCCCTCTAGCACTTGCCCTCTTGACCCCATTCCCTCCCATCTCCTAAAACCTCTTGCTCCTACTATAATCCCTACGCTCACACACATTTTTAACTCCTCCCTCTGCTCTGGAACCTTTCCATCCTCCTTCAAACATGCAACAGTCATACCATTACTCAAAAACAGCAGGCTTGACCCTACCTGTCCTTCTAACTATCGACCTGTCTCCCTCCTGCCTTTTGCCTCTAAACTCCTTGAACGTCTTGTATTCTTTCGCTTGCTCCATTTTCTCAACACATATTCTCTCCTAGACCCTCTACAATCTGGCTTCCGCACTGCTCACTCCACGGAAACAGCCCTCACTAAAATAACTGACGACCTCCATGCTGCCAAAGACAGAGGTCATTACACTCTGCTCATATTACTCGACCTCTCTGCTGCATTTGACACCGTGGACCACCCTCTTCTCCTTCACATTCTCCATACTCTTGGTATTCACCCAGGAGCCCAAGCACGCTGCCTAAGGGTCACACTCGACTCCTCTCTCACATTCGCCCCTCACATTCAAAACATTTCTAAAACCTGTCGCTTTTTCCTCCGCAATATAACTAAGATACGCCCTTTCCTCTGTTGCTCGACTGCTAAAACTCTGACTCAGGCCCTCATTCTCTCCCGTCTTGATTACTGTAACCTCCTGCTGTCCGGTCTTCCTGCCTCTCACCTGTCTCCCCTACAATCTATCCTAAACGCTGCTGCCAGAATCACTCTACTCTTTCCTAGATCTGTCTCAGCATCTCCCCTCATGAAATCCCTCTCCTGGCTTCCGATCAAATCCCGCATCTCACACTCCATTCTTCTCCTCACTTTTAAAGCTTTACACTCTTCTGCCCCTCCTTACATCTCAGCCCTAATTTCTCGTTATGCACCATCCCGACTCTTGCGTTCTTCTCAAGGATGTCTTCTTTCTACCCCCTTTGTATCTAAAGCCCTCTCCCGTCTTAAACCTTTTTCACTGACTGCCCCACACCTCTGGAATGCCCTTCCCCTCAGTACCCGACTAGCACCCTCTCTATCCACCTTTAAGACCCACCTTAAGACACACTTGCTTAAAGAAGCATATGAATAGCACTGTGGATATTCTGAACACATGATACATAAAGCTTGGCCCCCTGCAGACGCACTTACCAGAACTCCCTCCTACTGTCTCTGTACGTTCTCCCTACCTACCAATTAGACTGTAAGCTCCACGGGGCAGGGACTCCTCTTCCTTAATGTTACTTTTATGTCTAAAGCACTTATTCCCATGATCTGTTATTTATATTACCTGTTATTTATTTGATTACCACGTATATTACTACTGTGAAGCGCTATGTACATTAATGGCACTATATAAATAAAGACATACAATACAATATACTATGTCCCCATAGTCGATAATTGGCATTAGCATATGCTGGGTGATACGCTTTCTGACCAGCAGGCTTAGGGAGGATTTGTTCCTATAAAGTACACCTAGTTTGGCATAGGTTTTGGATGTCAGGGTATCAATGTGCATCCCGAATGTTAAATGGGAGTCAAACCATATGCCCAAGAATTTAAAAACTAGTAACAGGAGTTAGGGTGGTGTTAGCGTTGGTTCTGATCTGGAGCTCAGTCATTGGAAGCTTTGCAGCCTATTAAATCCTAATCATTATCATTTAACAGATCAGCCGCCCGTCAGCCAGGCATGAACCCAGGCTGGGAAGGCAAACGCAACGGGGCTTGTCAGAGGTGAGGAGCGGCGCATTCCAGGTATCTGCCAGGTACATACTGGGTATTTGCTCGGATAAAGTGTGTCGGTGCAGTACTGAGCGTGGCCAATGTGTACAAACAAAAGACAGGGGTGCCCAATGCTACATCCAATTGACAAAAAATATAAAGTAATAAGTATAAAGTTTAAATACTTCAATAATAATACTAATGACTTGGTTATTTAGTTAAACCCTTTGGCCAAAGCGTCTTAAGCCTGCATACCAAACGTCAAGGTATAACCAAAATAATGCAGGTCCTAACACTACACTGTGAACCCTTCCCGTTACCTCTGTATGACTATCACCCCTCCGCACTTGCCACCGCATCGCCCCTCCGCCCTTGCCCGATTGAGACACCTGTGCTGAAGCAGCGATATCCTGCCAACTTGATCTGTTGGTGGTTCTTGAGGACTGAGGTTGTCCACCCTTACCTTAGGGGGTTACTGTATTAAAGGGCCAGTCCCGATGCGAGTGGCTTGTTTAATGGGTTAAACATTTGGGATTAATCCCCATCAAGTATTTTTTTTTTTTTAACTTTTCATGTTTACATAGTAACCAAGTACCCAGGAGAAATGTGCCTGATATTTTCCCGTCTCCCGCGGGATAACCCTGTTTGCAGGCGCTTGTATACACCGGCTCTTTTTCCCATTTGCTGTTTGGTGGAAATTCCTTCTGCACATCGGCAGTAACCAAAGAGCGGCAATTGTTACCAGATAAAATTTCCCGGGACCCAGAGAAAATAGAAACTCATACATTTTTACACCGGAAGCAAATACATTGCATTTGTATTTTTAAGAGGGATTGAACATTTTTTAGGAAAGCAAATTACAATGATAAATTGTTTAAACGCAATAACCCTATTTTTGCCCACTCTGTGGGATCTGGCCTTTAAATGGGATAGTTTTTATGTAATAAATCTGGATCTTATAATAACATTGATAGGTTGTTTAAAAAAAACCGACAGGTTTGTTTTCCCCTTTAGGTTACCAATTTCCAGCAGGGGGCGCGTGAGGTGTCTCCGAGGGGTTTACCCCAAATAATCAGTACTGGGGGCTCCCAGGCAGTATAACGGGTTCCTGAGCCCGTGCGGGGGCTGCGCACTTAGTGAGACCCCAAACTGCACCTTAGCGTGGGGGGTATCGCTGTCACTTACAGCAGGAGCTTCCCACAATGCTTTGCACCCACAGCAGCAAGGCATTGTGGGGCGTGACTTTGGAAGCTCCCGCAGTGGGTGACAGTGATACCCCCCATGCTGCCTGCACACACTGAGGGGCAGTTTGGGGGGATTATTAAGCGTGTGTTCCCCCCACGAGCTCAGGACACCACACTGCCTGGGATCGCTCACACAGTCTGTTAGCGACAGTCTGAGGGGTCGCTGATAAGATTTACTTATTATGGGTTTGGGGGCTGATATTTTCTAGCAAGGGGTGCACGTAGATGTGGGGGGGGGGGGGAGAGCCCCTTCTCCCCTGCGGGTCCTGTCTCCTCCCTGTTCAGGGCTTACCTATGACCACTCAATCCTCCGAAGAGGCTTCTTATAACGTGTCCTGGTTCGAGTCACTGCCCCCTCTCCCGTCAGCCAGGGGTCCCGGATCTGAGACAACTTTGGAGTTTGATCTCTTGGATAGGCCGTTATTTTCTCCGTTGTTAATATGTGCCAGACTCTATCTACATCTGGAACCGTGTGCCTGTTCCAGCGGGCAGCTGTCCAGCGCCTTGGTGAACGGAAAATAAGGAAATCCCTGTTTCAGCACAGGTGGCTCAATCAGTGTCTCAGTCAAGCCACTGATTGAGCCACCTGTGCTGAACCAGGGACTGATTGAGCCAGCTGTGCTGAATCGGAGACTGATTGAGCCACCTGTGCTGAAGCAGGGATATCCTTCAAACCTGACCTGTTGAGGAGTCTTGAGTACTGGAGTCGAGACCCCTTGTTCTAGGCATTCCCAGAGTAGCCAGCCACGAGTCTGGGGCCAGAGTGGGTGTTATCTCCATGTTAGCAAGGGTGAAGACCTGGAACAAAAGTGGGACAAGCACTGGATAAGACCACCAGGTATGCTAGAGAGAACCATGTTGCCCACTCCCTCTGAAGCATAATGGAGATTTAACGCCACTGATGGCATTCATACGTATAAGATGTGGACTGGATATGGCTGCTTGACAGATCTCCTGCCACTCCTCCAGTTCCATGGTTTCGTCCATCTCGGCCTTCCATTTTAGCATGTATGGGCATCTGCTGCCTGGCTTCGTTGTTCAGGAGCAGTTCATCTATCGGGGTAATCAGCCCTTTCTCAATGTATCTCAAAATATGGGTGGAAGTGCTATGTATTGTCTATTCTGGGAACCCCAAGATCTGAGATCCCAAGAGCAGATGTGTCTCCATCCGAATCACTTAACCACCTGTTAACATCTACCTCTTCAGGGAATTTGGTTAGTACAAACCCTTGAACAGCAGGATCAAGGGATTTCACACCCTGAGAACTGCACGTGGATGACGGGGCAGGGGCAGGGGCAGAGTGACTCTGGGCAAAGTCCTGTAAGTCCAGTACTGGGGCAATAGCAGAAGGGATACTTAAAGCTAGGGCCATGGACTGGGACTCAAATACATCTTTCTTAGTGGATACAGTCCTGGACTTCACCTCTCTTTCAACTGGGAGGGATGCCTTGACTGCTGCCAAGCAATGTCCTCTACCTAGTCCAGCAGGGTGTGGTACGAAGGCAGGAACAATCTTCTTTCCCTTCGCACAGGGACTCTTCTCTCTGTTGGCGACATATGGTGGGGCCATGTCCACACACACCGCTTCAGGGCCCAGCTGTAGTGTGACCAGCTCCGCGGGCGCCATCTTGGTAATGTCACTCCCGGTCGCCATTCTCGCAAGACTTCCGGTGCAACCACCACCCGGCGCATTGATGACGTCACTTACGGTGAGACTGGAAGTTTGTCACCAGGCTGCGCACCGGACGAGGCCGCAACCGGTGCTACCAGCGAGTAGGCCGCGACCGGCTCCGCTGCAACAGAAGAACGGGACGGCTCACCCACGGCAAGGTAGGGCACGTCCAGTGTTGTCTCCGCAGGCGGTCAACGGACTCCTCCGACGTCGTCTGAAGCTGGAAATCGCGCTGAAGTCTCCAGAACCTCCGCATCCGCTGGAACGGGTACTTCTGGACCGGAACTTGTCTGGGTTGCGCAGGTAAGTGGGGGTCTTTCTACCACAGGTCCCACAGCATACAATTCTCCTAGGGGGGACACCTCCACCTAGACACGATGACTGGGCGAGCCAATCGCCCGGGCGACCAGACTTAAGGAGCTACCATGCTCCGCGGTCACCTGAGGGCCCACACCCGACACCCCTGGGGCAGTCAACTTACCCCTCTCGTTGGTCAGTACTGGTCCCAGGCCTGGGACCGATGGTAGCATCACCGTAGGCTGTGACAGTCGCGGCCGCGCTGGTGAGAGGCATGTTTCTGCGGGCACTGGGCTAGCCAGCCGCAGAAAATAAGTGCCACAGTGTTGGCACCGAGCTTCTAGGCCGAAGGGCCCTCCAGGCAGTTGACAATGTGCACAGATGCACCGTAGGTGGTAGTTTCCTCCCACTCTCACCACAAGGCAGCCGCCAGGGAGAGAGTAATTAAGTCGCTTCCACTTCAGCATGTTCAGTAGAGAGAGCCATTTTAACACAGGGAGGCCCCATGTGTATGCAGCAGCTCTTCTCTTGGGTAAAAGGCTCTGGGGTCCGCGCTGCAAACCCCTCCCATCTCCCACAACAGCCTCGATTGGCTGCTCCACAACAGCTCCTCCCCTGGGTGAATCTCAGAGGTGTGGCTACAATCACTAGCTGGGCTTGTCTTTGTCCTAGACCAATCAGCTCGCTGGGCGGTACCTTCGTTTGGCGCCGAAAGCTTGCAACTTTCTCTTGCAAATTTCTGCACCCTTTCACTGCAGCCCACGCGGTCCCGTTTTGCTTTCTCTCTCCACTGCTCTGCTCCAGGTGGTCTTAGGCGAGCCAACCCAAGTGAGCAAGCTTACCCCGCCATTGAGAAGACTCAC
Source organism: Ascaphus truei (assembly GCF_040206685.1). Taxonomy (NCBI): domain Eukaryota; kingdom Metazoa; phylum Chordata; class Amphibia; order Anura; family Ascaphidae; genus Ascaphus; species Ascaphus truei. The sequence continues at coordinate 19,355,051 of NC_134497.1, forward strand.
AGCTCCCACCATCACCTCACCCTCCTTCACCCTAGCCAGGGATTAGAGAGGGACACACTCACCCTCCTTACTCCAGGAGGATCAGGGGGTGACACCACCTCACCCTCTCAAGGCTGAGGGGAAGTCTCTCTCATCCTCTCTCCAAGGTGGAGAGGAAGACTGCCCTAACTTTAGGCTACTTCCCCTAGAAACTTCTGGAAGCGGCGGGCTCATGGACTGTACCCACCTACAAGGGGCTGCACACAGGCCATGAGACACCACCTACCTTCCTTCACTTGCTGGGGAAGCAGAAAGGGGGGGTCAAGGGCCCCCAGATTAACCGGCTAATGTCTGGATCTTAACAGGACTTACATAGCAGATACACTATGTGGGGAGAAACAGGTACAGCTGGACATACCCTGTTACACCAAGAAATACAGAGATAAAACATTTTAAAGAAAATGTTGGGGGGGGGGGCGGGAAGATAGGAGGGAGAAGAGAAAAGGAAGGAACTACAGAGTGAATCCACAGACGATATACTGCTAAACATCGTTTTGATTTAAACTGTGTGGTCAAAATAAAAGCTTCAGAGGGGGGGGGGGAACAACAGAGGGGAGGGGGACTGGAAAAAATTGGAAAAAAAAGAGTGGGCATGGATACGTCTCCGGGGACACATTCCTGATGCTCACCCGCCCTTGGGAAAAAAATCTAGGGTGTGGGAGGAACAAAAAAACAAGGGCAACTGTGTCTATAGTACACAGATATAGTTGGGGGGTAGCGGCCAGGGCTCTGAGAAAACCGCCGACCCAGGCCTCCAACCTGGGGTCTCCTCAAACTTTGGGCCTATTGTTTAGATATGGCTAGACTATGCTCCTACCAAAAACAAAGACTCCACTAGTGAACCATAAGTGAACCAATATAAAGTTGGAACTGAAAACATAAAACAATATTTACTCCAACTCGGAATGCAGATCCGGAACGCAGCTTAGGGTTTGGTCCCAGGTTCGGAAAACTGTTTCGCCAGAGAGTTTGGGTGGGGGGGATCTTCTCGTAGGAATCGTGGACCAAGGCGGTTCCAGGGTCGGAGGGTTCTCGCTTCCTGGTGTAGATCCGGAGAAAGGGGAGTTCAAGCCTAGATATTCGAGGAAGGCCTCCCCGTCGTCCGGGTTCCCGAGTGTCTGAGGTCTTCCATTTTTAACTACTAAGAGACCAAAGGGAAAGGACCATCTATACTTAATATTACGGTCTCTTAGCTTCGCCGTCACCTCCCGGAGATCTCTTCTTTTGGCAATTGTAGATGGCGCCAGGTCTGCGTAAACCTGAAGGGGTATATTTTGAAACTTGAGAACTCTGGTACCTCTCATCACCGTGCTGAAGACTTTCTTTGTTTTAAAATAATGGAATCTCAACACCACGTCTCCTGGTTGAGGTCTCGATCTTAGGGTTCTGTGGCATCTGTCCAGGGTAAGAGACTCCTTTGTAGAGTCAGGGAGGGCTGACGTTAACCAATTGCTCATAAATCCCTTAATGTTCATCACAGACTCCAGAATCCCCCGGATCCGAAGATTATTACGGCGGTCTCTGTTCTCTGCGTCCTCCTGTCTGTCTTTGATATCTAGGAGCTGGGACTTCATTTCTTTGAGCTCAGCGTCCATCAAAGATTGCCGGGTGATTGTAGCGTCAACCTTGGATTCCAAGGAGCTAGTGCGTTCGCCTAGGGAGGACATCTCCTCTTTAAGATCCTTCACCGCTGTTTGCATTAAAGATTCAATTTTGTTGTAGAAGATAAGTAAATCATTCTTTGTGGAAAGATTTTCGAACTCCACCCCTAGTTCCGGTCTAGGTGTTCCGCGTAGGGGACCACTTCCAATTGCGTCTGTCGCGGTGCTAGCCGACTGTGGTTTTTAAAGTATTTATGGAACTCACTTTGGTTCATTTTGGTTTTGATGGTTCTAACTGCTTTCGAAGGCATGGTAGATGAGACTGGCATAAAATAAGATTTATTTCTGGGTACTTAGACAGAGCCGATGCGCTTTCATAGGCTTAGAGTAAATCCTGGGAAATTATGGAACTTGGGTCTCAGGACGCCGTCCTAGTCAGCACAATTTAGGGCTTTTCTGGGCTTGCCGGTCTTTTTGTAGGGGTGTACAAGTTCCTCCGGGGAGATCACAATATCCCAACCAGCGTGTTTGTATGTTTATCTGGCTGACTCTCCGCCCTCTTGATCTTATTCCCACTGAAACAGGGGAGGGTGGATGTTCCCTTGTGGTAGGTAGATAATAGGCTGAAGGTTTTACCTTGGGGTCTTTGTTTAAAGAGTAATGTGCGTGGGCGAGATAACTGTCCGGGCGAACCCCCTGTGGTTGTTGTCCTGCTGCTTGTTTACTCCAATGGGGGAGGAGAGGGGCAAAATCTGCCAAGTGCAGCAAGATTGTCAACAGGGGGTAGTGAGATGCAACCCCAAGCTCCCCTACGGCCGTGTTTTGAGATGCCAGGGCGATATAGCCGCCCCTCCACTCCTCAAGGGCTTCCCAGCTACTGTACTGGCCAGCAACTGGCCACCGGGCACCCTCTAAAGCGCCGGAGCGAGGATTCACAATCTGCAGCCCCACCTCCACTTCGTGGCCTGTATCCTGCCTCACTCTCCGCTTCTTCGCGCTCGCTGTCAGCCGCGACTCCAGCTCTCGAATCACCGCCTCCTGATCGCCCGCCACGCTCACCTGCTGGGGTGCCGGAGCCCGTCTAAACCCGATCGCCGGTCTGGGGGTGCTCGATCTTGGCGGGTTGTTCCCGCTGGCCCAATCAGCAGGGCTGTTTGTAGCCGGCGCCATCTTGGGCGTCCTGTTGGGCTAGCTGAGTGGCTCTCTCCCGAATTCTACCGGGCAGTGGATCGGCAACAGGGAGGTCCCAGGGTTGGCAACAGGACGTTTTCAGCTCCCCTGTACCTGTCCCCTGCAGTAGGAGCTCGAAGGTAGCCTCTTATAGGCAAATTTGTGCCATAAATTCCTTCTTTGCTAAGGAGCTGAGCCGACCTGCGTCCGCTCAGCTCAGAGTCCTGGCCACACCCCCTATAATTTAGTTTTTATTGTTTTTGTTTTCCCCAAGTTCCCAAAGTGGGAAAGTACCCTTCTTTTTCTCATTTGTACCCCACAAACATCAAACTGTTTCAAAGAGAGAGAGAGAGAGAGAGAGAGAAAACAAGAGAGAGAAAACGAGAGAGAGAGAACGAGAGAGAGAACGAGAGAACGAGAGGGAACGAGACAGGACAGGACACGACACCGGGAATGGCTAGCCAAGTCCCATTGAAATGAATGTCCCTGAATGTTAAGGGTCTAAATGGTAAATGTAGATTGGTCCTAAAAGAATTCAGAAAACTGAAAACAGATATTGTCTTTCTACAAGAGACGGACTTCGATACCCAGGAACCCCCAAATACCTTTAGCAGGACATACCCTATAGCATTTTATTTGTCTTTCACCAGTAAGAAAAGGGGGGTTGCGATTTTGATAAAACAGGATATCCCGTTCCAGACACTTGAGGTCAAGAGAGACCAAGGAGGCAGGTCACTTGTGGTCCATGGTCTTCTCTCAGGTCTACATATTACACTAGTGAACATATATACGCGCCTAACGAGGGACAAATTGATTTTCTTAGGGAAACATTGGAGTCATTGGGGGATAATCGAGAACAGTTATATATTTTAAGAGGCGATTTTAATATGGTCCCGGACCCGGATGTGGACAAGTCCACACATCCAGGGCATTTACACTCCGCAATGACATACAGTGTAGCAAAGAAATGTAGATTGCTCATCAAAGAATTTGGACTGTTGGATGCCTGGCGCTGCTCACATAAAGGGCAGAGAGACTATTCCTTCTATTCGCCCCCACACGATTCGTATTCTAGAATCGATAATATTTTTGTATCTCCAAATATCCTGGAAGTATTGGCCCACTCAGATATAGGGTCTATCACGTGGTGGGACCATGCCCCGGTGGCAATCTTGATTGACCCACCATTCGCTAAGATTCAATCATTTTATTGGAGGATGAATGATTCTTTACTAAATTATCCGGAGATTAGCGCACAAATTGGAGACTCACGTAAAAATTATTTTCGGTCTAGCAATGGGTCTGTAGAATCAACATGGGAGGCATATAAGGCCACGATTAGGGGACAGCTTATTTCAATAGCATCATACAGAAAGAGAATAAAAATGGAAAAACAAAAATATTTAATGGAGAAAATTATAAAGTTGGAAAGCTCACCTACAAACATCTGTCGAGGAAAGTGTATAGGATTTTGAACCAGGCAAGGGAGGAACTTAAGAGGTTACAATTGGAGGACGTAGAGAAGGCCCTAAGTGGACTAAGCAGACATATTATGACAAGTGAGATACGGCAGGTCGTCTGTTAGCACACAAACTTAGAGGGATCAGGGCGAGGACCTCGGTTCCCGCTATTAGGATAAAAGGTGGAGGAGTGACTTACAACCCCACAAGAATCGCAGAGGAATTTGCTAAATTTTATACGGAACTTTACGATCTAGATAATTCAACCCCGAATGCTGAAGTTCCAGGCTTGACCCAGATTGAGGACTATCTGAGACTGTGCCCTCCCAAAATTGACGGAGGAAGATCATAATATTGTAAACGCAAAAATAACTCAGGTAGAACTGGGGAGAACGGTTGGTTTTTTGAAACCATCGAAGGCACCGAGCCCAGGTGGCTTTTTCAAATCCGTACTATAACAATTTTATAAGAATTTTAGGTCCTTGCCTGTTGGATCTATTTAATGATTTTCTCAGTGGAAAACAAATCCCTCCACAGATGACGAAGGCCAATGTAGTGGTGATCCCTAAAGAGGGACAGGACCCTTCATGTCGTGGTAGCTACAGGCCAATCTCACTGTTTAACCCGGATTTGAAAATCTATAGCAAAATTTTAGCCAACAGGTTGAATCCAATACTCCGAAGACTAATTCACTATGATCAGGTGGGATTTGTGATTGAACGCCAGGCGTCAGACAACACAAGACATATAAGTCTAAACTGAAAGCTATGCTGCTGAGCCTAGACGCGGAGAAAGCGTTTGGTACGATAAGGTGGGACTTCCCAGATAAAACACTAGATGCATTTGGATTTTCCGGATCTTTTTTACTGTGAGTTCGTGCTCTCTATCAGTCGTCAACAGCCACCCTGAAGATTCCAGCCGGGGAGGGGAACCTAATAACAATTAAAAATGGGACAAGGCAGGGGTGTCCCCATTCTCCCCTTCTTTTCGCTCTGACAATCGAGCCTCTCGCGGCCACTATCAGAGCCTCCCCAAATATACAAGGGATTAAAATAAAAGATGAATGCTACAAAATATCGCTGTTTGCAGATGATATTATTCTTACATTATCTAACCTATTGACATCCCTTCCGAATCTGCAGTCCACCCTTCGGGGGTTTGGTGAGCTCTCTGGGTATAAAGTAAATATGGGAAAATCGGAAGCTTTAAATTTGACGTTAACCGAAAAGGAGGTTGATGTGATAAAACGGCACTTTGACTATAAATGGAAAAAGACCCATTTGAAATATCTAGGGATTTATTTTATTTATTATTATTTATTTATTTATCAAATGTTTTACCAGGAAGTAATACATTGTGAGTTACCTCTCGTTTTCAAGTATGTCCTGGGCATAGTTAATATGACAAATAATACATGGTTACAAATACAGTTACATAAATGAACAGGGTATACATTATATACAGTACATTGCATGCACAGATAGAGAAGATGTATATTATAGGCTTATGTAACAGTTACAGACCAGAATAAAATGTGAGACAGCCTTAGTTTTGAAAGAACTTAAACTGGTGGTGGATGTGAGTCTCCGGTAGGTTGTTCCAGTTTTGGGGTGCACGGTAAGAGACGGAGGAGCGATCGGATACTTTGTTGAGCCTTGGGACCACGAACAGTCTTTTGGAGTCAGATCTCAGATGATAAGTGCTGCATGTGGTAGGGGTGAGGAGCTTGTTCAGATAGGTGGGTAGCTTGCCCAGAAAGTATTTGAAGGCAAGACAGGAAAGGTGACCAGACCATTTTACCAGAGATTATAATTTATGATATAAATATAATTACCCTGACCTATTCTTAAAAATAAAAAAAGATCAACAAGCCTGGAATTCTTGTTGTATCTCCTGGATAGGTTGTATAACTGCAGTTAAAATGAATATTCTCCCTAGACATTTGTACTATTTTCAGACACTACCAATATCTGTCCCGCACTCAAATATAAAAGAAATTCAGAATCTAATTATGCAGTTTATTTGGAAACACAAACAACCGAGAATAGCCAGGTCAATTATGTTGGATTCCAAGGATGGAGGTGGTCTGGCAGTCCCAAATATTTTAAAATATTATATAGCCTCCCACATTAAACAAATGGTTTACTGGCAGAGGAGTATATGCCTGGGTTTATCTGGAGAGCTCGCTAAAAAGCCCGGTTGGACTGTCTTCTTTATTATGGTCAAGTTCCGGGACGGGGCCCGGGAGACAGTCGGAACCGACAGTAATTGGATTTACTTTGAAAATCTGGCAAATGGCAAAAAAGAAAGATAAGGTTATGTGGACCCCTTCTAGGCTCGTGCTCCTGTTCGTTAATCCAGGGTTTATCCCGGGTTTTCAGGGTCAGTGTTTTGAAATTTGGAGACATAGAGGAATTCTGGAGGTAGGAGATTTATTAGAAAAAGACAAGCTAATGTCTTTCGAGGGGTTGATGAGAAAGTACGGTCTGCCCCAAATTGAGCTGTTTACGTATATACAGGTCCGACACTTTGTGTGTCAGTGATTCTATGATGAGGAATTTCCTAGATATACACGATTTGAAGATTTATGTCAAACAAAAAAAATACCAAAGAGGTTTGATATCATCTCTGTAGCAAGGGCTAATCCTTAAAAAAAGATACCCCAAACCATAAATATATGGACCAGAGGGCTCTCCAGACTGAAATAACAAAGGAGGACTGGGAAGATATATGGGAGAATGTGGGAAAAACCTCTATATGTACGGTAACAAAAGAGAATATATATCAAATGTTGTTACGTTGGTATTACACCCCCATAACATTAAAGCAGATGTTCCCGGGGACCTCGGATAGATGTTGGAGGGGTTGTGGACAGTTAGGAGACTTGGCACATATCTGGTGGTATTGCCCAGTAATGCAGACATACTGGAGGACAGTTTAGAAACTAATAAAAGATGTGACTGACATCAAAATCCCGCTAGATCCAATTCTGATCATTCTGGCTAAACCCTTGGAAGATGTGAATCATCATACACAAAAATTGATCCTGCATATTCTAACGGCGGCTAGATGCGCTGTAACAGTGGCGTGGAAAAAGACACTCCCGCCCCCCAGAAGAGAGGTTATTAGAAGGGTCAATGACGTTCAATTAATGGAGAAACTCACCTCATTTCTGAATCACACGACTAGGAAGTATGATAGGGTCTGGGAAACCTGGGATGCTGGATAGGGGCGCGCTCCCGGAAGGAGAGTGGATATGGGAGGGCTGAACGTAAAATCTGGTGTTTACCAAATGTTGTATGATATGTAATGTGACTGTTGTTGTTTGTAAGAAATTTGATACAAAAAGGTTGTTTCTTCCCCCCCCCCCATCCCTTTTTATTTTTTGTATCCTCCCCCTTCTGTGTGAAATATTTAATAAAAATATAAGTTTAAAAAAAAAAAAAAAAAGATATGCGCAGATTAGACATTTTCTCTCACATCAAAATCGCGCACCCCAAGAAAATACGCAATCTGAGAGAACTTGCAGATAAACCCCATTCGAGAAAGGCCTGGTGTTGAATGGACAGATATCTGGAACAACATCTCCAAAATATGCATCAATACACAGATACAAGAAAACGGCTGTAAGCTGTTATATTGGTGGTACCTGACTGCATCCAGGGTTGCAGTCAGATAGTTACCATGTACCACATATGGGGACAGAGCCCGACTGTCAAAAACCTTTGGGACAAAGTGTTCAATCTCATGAGTGAGACAATAAGATTTCCACCACCGTGGGTTCACACAAAAAACAGACAACACTGCCGTTAGACAAAGCAAATGAATAAATCACATTATTTCGTCGACTAGATGCGTTGGCGCAGCCGCCTGGCGAGATCCCATCCCCAAACGAACTGCAGTAATAGATACAATAGCGAATGTTTGGCGTTTGGAGAAACTCATGGCATGGGTTAACGACACGACAGAGAGATTCGACCAGGCTCTGGAACCTATGGCTAGCGAAACACACCCACCCTTCCTCAGACGGGACATTACTGATACTACAAGTAAGGAAAACGAGAAGTAAAAAGATGGAGGACGTGTCGCCGGTTCTTGGTTCCACGGAGAGAAGACACCACTCGAATAAACCTATGAGATATCTGATGCATGAGGATGTCTGGGATTATATCATGGAAAAAGCTCACACTCCTTAAAGTACTCGCTGTACCGGAACAAAAGAATTGGGGTATCTTGTATGCTGTCAGGGGTCTGATCCTCTGGTAGATCCCATGTTCGAATAAATTCAATGGTAGGAAGGCATTGGGCACTCAAGAAGTTGAAGAAAAGGTTTCTTTATTGAATATACTTATTACTCTTATGCGTTTCGCATTGAATAGATATATTCAATAAAGAAACCTTTTCTTCAACAGAGGCATTCTTCGGATAATAGTGATATATCTGGGGGGGGTGGGGGGCAAGAAAACAGCCTATTAGCCTATTGTTATTAAATATGAAATCGTGGGCTGGACAGCAATACACAAGCATGACAAATAGATATTTGTAACCGTTGCGATTACACAAATCAAATACCAAAAAACAGGGTTTTCTATGTGCAATCTCTGATGTCTGTTTCTCCAGCAAAAGTAGAAGTTAGGTGGCCATATTTAATATCCAGGCATGAATATTAAGTACACAGACGCAACAGTGATGGTGGCGTTTGTCTAAGTATTAAATAAATAAAGTTCTGGAGTCTTTTATATATTCAATCAAAGTTGAATCAAACATTTTGAATTGTAGAAACTGTCTGCATTGTTATAGTGCATGTTTCTTGTAATCTTATTCTGTAACCCAAGCACTTTTTGTATAGTAAAGCTAAACTTTAATAAGTCATTCTTTGGGCTCTGATTTTAACGGTTGCCAGTTTTGTAGCGAGTAATTCACATTTTCGGACCACATTTTGCCGCAACAAATTTCCCGTGCGGTAAGCGCATAGTTTTCATAATAAACAGGGATCTGAGACCCTTTGCAAATTAATATTTTGATATTTCAAAATGAAAGATAGATCTAGTGACAGAGTGAGGGTGGACATTAAGACTTCGTGTGACCTGTGCGTAGGAGAAAGGCGAGTCGGCTAGTTCAGCCGCGTGTATTAACCCTGATCACATATAAGTCACGTTCGCGCAAGTGTGACAAATGGTTGGTTGGGACGGATTGAGTGGAGGTAATATTCATTTAAGGGACCTTTGCCAGGTGAAGATTGGATCAGCTGCAGTCGGTGTGTATTAACCCTTGCCCAGATACAGGTGTGCACACAGGTGCGCCGTACGCCACACCTGTGACACACACACCGGACGTAAGTAGCCGAAACATTGCGTTCTGTGGTCGCGGTTATACATTTACTGTTAGGCCCTAACCGGCAGTATGGCTCCACTGATCATGTGACGCGTCTGTCTTCTCCTGCTACGGACTTCATTGAATCTGCACGGTCACCATTTGTTTGGGGGGGGGGGGTTGTTTGGGGGGGGGGGGGCGCGTGTTACTTTTTCGCCTTCTGCCATTCTATTTTACTGTATTACACCTGTCCTATCGCCTTTTATGTTATATTAGTATTAAATTATTATTAGTAGTAGTATTAACCTTCACCTTGGGACAGGCTGTAGCTCTTAAGTCTGGCCACACTACGTGTGACGTCACTGAGACGCCCTGTCGCTTTAAGAGTCGGCCTAGCCTAGCAGCTGACGGCAAGAGGGGGGGCGGGGGCAAGAGGTAAAGGGGGCGGGGACCACGGGCGTGGCTTCGTATGTAAATCCGCCCGGCTTGTCCATTTAAATGCGTCCGCGCATGCGCAGTAAGCCGAAATCGGGACTTAGTCAGTTGCACAATCGACTGAGTGTCTCATTCTGCTGTGGACTGCTCCCCCAGCCGCACTCACACCATACCCGGAGAGCAGACACCCCCCTCCTCATTCATACCCCACCCCCCCATATATTCCCCCTGAGGATGAGTGGGGATCAGCTTCATAACGACTCCCAGGTAAGGCCCCAGATCCCCCCCCCCACCCTATATCCCACATGGCAGCCCAGATCTGCACTGCCTGGATCCCATAAATCCTAAGCAGGGCCCGTTTAAAATGCAGCTTTACCCCCTCCCCCCCCCCCCTTTGGAAAGCCATAGGCAAATCCCAAATCCATGCTGACACCCAGCAGCTAGTCCCATACCTGTTACCCCCCACCACCCCCCCCTTCCAGACCCTAACACCATACAAATACCTACTATTTCCCTTTTAAATACTCTGATCCACTCCAGCTTCCTCTCTGTTCCCAGAAAAGCCCTTTTGTAAATCCTTCAGATCCTACTCACCCCCATTATAAATCCACACACCCCAAAGCAGCCCCCCCCCGCCCCCAACTCCCTTCAGAATCCCCCTTTTGACCCTAAATACTGTGACAGAAGCAGCAATGTCCCTAATGAAACAAAGTGACTGCTTGTAAGCTCTCTCACCCCAAATGATGAGGTAGTGACAACCCCCAGCACCCCCACCCCACTACAGGATATCTGCACCCTATTAATGACTTTATATGGCATCTAATGGGGGGGTGATCATCTGACACCCCCACAACGCACTTCATGTATCCCCCTAACATCTGACCTTCTCATAACCCCAACATCATCACATATATGGGGGGGGTACATTTGTTTTGGGGGCGTGGGGGTAGGAACCACCTCCTCTTCACATATAGGGTCTCACCCTCTCCCCCCGCCCCCCCTTTTTTTGCAGATTGAAGCGGATTTTCGGGTAAACGGTGAGTTTGGTTTTTTCCCCTCCTTTGGGGTGTTGGGTGGGAGTATGTATTGGGGTGGTGTAGTGGGGTGGTATATAGTGGGGTGTATTGGGGTGGCATATATGGGGTTTAGTGGGGGTGTATTGGGATGGCATATAGGGGATTTATTGGGTGGTATATAGGGGATTTAGTGGGGCTTATATTGGGGTGGTATATAGGGGATTTAGTGGGGGGTGTATTGGGGTGGTATATAGGGGATTTAGTGGGGGGTGTATTGGGGTGGTATATAGGGGATTTAGTGGGGTGGTATATAGGATATTTAGTGGGGTGGTATATAGGATATTTAGTGGGGTGTATGTGTTGGTGTTAGGTGGGAGAAGGGGGTGCATTTGGCTGCTATAGAGAGGATGTATTGGGGTGTGAGGCCCTGTGACTCCCCCCTCCTTATAAAGCGCAGACATGGCGTCCCAGAGACTAAGTCCCGTCTCCTTCCTCACCGGCCCCTTTGTTCACCTCCAGCCCCGGATATCTCCCCCTTCCCGGCCTCTCAGCTCTCCCCGGATCCCTCCCCCCTCCTCAGGCCGCTCCGGGGATCCCCTCCCCTGCTTCCCCGGGTCCGTCACCCGCCGGGGTGACCCCGGATTCCCCGGGAGAAAGTGCGGGGAGGCTCGATGCGGACTTAGTCTCTGCGCCATTTTGTCAGAGAGACAGTGAGAGGCAGAGAGAGGCCCGACATGGCTGCGGGAGCCCGAGATACACACAGGGAGACGTATACATATACACACACAGGGAGACGTATACATATACACACACACAGGGAGATACAGTACAGGGAGACATACACACATATATATACACATACAGGGAGATATATATAGATATATATATATATATATATATATATATATACACACGGAGACATACACATACAGGGAGATATATACATATACATACACATACAAATACACATATACACACGCAGGGAGACACACATCTATATACACACACACACACACACACACACACACACACACACACACACACACACACACACACACACATCGATATATACACACACACACACATCTATATACACACACACACACACACATCTATATATACACACACACATCTATATACACACACACACACACACACACACACACACACACACACACACATCTATATACACACACACACATCTATATACACACACACACATCTATATATACACACACACACACACACACACATCTATATACACACACACACACACACACACACATCTATACACACACACACACACACACACACACACATCTATATACATACACACACACACACACACACACACACACACACATCTATATACACACACACACACACACACACATCTATATATACACACACACACACACACACACACATATATACACACACACACACACACACATCTATATACACACACACACACACACACACACACACACACACACACACATCTATACACACACACACACACACACACACACACATCTATACACACACACACACACACACACATCTATATACACACACACACACACACACACACACATTTATATACACACTCACACACACACACACACACATTTATATATACACACACACACATTTATATACACACACACACACACACACACACACATTTATATACACACACACACACACATTTATATACACACACACACATTTATATACACACACACACATCTATATACACACACACACACATCTATATACACACATCTATATACACACGCACATATACACACAGGGATATACCAGGAGACATACACACATACACACATACACACATATATAGAGACACACACACACATATAAATAGATATTTACACACACGCAGGGAGACACACACACGGAGATATATACACACAGGGAGACACACATATACATACACACACGCAGAGATATAGACATACACATACATATACACACATACACATACATATACACACATACACATACATATACACACATACACACACACACACATACATCTATATACACACACACACACACACACACACACACACACACATACATCTATACACACACACACATCTATACACACACACACACACACACACACACACACACACACACACACACACACACACACACACACACACACACACACACACACACACACACACCACACACACCACACACACATACACATACATCTATACACACACACATACATCTATACACACACACACATACATCTATACACACACACACATACATCTATACACACACACATACATACATCTATATTCACACACACACACACACATACATCTATACACACACACACATCTATACACACACACACACACACACACACACACACACACATACATCTATACACACACACACACACACACATACATCTATACACACATACATCTATACACACATACATCTATACACACACACATACATCTATACACACACACACACACACATACATCTATACACACATACATCTATACACACACACATACATCTATACACACACACATACATACATCTATATACACACACACACATACATCTATATACACACACACACACACACACACACACACACACACACACACACACACACACACACACCACACACATACATCTATACACACACACACATACATCTATACACACATACATCTATACACACACACACATACATCTATACACACACACATACATACATCTATATACACACACACACACACACATACATCTATACACACACACACATCTATACACACACACACACACACACACACACACACACACACACACACACACACACACACACACATACATCTATACACACATCTATACATACATCTATACACACATACATCTATACACACACACATACATCTATACACACACACATACATCTATACACACACACATACATCTATACACACACACACACACACACACATACATCTATACACACATACATCTATACACACACACATACATCTATACACACACACATACATACATCTATATACACACACACACATACATCTATATACACACACACACACACACACACACACACACACACACACACACACACACACACACACACACACATACATCTATATACACACACACACACACACATACATCTATATACACACACACACACACACACATACATCTATATACACACACACACACACACACATACATCTATATATACACACACACACACACACACACACACACACATACATCTATATACACACACACACACACACACACACACACACACACACACACACACACACATACATCTATACACACACACACATACATCTATACACACACACATACATACATCTATATACACACACACACACACACATACATCTATACACACACACACATCTATACACACACACACACACACACACACACACACACACATACATCTATACACACACACACACATACATCTATACACACATACATCTATACACACATACATCTATACACACACACATACATCTATACACACACACACACACACATACATCTATACACACATACATCTATACACACACACATACATCTATACACACACACATACATACATCTATATACACACACACACATACATCTATATACACACACACACACACACACACACACACACACACACACACACACACACACACACACACACATACATCTATATACACACACACACACACACATACATCTATATACACACACACACACACACATACATCTATATACACACACACACACACACATACATCTATATACACACACACACACACACACACACACACACACACATACATCTATATACACACACACACACACACACACACACACACACACATACATCTATATACACACACACACACACACACACACATACATCTATATACACACACACACACACACACACACACACATCTATACACACACACACACACACACACACACACACACACACACACACACACACACACACACACACACACACACACACACACACATACATCTATACACACACACACATACATCTATACACACACACACATACATCTATACACACACACACATACATCTATACACACACACATACATCTATACACACACACACATACATCTATACACACATACATCTATACACACACACATACATCTATACACACACACACATACATACATCTATATACACACACACACACACACACACATCTATATACACACACACACACACACACATCTATATACACACACACACACATCTATACACACACATACATCTACACACACACACACACACACACATACATCTATACACACACACACACATACATCTATACACACACACACACACACACACACATCTATACACACACACACATACATCTATACACACACACACATACATCTATATACACACACACACACACACACATACATCTATACACACACACACACACACACACACACACACATACATCTATACACACACACACACACACATACATCTATATACACACACACACACACACACACATACACATCTATATATATACACACACACATACATCTATATACACACACACACACACACACACACACACACACACACATACATCTATATACACACACACACATACATCTATACACACACACACATACATCTATACGCACACACACACACACATACATCTATACGCACACACACACACACATACATCTATACACACACACACACACACACACACATCTATACACACACACACATCTATACACACACACACACACACATACACATACATCTATACACACACACACACACACACATCTATATACACACACACACACACACATA
The DNA here is from genome assembly GCF_040206685.1 of Ascaphus truei. NCBI lineage: Eukaryota > Metazoa > Chordata > Amphibia > Anura > Ascaphidae > Ascaphus > Ascaphus truei. Next base: position 19,371,051 of record NC_134497.1, read on the forward strand.
CATCTATACACACACACACACACACACACACACACACACACACACACATCTATACACACACACACACACACACACACATACATCTATACACACACACACACACATACATCTATACACACACACATACACACAGGGATATACTAGGAGACATACACACATACACACATATATAGAGACACACACACACATAAATAGATATTTACACACACTCAGGGAGACACACACACGGAGATATATACACACACAGGGAGACACACACATATACATACACACACGCAGAGATATAGACACACACACACACACACATACATCTATACACACACACATACATCTATACACACACACATACATCTATACACACACACATACATCTATACACACACACATACATCTATACACACACACATACATCTATACACACACACATACATCTATACACACACACATACATCTATACACACACACATACATCTATACACACACACATACATCTATACACACACACACATACATCTATACACACACACACATACATCTATACACACACACACATACATCTATACACACACACACATACATCTATACACACACACATATACACACAGGGATATACTAGGAGACATACACACATATATAGAGACACACACATATAAATAGATATTTACACACAGTCAGGGAGACACACACATATATACACACACACACACACACACACACAGGGAGATATACAAATACACACACACATACATATACAAATACAGGGATGTGTGTGTATACAAACACCCACACACACACATATATGCGCGCGCGCACACACACAGGGAGATATACAAATACACACACACATATATACAAATACAGGGAGGTGTGTGTGTATATGTATGTATATGTGTGTGTATGTGTGTATATATATATATATATACACACACACACACACACACACACACACACACACACACACACACACACACACACACACACACACTGTAACTGCTACATACATCTATAATATATATTATCTCCAACTGTGCATGCTATCTATGTCTTGTGTATATAATGTATACCTTGTTCACTTTTGTAACTATGTACTGTATTTGTATCCATGTATTATTTGTCATCTTAACTCTGTGCCTAGGACATACATGATAACGAGAGGTAACTCTCAATGTATTACTTCCTGGTAACACATTTAATAAATATAGGGACACACACACGGATACACACATACACACATGGATACACACACAGATATACAGGGAGACACACATACACACTCGGATATACAGGGAGATGTGTGTGTATTACACACTATCACACACTTACCCAGGGATACAGGTGTGTGCACACCCAGGGATATACCCACACGGAGATGCACATATATACACACATCACACACACAGGGATACACACCTGTGTATGTGTGTATACGTATATACAGAGAGAGACAGGCCTGTCATGGCTGCGGGAGCCTGAGATACACATACAAGGATATATATATTCTCACACACACACAGGCCCGTCATGGCTGCGGGGAGCCAGAGATGCATGCATGCATACATACGCAGGGATACACACACACACGTACACACACGTGCAATCCTAAACCGAAAATGGAAGCGTTAGCACTAAATAATATCTATTAAAAAAAATGTGGTGGTTATAAGTTTAAAAAAAAGTGAAGAAATAAAAATATAACAGAGATAGGTTTATAGTCCCTGGAGATGGTCGGGGCGGAAAAACTCCGGTTCTAAATAGTCCCAGGAGAACAATGTTCAGTCCCACTACCGGAGACCTAAAAGGTGGGATCTCCACGTCCCTCCAAGAAACTGGAAAGCACAAAAGATGGACGTCCTCTGGCGCGTGGACCGGATAAATACGATGATATCTATCTGCTGTAACTCCGTACATGGATATAAATTGGCTACATAGATCTATGAAAAGCACTTGCATAGATATGGTATCTAAATGTCAACTGCAGGTGGACTGGTCTTCCAAGTCCTTTACCAAGTTAGATACTACTGGGCTGCATCTTAATCAAAAGACATAAGAAATCCCATGGCATAGTGACGTTTATTAAAACAATTACAAATAAAAAATGTGTATTTCCACTCGCAAAGGTGACCGTCACTCACATGAGCCACAGTGACATGGCTGTGGGATCCACAGACACACCGAGGCCTGACATAGCTGTGGGAGCCAGAGATACACACACACACACACACACACACACACACACCACAGTGACATGGCTGTGGGATCCACAGACACACCGAGGCATGACATAGCTATGGGAGCCAGAGATACACACACACACCACAGTGACATGGCTGTGGGATCCACAGACACACCGAGGCCTGACATAGCTTAAGCAGGTCTTAAAATTGGGTAAATACAACCTCAGATGAACAACAGCACATGACATATTACACTGTCATGGTTTATTTAACAAAAATAAAGCCAAAATGGAGAAGCCATATGTGAAAAACTCAGTACACCCTTACTGCTTCCATAGGAATTAAGATGCTAAGTAGCAGGCAGGTGCTGCTAATCACATGCCTTTGATTAATTGATCATCAGCAAGTGTGACCACCTATAAAAGCCGAAGTTTTAACAGTTTGCTGGTCTGGAGCATTCAGGAGTGTGTTAACACAATGCCAAGGAGGAAAGACATCAGCAATAATCTTAGAGAAGCAATTGTTTCTGCCCATCAATCTGGGAAGGGTTATAAGGCTATTTCCAAACAATTTAAAGTCCATCATTCTACAGTGAGAAAGATTATTCAAAAGTGGAAAACATTCAAGACAGTTGCCAATCTTCCCAGAAGTGGACGTCCCAGCAAATTCACCCCAAGGTCAGACCGTGCAATGCTCAGAGAAATTGCAAAAAACCCAAGAGTTACATCTCAAGACTCTACAGGCCTCAGTTAGCATGTTAAATGTTAAAGTTAATGACAGTACAATTAGAAAAAGACTGAACAAGTATGGTTTGTTTGGAAGGGTTGCCAGGAGAAAGCCTCTTCTCTCTAAAAAGAACATGGCAGCACGGCTTAGGTTTGCAAAGTTGCATCTGAACAAACCACAACTTCTGGAACAATGTCCTTTGGACAGACGAGACCAAAGTGGAGATGTTTGGCACAACGATGGCACAGCGCCACGTTTGGCGAAAACCAAACACCTCATACCAACCGTCAAGCACGGTGGTGATGGGGTGATGATTTGGGCTTGTTTTGCAGCCACAGGACCTGGGAACCTTGCAGTCTCTGAGTTGACCATGTACTCCTCTGTATACCAAAGTATTCTAGAGTCAAATGTGAGGCCATCTGTCCGACAGCTAATGCTTGGCCGAAATTGGGTCATGCAACAGGACAATGATCCCAAGCACACCAGCAAATCTACAACAGAATGGCTGAAAAAGAAAAGAATCACGGTGTTGCAATGGCCCAGTCAAAGTCCAGACCTCAACCCGATTGAAATGCTGTGGCGGGACCTTAAGCGAGCTGTGCATAAACAAATGCCCACAAAACTCAATGAACTGAAGCAACGTTGTAAAGAAGAGTGGGACAAAATTCCTCCACAACAATGTGAGAGACTGATAAAGTCATACAGAAAACGATTACTTCAAGTTATTGCTGCTAAAGGTGGTTCTACAAGCTATTGAATCATAAGGTATACTTAGTTTTTCACACATGGCTTCTCTATTTTGGCTTTATTTTTGTTAAATAAATCATGACACGGTGTAATATGTCCTGTGTTGTTGTTCATCTCAGGTTGTATTTACCTAATTTTAAGACCTGCTAAGGAACAGATGATTATGTCCTGATATGTAAAACAATAGAATTGAAAGAGGGTGTACTTTCTTTTTCACGTGTGTGTGTGTGTGTCAAAAAAAAATCTACTCACAACCTAGTACCACACGTGTGCTGCTTTGGCCAATAGGAGCTCGCCACGATGTTAAATCTACTCGCCTGGGGCGTGCAAATGTATAGGTTTGTCGAACATATATATATATATATATATATATATATCTCAGAAAATAGCCGTGTTAATCCAGTTGCGATAGTGCAGAATAAATTAGTTCTTCAGTATTCGGTGATACCTTTTTTTATTGGACTAACAATTTATGTCATAGGACAAGCTTTCGAGAGTTCTCCTCTCTTCTTCAGGTCAAGCAATACTGTTATACAAAGGATTCAATGGCTAAAACAGTGTAGAGAGAGGAAAAAAAACCAGATATTTACTGTAGATGTTTTTTTTTCCCTCTCTACACTGTTTTAGCCATTGAATCCTTTGTATATCAGTATTGCCTGACCTGAAGAAGAGAGGAGAACTCTCAAAAGCTTGTCCTATGACATAAATTGTTAGTCCAATAAAAAGTATCACCGAATACTGAAGAACTAATTTATTCTGATATATATTTATTATACCGCATGCACGCCTGTGTAAAGTGTTACCCAAAGACTGTCATAAACATATGCTAGTGTAGCAATAGACAGTGGTGCTCAAAAGGATAATTAATAATATGTAACCACTAAAAAGTATCCAACCACGAGCACACGGGTATACCGAAAAGATGTAAACAATTTATTGATATGAATAAAAACAGGGGGAGAAATGTTAAAAAAAGGAGTGGGTAATCCAAACAAACTCATCTGGTCACCAGGGAGACGGAAACATGGATGAACTAATCACAGATATGATCTCAAAAAAGCTCTAATGGGTAACTGGTATTGCAACATAGTAAATGGTGTGCTGGACTACCTAATAAGTAGAAAATGGCAACCAAATATTGGTATAATACAGATAATAAAGTGTAATACCAGATTGGCAAACAGCTGCACACACACAGTACACACAGTGCTGCAGAAACTGAATACTGGAAGTCAGGGATAGAGATGTAACAAATCTAACTCCATCCATAACGTGCTGTGCCATACTGAGAATTAAGACACCATGGAAATCAGTCCAGAGAGAGAACATGTGGCAGCATAGAGCATAGCTCATAATACGTCACCAAAATGCCCTCCGTAAGAAGCAGAGTCCCTTGATGGTGAGAAGTTAGGGGGTTCCCCCTCCAAACACTCCCACGCGTTTCGACAAACCGTCTTCCTCTGGGAGTGGAGTTTGAGGGAATGAGCTTACTATTTATAGGAGAATCAAAAGTACAAAATTCGCACCAAAACAGCTGATTCGCATGTCCAATCTTTACGAATTCACTGAGGAGATTTGTGATTTTCCTATAAATAGTAAGCTCATAGTATTGTTCTACACAATAACCAACATTAAGATACAAATTTAAAATAAACATAAGGCACAATATAGAAACTTGAAGTGTCTCAGTAAAGAGGAACAGTTGCACTGAATCGGTGCGACACGCGATATGAAAGTAACCCTGCAAATGATGGAGAAAAGACAATATAGTGAAGCACTGTAAGATTGTATTGTAACACGCAATGGTGAAAAGCTACTCGCAATGTAGCAGAAGTTAACAGCATTTCTTATACAATCCCAGCCACAATGGAGACCGCGGGTGGCGGCGTGTCTGCCTCCACGAATATGTTGACCGAGTCCAAGAATCAAATCTTCGCGCCATTTCCCCCCGCCCCCCCCCCCCCCCCGCTCGCCACCTGATGATGACGTCAATATGGTAGTCCTACAGTCAGTATACACTTCTTGCTGATAACCCTGTGGTAGTCTCGACTGAGAGGAAACACGTAGGGTTAATGCTCTTATAGTAAAAAAGTGTCGAAAATACCGTGTGTGTGTGTGTGTGTGTGTGTGTACACATATATACATATATACATACATACATACATACATACATACATATACACAACAACTAACTCCATTTTTGTATTTGTTTGAAAAATAAATGCATATATATCCAATCCTGAAGAGATCAGACCTTTTTTAGCAATATGACATATATCCCCTGCAGGTTTAAAGAAGGTGAGGTACTCCACACTCACCCAAAACCTCATTGGGGGTGTCTATAACAAAAGTCCTCATTCAGGAAAGTACTCACATCTGTAGTACTTTGACTTGAATATCCACATCAGGAGATTTCTCTGCGGCGTGCCAGCCGCTGTAGTAGATGAAGTACAGAAGTGTACGAAACGCGTAGGAGAGCCGTGTACGAAACGCGTAGGGGAGCCGTGTAGCTTTTTTTTTTTTTTTTTTTTTTAATCTATTTCTCAACAAACTTTTCTTGTTTTGGACCCTACTCCCTTGGCTGTGCGCTGCTTTTTGCCTTAATGCTCATATAACTTGCTGAATAACAGTCCGACCACCTAATACTACAGTGCAATCGAGACTGACGGAGCGCAGCAAGAAGTGTATACTGACTGTAGGACAACCACAGCAATCTCCTGCATCCCATCGTCGTCGTCGTCGTCAGGTGGCGAGCGGGGGAGAAACGGCGCAAAGATTTGATTCTTGGACTCGGTCAGCTGATTCGTGGCGTCCCAGCGTGGAGGCAGAGACGCCGCCTCCCGCGGTCTCCATTGTGGCTGGGATTGTATCCGAAATGCTGTTAACTTCTGCTACATTGCGAGTAGCTTTTCACCATTGCGTGTTACAATACAATCTTACAGTGCTTCACCATATTGGCTTTTCTCCATCATTTGCAGGGTTACTTTCATATCGCTTGTGGCACTGATTCAGTGTAACTGTTCCTCTTTACTGAGACACTTCAAGTTTAATTTTCTATATTACGCCGTGTGTAGGTGTGCGTATATACACACACACACACACTTTATTACTCTTATGCCAGTGTAGCTTTCTCTGCTGTGGGAGACGGACTTTTTCTTCTCTTTCATGACATGGCTGCGACATATACATACACTGTGTGCGCGAGGCCTGGGCCTCCGTGACATGGCTGCGACATATACATACACTGTGTGCGCGAGGCCTGGGCCTCCGTGACATGGCTGTGGCATATATACACATACATGCACTCTGCGCGAGGCCTCAGCCTCCGTGACATGGCTGCAGGATACATATATGCACTGTGTGCGCGAGGCCTGGGTCTACGTGACATGGCTGCGGCATATATACATACATGCACTGTGTGTGCGCGAGCCCTGGGTCTCCGTGACATGGCTGCGGCATATATACATACATGCACTGTGTGCGCGGGAGGCCTGGGTCTCCGTGACATGGCTGCGACATATATACATACATGCACTGTGTGTGCGCGAGGCCTGGGTCTCCGTGACATGCCTGCGGCATACTATACAAACATACATGAGCTGTGTGTGCATGAGGCCTGGGTCTCCGTGACATGGCTGCGGCATACATACTATACATACATAGTGTGTGTGAGACATGGCTGCGGGAGGCTGATACAGAGATATATCTATGTCTTACTATAGTTACTCTGCTGTGTGTGACAGGCTGCTTATCCCCCCTCCTTCGGACCTGTCTGGCCTCTTTGCTTTCTATTTTTATTAATAAAGTTGATGTCCTTTATCCCTCAGAGCGGGTTTTAATGTTGCCCGTTATTAGTTGAATCCGTGCCTGAGGCTCCAGCTGATTTAAAAAAAAAATCGAAATAAATGCAGATACATGTTTTTTCTGAAAGGGTTAGGGAGGCACGCACGCTACTTAACCAGCGGTTACATCAGTCCGCCGGTTCCCGCGTGTCGCAGCCGGTAGCTAACAGGTTAAAAACCTCAGTTTACCCAAATCTGGTAAAATAGTACATTTTGTGTAAGACTTGCCAGTCTCTGCCCTGGTTTGCACTTGCCATGCAGGGTGTCTCTGCATTAGAGAGCGCACTGCACACGTATCGCTTATTATGACATTTGCATGACATCTGTCACAAAGTGTCACCTTTCTGTTTCCTGAGATTGAAAAAGAGACATTTTCTCCTTCTAGGAAAATAGTATCCAGTTCTTAGAGAGGGAGAAAGCTGTAACACATGTGCACGCTCGTTTGCTTCAAATATGTGTGTTTTATATGTATGGGAAAGTTTATGCAGCCTTGGATTAGCTTTTATTGAAAGCTGATTACCTAAATTGCCAATTGATTAGTTCTCCTGTAATCGATCAGCAAAGATTCAGTTTCCCAGGGTTCACTAAATGGCCGTCTTTCAGTTTCAATCTATCCTAACTCGGCAGCTACAATGTATTCTTATATTGGTGCCGCTGCCTGTGCCCGGCTCTCCCCGGGGAGCGCTGTGCCGCTGCCTGTGCCCGGCTCTCCCCGGGGAGCGCAGTGCCGCTGCCTGTGCCCGGCTCTCCCCGGGGAGCGCAGTGCCTGTGCCCGGCTCTCCCCGGGGAGCGCAGTGCCGCTGCCTGTGCCCGGCTCTCCCCGGGGTGCGCAGTGCCTGTGCCCGGCTCTCCCCGGGGTGTGCAGTGCCGCTGCCTGTGCCCGGCTCTCCCCGGGGTGCGCAGTGCCGCTGCCTGTGCCCGACTCTCCCCGGGGTGCGCAGTGCCTGTGCCCGGCTCTCCCCGGGGAGCGCAGTGCCTGTGCCCGGCTCTTCCCGGGGAGCGCAGTGCCTGTGCCCGGCTCTCCCCGGGGAGCGCAGTGCCGCTGCCTGTGCCCGGCTCTCCCCGGGGAGCGCAGTGCTGCTGCCTGTGCCCGGCTCTCCCCGGGGAGCGCAGTGCCGCTGCCTGTGCCCGGCTCTCCCCGGGGTGTGCAGTGCCGCTGCCTGTGCCCGGCTCTCCCTGGGGTGCGCAGTGCCGCTGCCTGTGCCCGGCTCTGCCCGGGGAGCGCAGTGCCGCTGCCTGTGCCCGGCTCTCCCCGGGGAGTGCAGTGCCATTGCCTGTGCCCGGCTCTCCCCGGGGAGCGCAGTGCCGCTGCCTGTGCCCGGCTCTGCCCGGGGAGCGCAGTGCCGCTGCCTGTGCCCGGCTCTGCCCGGGGAGCGCAGTGCCGTTGCCTGTGCCCGGCTCTCCCCGGGGAGCGCAGTGCCTGTGCCCGGCTCTCCCCGGGGAGCGCAGTGCCTGTGCCCGGCTCTCCCCGGGGAGCGCAGTGCCGCTGCCTGTGCCCGGCTCTCCCCGGGGTGCGCAGTGCCGCTGCCTGTGCCCGGCTCTCCCCGGGATGCGCAGTGCCTGTGCCCGGCTCTCCCCAGGGAGCGCAGTGCCGCTGCCTGTGCCCGGCTCTCCCCGGGGAGCGCAGTGCCGCTGCCTGTGCCCGGCTCTCCCCGGGGAGCGCAGTGCCGCTGCCTGTGCCCGGCTTTCCCCGGGGAGGGCAGTGCCGCTGCCTGTGCCCGGCTCTCCCCGGGGAGCGCAGTGCCGCTGCCTGTGCCCGGCTCTCCCCGTGGAGCGCTGTGCCGCTGCCTGTGCCCGGCTCTCCCCGGGGAGCGCAGTGCCGCTGCCTGTGCCCGGCTCTCCCCGGGGAGCGCAGTGCCGCTGCCTGTGCCCGGCTTTCCCCGGGGAGGGCAGTGCCGCTGCCTGTGCCCGGCTCTCCCCGGGGAGGGCAGTGCCGCTGCCTGTGCCCGGGGCCTCCGGGCCGGGTGTGAGTTGGGAGTAGGCCCGAAGTCCCGGCCCTAGGCCACCGCACACACTCTCCTCGCAGACCCTGCAGCACCGGGCCGGAGGCCCGTGGTGATGAGTGCCTGCTCCGGCATGATCCCGGGCCTGGTCACTGCGGGGGGAACGGTTTCATAGCAACCATGCTGCGCTGTTACCTACAGAGCATCAGCTGTTGCACACTGTGGGATAACACAATGGTGCACACACTGTGGGGTAACACAATGGTGCACACACTGTGGGGTAACACAATGGTGCACACACTGTGGGGTAACACAATGGTGCACACACTGTGGGGTAACACAATGGTGCACACACTGTGGGGTAACACAATGGTGCACACACTGTGGGATAACACAATGGTGCACACACTGTGGGGTAACACAATGGTGCACACACTGTGGGATAACACAATGGTGCACAACACACTGTGGGGTAACACAATGGTGCACAACACACTGTGGGGTAACACAATGGTGCACAACACACTGTGGGGTAACACAATGGTGCACAACACACTGTGGGGTAACACAATGGTGCACAACACACTGTGGGGTAACACAATGGTGCACAACACACTGTGGGGTAACACAATGGTGCACAACACACTGTGGGGTAACACTGATTGAGCCAGTTGTCCTGAAGCTGGGATATCCTCATGTTGAACACCCCTGGATTAGGGCATCAGGGTCCTAATGTAACACCGGGTGAGGAGACTCCCTACCCTGAAGAGCTTACACTCGGGTGTACATTTGGGGGCAGAAAGGATTTCAGCTTCTAAACTCAGGCGCCAATAACTCCTTGTAACATCCGATGGAGAAGTCTGACACTTCTCGCCACTTCTGATTTACTTGTGTGGCAGTATCCAGGAGATTTAGAAGACCGGCCAGCAGCATCAGCTGGCTCCACGTTCTCACGGCGACTCAATGCGTGCCCCCAGGAATTCTGGGGGATTTTCAGGACTGGGAGTCGGTGCAGTTTAATGGTTCCGTCCCACGTTGCGAGTGGAAAAATAAATAACTATATCATTCTATCTTTGCTTTTCTCTGGGAACACTGAATTCAAGTAGAACACAATTCTGTTTGTCTGGCTAACGACGGCCTTGTTTCATTTAGTTGGCACATGAAAGCGCGCCGTTTTACCCGGGGCTGCTGGTTCCCATCGCCAAAAAACAACCAGGCTTTTATTTAAAAAGTGTATATTTATGTATGGTCTCTAGTAACCATTTTGCGGGGAAAGGGGGGTGCTATGAGGTGTTAACCCAGGGGTGGGCAACTTCCGGTTCTCAAGGGCCCCCAATAAGTCAGATTTTAAGGATATCCCTGCTTCAGCACAGATTTATTGATAACATGTTTTACCAGGAAGTAATACATTGAGAGTTACCTCTCGTTTCCAAGTATGTCCTGGGCACAGAGATATGATGACGAATAATACATGGTTACAAATACACAGTTACATAAGTGAACAGGGTTATACATTATATACAAGACATTGCATGCACTGTTAAAGATAATATATGTTATAGGCGAATGTAACAGTTACAGACCAAGTTAAAATGTGAGACAGCCTTAGTTTTGAAAGAGCTTAGACTGGTGAGAGTCTCCGGTAGACTGTTCCAGTTTTGGGGTGCACGGTTAAAGGAGGAACGGCCGAATACTTTGTTGAGCCTTGGGACCATGAACAGTCTTTTGGAGTCAGATCTCAGGTGATAAGTGCTGCATGTGGTAGGGTGAGGAGCTTGTTCAGATGACTTGGTCAATGTCTGAGCCACCTGTGCTGAAGCAGGGATATCCCAAAAACCTCACCTGTTGGTGGCCCTTAAACTGGAGTTGGCCGCCCCTTGGTTAACCCAAGGAACACGTCACTATCCATCGTTCACTTGTTAAGCGGCGTATTGTAGAAGTTTCAGATTCCTATTGAGGTGTGCGTGACCATCCCATGTACATGGCGTGTGACCGTAGTAATTCACGGGACATAATAGGAGACATAATGGCAATAATCACTTCCGGGCCTAAACATTGGTACCTGGCGGGCCTGTCCCGCAGAGCTTGCCGGGCTCGCTCGGAGTGTGGCAGCTTACTGACGCTGGGACGCTAACCTATTCTGCGCTTGTTGGAATACGTGTTGGTGAATAAAAAAAACATGGTGAGATTAATGGCCAATACACATCTCGTCTAGAACGTGGCGTAGGGGTGATCTCGCCCGGGCGGCACGTGACCAGATTTCCACAGAAGGCCGGAATTTAGACATTGCTCCAAAAAAACAGTTTCTCACAATTTTTGACCCCAAAATCCCTGTACATCCCCCCCCACCCCCTACGGTTTAAAATAAAAACGATCATGTGACCGCAGCTGGTCAATGGTCCTCTCGCCGCCTGGTCAGTGCGCGAGTCTCGCTGCGTTCATTTAATGTCTGGGGGACCCCCTGTTTCCCGGGTTACTTACCTCCAGAGGTGCCACCGGCACTTTTTTTTTTTTGGAGGTTTAATTAACGACCACATGACGTGGGCCAGTGGGAAACCGCGCCAGAGGAAGTTGCGGCCTCCTGCTGGCCCGTGTGACGCTGGGGAGGGGGGGGGGTTGTTAAACCTCCACTTTGCCAATGGAGGGGAATGTCCAGTCTTTCCCCCCCCCCCCCCCCTCCATTAACCCTCTGAGTGCTAGAGGGGATGCCCCCGGTCCCTCCAGCAGAACGCGGTCATGTGACCCGCAAGCTGAAGGGCCGCCTTCCGTTTCCCTTCCGTGCAGATTGCGTCCGGCGCTCTGTGGGATTGCAGGGTGTGATGTCACCGTTGGCCATTGCGTAACCCCTGGGGTGAAAAAAAAAAAAGTAGTCACGCACACCGAAAAGAGAGAGCAATCAAAAAGTGGCATTTACTGGCTAAAAGGTCATAACCGCATCCAACGCCTCGGTGGACCTTCATCAGGGATTGTACAGTCAGGGATTTAATTTAATATTACATGGGGGGGGGGCAGGATAGCTCTGCTTCAGAACAGGTGGCCCAATATTTGACTGAGCCTCTGATTGAGCCAACTGTGCTGGACTTGGGATATTCTGAAAACCTGACCTGTTGGGGGGGGGGGGGGCTAATAGCAGTGGTCAGAGATTTTAAAGATCCACGAGACCGACCTCCCGTGTCAGTCTACGCCCCGTTTTGTACGCCCGCAAAGCACCGTCATTTTGCAGGCGCCGTGGCTTTTGCTTGCGACGGGCCCGGCTTTTATAGAGACGTCACCGAATAACGAGACTGGCCTTCGAAGTGGGAGAGACGCCCCCTCCCGGGTTCAAATCTCCGCTCTCCTCGCCGGCCTGGGAGAGTTAGGGTGACGAAGGGACGTGGCCGGGGGCAGGGACTGCCACCCGCCAAAGAGAAGCATTTTATTGTGGGGAGGGGGGCGCTATAATAATGTAGCCCCGGGGGAGGTGGGAAGGGTTCCCTTTGTCGGCCTCGCTGCTGTCAGCCATCTGTATAAATTCCCCTAGCCTCTGGCTCTCCGTACTTCCGACACTAAGAGAGCTAGACACAGAGCACATTCCACACGTGTCGGCGGCGTGTCACCTGTACAAGTCGGAGGACTTTAACCGCTTCCACACCACACGCCACTGTAGGGACAAACAAAGGGATTTACGTGCTGTTTATAGGGGCCCCATGGCGGCCTCCGTTTTGCAGCTGTGGCTTGGGCAGACCACCCTGAAACTGCTTTAACGTTGCCACGTTCCGCCCTCTGTTTATAGATGCCGGGCGTGGTGCGTCTTGCTGTCTGAGATCCGATTGATCTTTTAAGTTGCGTGTGGGCTGACCGGAGGTCAGTAAGCGCTGTGTATACGCCTTTAAAATGTTGTGCGGACTCTTCTGGCTGCAGCCTAAGGCCGCGCGTGTAGTGCCCGCGACGTCGCCCAAAAACAAATACATTGCCGCCGCCCCGTGCGCTTATAGTATGCGCGATGGCGACAATGCGACGGAGCGGCGTCGCCAAATTTGGAAGCTGGCAATATTTGATTTTTCAAGGGCTGTCGCCTCATGTGACAGCCCCTGAGCCAATCACATGCCAGAAAGCCCGCGCCGCCGCAAAGCAAAATATACCTTTCGCTAGGGGCGACGGCGATGGGTGACGGCACCCGTCCCGTCGCGGGCACTATACGCGCGGCCTGTTGAAGACATTTGAATGTGGATGGTTTCATGTCGGGTAATAACTTTGGGAGTTTTAATATCGGCGCTTCCCGACTTGGAATTTCTTTATTTCTATGGAAAAATCTCATTAAAGATGCCGAATCTGCAGAATTTATCATATCAAAATACTTTCCTTTAAACACCACATTTGTCCTGTGACAAAGAACATGTAATCGCCTTTTTTCCCCTCGCTACGCCAAGAATGTCGTTAGTTACATTTACGTACGCAATGGCGATATATGCCGAAAAGTGTAAATATCCACAAAATAATCCGGCTACAGCGATGGACGTCGCGGCCTCAGTGTGCCGCCATGTTCAGCGTCCTGCGTCTCTGCGGTCCGGCTGTCACCTCCCGGTGAGGTCACTCCTGGCTCTGCCAGTGACAGGGACCGCTGGCTGACAGCAGGAGGGGGTTGTTTGCAGAGCGGGATTTTAAAATGGAGGTCCCATGTCAGGGAGTTTCTTTAGCAGCGATGTGTCCCCAGTGTTAGAAGTGTCTGCTGCTGGGTCATTGTATCTCCCTGTCTCCTGGGGGGGGCTGAATGTTCTGTGACATCACACTGATGACACAGGGACTTCCTGTTCTGCGTTAAAATAACATTGATGGTCTAAGATTCAAAAGAAGAACAGGAACACTTGATCTGGTGACGTGTATGTAGCCTGCTTACATGAAAAGCACAAAGTGTCAATGTAAAAATGAGTCTTGTCGTACACATGGCAGTGTTGGCTAAAATACTAGCTTGTACGTATTGGGGAGATCTGATCCCATTTTTGGATTAGTGGCAGTAGGGATACAATCCTTGCACTTTCCCATCCATAGGTGGAGACGATCCTTGGTTTCTTTTTCACGGATATATCTATATCTCTCTCCCGCTCTCTTTCCTTTTCTCTCTTGCGCTGTTCTGTCCTTTCTCCTCCCCCCCCCCCGGGTCATATAGAAAATTGCAAGATCCTATCGCAGCGACCCCCGACCCCGTGGCCATTTTGAAAAATACTGCTTGTTGGTTGGAAACCAGGGGGTCCGTGGGGTTGGGGGGCCGTTTAGGGATCGGCTTCTGGGGATCCCCTGATTTGAGGTAAGGTTAAAGAACATAAGTATGCTCAGAAGCCCTATCCTATCCCATCTACCCTGAACAAAAGACAAAAAGGCCGCGTGCTACATCCAGCATGACGTAGTTCTCCTTCTCGTTAGCAAGGGTCATTTAGGTCAATTCTTTGTCCAAACTATTTTAAGCCACGTCCCGGTGTGGTCCATGTAGGGAGGTTCTGAGAACTTTCTGCAGGGGCAGCAGTGTTTGGACCTACAGATGGGCCATACCCGTGACGTGGTTGTAGTGTTAATGTACGTTGGCCAAAGAATTGCACTAAATGACCCTTGTTTATGAGGAGATAAACGGATACGTATTTAAGGATATATGTCACGTTGGATGTAGCACTGAGGTGTTGTCTTTTGTTCTATAAGGTTAAAAAATAATCGGTGATCAGCACAGACGATAAAAGGTGTTTGATGGGGATCTCCATTCTCCCGGTGGGATGCGGAGAACTAGGCGTGCGTGTAGCCTGCCGGAGAGTCACACACTAGCATCTGTTGGGAGGGTGCTCTCTGCTTGAGGCGTGTCCCCCTCCTCTGCCCGTTCCCCCTTCTCTGCCCCCCAGGGTTTAGCAGCGATGTGCAAATGGGGCCTGTGCATCCTAATGGATTGGGGGTTGGGGGTAGGTGATTTCCGGCCAGCCTGGTAATGGACTCGGTTTTGTATTTCTCTCGTATCTGTCAGACTCTCACAAACACAAGAAGGACAAAGAGCATCGTCACAAAGAGCATAAGAAAGATAAAGACCGTGAGAAAACAAAGCACAACAACAGGTGAGCTCCATTATACACCGTGTGTGTCTTCAACCCGTGTCTCCCCACTGCTGGATGAAGCCTCCCGAATAATCTTCCAGGTACTGCGGTTACAGCCTCTCTTAATGTCGCCCCAACACATTTCCTCACCCTCATGTTGGTCTTTAAGTCTCTTGGAATCCAGTTGAGTTCCATCTTTGTCCAACGATGGTCATTCCTTCTTGTGGTATGTCCCTCCCATCGCCATTATACTTTCTGCCCCATTGTGATGTCACAGACTTTTTTTGGGTTTGGTTTTGGACCCATTCATTTAATTTTTATTTTTTCCTGTCTCTTTGGGTAATACCCAGCATGCATCTCTCCATACTTCTTTGCATTGTCTGAAGCTTTTGAATTGATATAAGTCTACAACCATAAACGACGGAAGCCCCATCCAATATGACATTATTTGATTCATTTCTATATATATTTTTTGTAATAAGTATGGGGCACTTAGTTCAAGCTTTCGTCCAACAGCTGTTCAGCTGCAACAAGGTCACGGTAATCCCCCCCCCCCCCCCCCCCAGCAGGTCCTACACTACCAATGTTATACTGTGGCCTTAGTATTCCAGAAAAGGACAAATGATTCAGCCCAGGGCGGCCAACTCCGGTCCCCAAGGGCCACAAAGAGATCAAGGTTTGCAGTATATCCCTGCTTCAGCACAGGTGGCTGTCTTTGACGGAGCCACCTGTGCTGAAGGCACCAGAACAATGCAAATGGACGTGACTCTTCCCCCTTTATTTTTTTTTGCTCCTCTTCCAGCGAACACAAAGACTCTTCGGAAAAGAAACACAGGGAGAAGGACAAACACAAAGAGTCTGAGAAGCGGCGGGATGGCGAGAAGGAGAAGCACGGAGAGAAGGAGAAGCTGGGAGAGAAGCCGGCAGAAAAGGAGAAGCACGTAGAGAAGGAGAAGCACGGGGAGAAGCCGGCAGAAAAGGAGAAACACGGAGAGAAGGAGAAGCCGGGAGAGAAAGAGAAGCACGGGGAGAAGCAGGCAGAGAAGGAGAAGCACGGGGAGAAGCAGGCAGAGAAGGAGAAGCAGGGAGAGAAGCAGGCGGAAAAGGAGAAACACGGGGAGAAGCATG
Source organism: Ascaphus truei (assembly GCF_040206685.1). Taxonomy (NCBI): domain Eukaryota; kingdom Metazoa; phylum Chordata; class Amphibia; order Anura; family Ascaphidae; genus Ascaphus; species Ascaphus truei. Next base: position 19,387,661 of record NC_134497.1, read on the forward strand.
GAGAGAAGGAGAAACACGGGGAGAAGCATAAAGACAAACACAGAGAGAAGCGGAAGGAAGAAAAGGTACGTTATAGACTTGATTCTGTCAGTATCTCAAAACAAATGCAGCACAATTTTTGCTTTTGGCACAGTTACGTTAGTTTAACAATGTAAAGCCCCCCCCTGAATTGTGCGTGCATCGATGTAATGATGGCATTTTTCTTCTTGCAGAACAAATCCTTGGGCGGCAGCGTGAAAGTAAAAAAGGAAAATGGCTTCTCTGGGTAAGGGCAGCCGCTGGTCTTTTGGGGTTGTACACGAGATGGGCAAAGGCGTTTTCAATGAGTTTCACAATGCTCTGGATTCCGCGGTCAAATGGAAAGGAATCCTTTTGGCTTAATATGAATGGATGAAGACCCTATTTCCGGCAACTATTGCAGTCACGTGAAAGCACTTGCACACCTGTCGACCTTGTCAAGGTCGGGCAAGGTCAAATGCAGCCACAGAAGACGTAGCGTGTGCAGGATCTGGTGGGCCCCAAGATTTGGCTGGGGCTTTGCGTGGTTAATTTATATTAATTTCAATAAAGGGCTGGACGTATCCATTTTGCAGTTGCTGGGGGGGGGTGGGTGCCTGCCTGCCCGCCCTGCAAAGCTTACAATCTAGTGTTGGGGGAGACAGGTCATAAGCAAACACAGGGATTAAAACCAGTTCCATGCACTATGGCGGTGCTGTTACCCCTGAGCTATGCCGGCCGGCTCTATGGAATGGTCCCCTAATAGTATCGTACAGACCCCGAAATTCACATTGGCAAACTTCACACACACAATTCCTTGTGCCATTTTTGTCTTGTGCAACTACAACACCCACCATTGTGATATGCTGTGATGGCAGATACAGGAGATATACTTAAAAGGTTGGACATCTTGTTAGAAAGGAAAGATTTTCTGGGATATACCAAATAAGTAAACACAGGAAGGATGTTGATCCAGGGAGTAATCTGATTTCAAGAATTGGCAGTCAGGAAGGAATTTATTTTCCCCTTTATGAGATATCATTGGATAATGTGTCACTGGGGTTTGTGTTTGCTTCCTCTGGATCAATATACTGTAAGTACGGATATAGGATAAAGTATCTGACGTCTACATTTAGCATAGGTTGAACTCGATGGGCACATGTCGTTTTTTTTCCCCCTCCAATTTCCTCTACTATGTGATATGTTAATTGGGCCAGGCTGGCTAGCCCTCGAGTCCAGGCGGCATGTACATCTTCCCTGTCTTGTCTTGTCTTCCAGTACTATATGGACAAGTTGCCCAATTATCTGAGCAGGCTTCTCGCCCCTAGTGTACCCAGTGCTTATATCCTGAGATCCGCCTCCAGAAACCTGCTTATAGGCCATTGGTTCAATAAAGAATGCAGTCGCTCCTCCATCTTGTCCTGACCTCCCCCCAACCCCCCTCCCGCACGACTGGGACCGTTTACAGGCGTCCCTCAAATCCGCCTCCTGGCTAAGATCTTACACCAAGACTTCAGCTGTTTCCGACTTTAAAGCAGCAATACGGGTTTCATTTGTTGTTTGTTTGTTGTATTACAGGATTGAAGCAGGAGGTCTTCCGAGCGGAACTGCGTTCGTTTCAGCTCCCGAGACCCCCTGCCTTTAGAGATCCCGGCACCGCTATGGAGTTAATTATCTGCAGCCAGGCAACTTGTGGGGCCTAACAAAATGGCTGCATTTAAATGTCCGTGTCACGCCGGCCAATAGGAAGCCGTGTGACGTCATCCGGTACGGCTTCCTATTGGGCCACGTGACCAGGACTGTTACACGGCACAGGGGTACCGGCAGCACCTAGGGAGGTAAATATCTCTGGAAGCAGGGGGTTCTCGGAGCTGAAATTAACGGTGTTCAGCTCTGGAGACCCCCTGCTTCAATCCTGTAATTAAAAAAAAAAAAAACAGTAAATGAAACCTGTTTGTCACTGGAACGCCTAATGTTGTCCTCGTATTACTTTGTACTCAGGAAAACGTGTGTGTGTGTGTGTGTGTGTCCAGGGTCTCTGCGTCCCACTGACCTGCGGGGCTTCTCTGGTCTTTCCTAGTGCTCTGCGTATCAAAGACGAGCCGGAAGACAACAGCTGCAATATCTTGCCCAAGGAGCACGCGAAGACCCTGAAGAGGTCCAGAGTTGAAGAAGAGTACGTGAGCATGAAGGAGGGGTTACCTCTAGGGGGGGCAAGAGCCGTAGGTTTGCTTGATTTTTCCCCATCAACGGGGTGTAGGTTGGAAGCATTTTCCATAGGAGGAATGCTAGAACAAGAGGTCATGCTCTGATGCTTTGGGGTGGGAGGCTCGGCGAGGAGGTCTTTTACTGAAAGGATAGTGGGTCCATGGCGCTGCCTCCCAGCAGTGAGGGTGTGGGGATGCTAATACAACAAGGTAATTAAAATCCATGGGCTACCCATGAGGGGGGTACTAAATGTGAATGGAAGACAAGAATGTGGTAGGCTTTGAAGAGGATGGGCTGTAGGATGTCTTGGCACAAGCCTTCGGTGTTGGGAGAGGCCCCAATGGGGTTACGTTTCCTTCTTTTACAACCAGGCTGCATTGTATATATTTTTTTTTCTCTCTCCACGTCAGTTCTGAATTCAAGCCCAAGAAGATCAAAACCGAAGATGTGAAGAAGACAAAAAAGAGGAAGCAGGAGGAGGAGGTAAGAATGACCCGGAGTGATCTCTGGAAACACGACTCCCATGAACCCTTTGGGTAGCCCAATAACGTAACCGCCACGTCATGGGGTCTGGCGCTCGTTACGCCATGGGCTTTTCCCCTCTCGTTTTTCAAGGGAAGAGGACTCACTTTCCGATCCTGCCAATGGTCGCTTCGGGGAGCGGTCCAGTGACCGCAATGTGCCAGGGACCTGTGGCACTGATTGGAAATGTTGGGCAGGAGTCCTAACCCTACACCCCCCCCCCCCTCCCTCTAGAGTCCCAGGGACCCGCAAGGCGGTTCTTGTAACGCTGCCCGTTCCGTCTCCTTCTCCAGGACGTGAAGCCCAAAAAATCCAAGAGCAGAAACCGAGGACACGAGGGAGACGTGAAGAAAAAGAAGGGCAAAAAGGAAGAGGAGGAGAAGTGGAAATGGTAATTCGGCGAGGACTAATATGTGTGAGGGTGAGACCTTCCTGGGGGGGGTTGGGCTGTCCCTATTCTCTTTCCGTGTCCCCAAGCACGTGCTTCTTATGCGCAGTCTCGCTGCCCTTCTTGTCCTGTGTCCGTCTGTCTTGGTCCCCCGGATTCCATCCGTCGCTGCATTCTCTGCTCCACCGCTCATCCAATCGGCTTCTGTTTGTTGTCCCCAGGTGGGAGGAGGAGCGTCACGCCGATGGCGTGAAGTGGAAGTTCCTGGAGCACAAAGGCCCTGTGTTCGCCCCGCCGTACGAGCCTCTCCCAGACAATGTGAAGTTTTATTATGATGGTAAGAGTGGGCAGTGGGCCAGGTTACAGAGCTTTCCAACTCTCCCAGGTCTCTTCACGTGTTCAGATCTTTCCCAACCTCCCAGGTCTCATCTTCACGTGACTATGTCAACTTCTTCATTACAGGTAAAGTTGTCAAACTCAGCCCTAAAGCAGAAGAAGTGGCCACGTTCTTTGCAAAAATGTTGGACCACGAGTACACTACAAAAGACATTTTCAGGAAAAACTTCTTCAAGGACTGGAAGAAGGTACGTGTTTTATTCAGCCAGCCCCATGGGATGCTGGGAATTGTGGTCCACTAATACGGGGGAAGGGGATGGGACTACAAATCCCAGCATCCCTTGAGCTCAGGCTGACGGCTCCTCTGCAATCCCCCACCTTGGCACGCAACTCGATGACCTCTAACTCCTGCCCCCCCGTACCCCATCTGTGCAGGAGATGTCGGCGGAAGAGAGGGGTTTTATGACCAACCTGGGCAAGTGCGACTTCAACGAGCTGGGACAGTACTTCAAAGCCCAGTCCGAGGCCCGAAAGCAAATGACTAAACAGGATAAGCTGGTATGTCCCCTGCGGCTTTCACCCTTCCGTTCTGTCACATGAGCCCAAAAACGGGATGTTAACCCGACCACTTTGTGACCTCATCACTGGACTTCCAAGAGGCTTATCAGAGGAGCTCGGTGTAAGATGGCTTCTCTGGTGAGTCTCTCTGAAGTCTGAATGGAACACGGCTCGTTGGTGCCTGCTGGGGTGGAGCAAGTTGGCCAAGGTTGTCATGTGGACACTCTGCTTGCAGGCTTTTGGGCCTTTTTATTACTGGAGGTATAAATTGTCCATTTTTGGCCCTTGGTGGCCTCACCTTCCTCACCGCTAACAGTCTCCCACCCCCCCTTCCCAGAAAATCAAAGAGGAGAACGAGCGGTTACTCCAGGTCTACGGTTTCTGCGTGATGGACAACCACAAGGAGCGCATCGCCAACTTCCGCATAGAGCCCCCCGGCCTCTTCCGGGGCAGAGGGAACCACCCCAAGATGGGCAAGCTAAAGCGGCGGATCATGCCGGAAAACATCATCATCAACTGCAGCAAGTACGGACTTCTCCCAGAGCGGTATATTGATGGGCACCGGCGTCCTCACAGCCTTGTATCAGGGCTGGATGTACAAGACGGTGCTATTCCAGAAGACCCCTTCCTGACCAGAAAACACTTGGCAGATTCATTTTGAGTGAATAGGCCAGATGGAGCTGGACTGGAAGGGTCTTCTGGAATAACACCGCTTGGTAAATATTAGCGGTGGGCGTTGGTTCTCTCGGGTGTTTGGGTCTAAAAAAAATGTTGTGTGTTGGATTTGCCTACAACTCTATTTTTAGCTAATAATGGAAACTGGAAATAACCAGACCAATGCTTAAAATAAGTCTAAAACCAATTGGGGTAACTAAAGTTCTAGAATGGAGAATAATGGTGGGAGGGAGATTATGGCAAGAAGCACTTGGTCTGGTGGTCCGGTTTTGGTTGTGAATCTTTTGGGAGTTTTGGCTTCAAATATCTCCAGGGTTTTGTGTTGTTCGCTTCTGGTAGAGTGTGATTTCAAAGTCAAACACCTGTTTTTACCGATCGTGCGTCTATTTTACTTGCAGACTATGGCGGTATAACACGGAATATTAGAGTTTCCATAGGATTGAATGGTGGTGATATCCCAAAATATCCCACCGTGATGGTGGAGTTAGATGGTGGAGTTAGATGGTGGAGTTAGATGGTGGAGTTAGATGGTGGAGTTAGATGGTGGAGTTAGATGGTGGAGTTAGATGGTGGGGTTAGATGGTGGGGTTAGATGGTGGGGTTAGATGGTGGGGTTAGATGGTGGGGTTAGATGGTGGGGTTAGATGGTGGGGTTAGATGGTGGGGTTAGATGGTGGGGTTAGATGGTGGAGTTAGATGGTGGAGTTAGATGGTGGAGTTAGATGGTGGAGTTAGATGGTGGAGTTAGATGGTGGAGTTAGATGGTGGAGTTAGATGGTGGAGTTAGATGGTGGAGTTAGATGGTGGAGTTAGAGTTGTCGGGGATAAGGAAAATAATGGTGTGTGTGTGTGAGAACGTGCCAGGGGGGTGCTTGCAAGTGATTCCAGACTGAACCGGTTGGCCTTCTCGCCCCCTTCCCCTGCAGAGACTCTAAGGTCCCCACCGCGCCCGCCGGCCACAAGTGGAAGGAGGTCCGGCACGATAACAAGGTCACGTGGCTGGTATCGTGGACTGAGAACATCCAGGGCTCCATCAAATACATCATGCTGAACCCCAGCTCCCGGATCAAGGTAACCATGCCAGGACCCCGCCGCCCTCGAGCCACCAGCAGGCCAGGAATTGGAGATACCCCTGCTTCAGCACGGGAGGCTCCGTCAAGGACTGCGCCACCTGGGCTGAAGCAGGGATTTCCTGAAAACTTGTACATCCGTGGCAGGATACAGATAGTTTTTGCGTGCTCCTTGCATGACTCCGCCCACCGCGCCCCCCCCCCCACCCCCTAATTTCCCCCTGGCTAGAGAAGACTAGTCCTCTTCCTGACCGCATTGCGCTCCAGGAACTGACTGCCGGCGTTTTTTCTCCCCTCCGCCCCCAGGGAGAGAAGGACTGGCAGAAATACGAAATAGCGAGGCGGTTGAAGAAATGCGTCGACAAGATCCGGAATAATTACCGGGAAGACTGGAAGTCGAAGGAGATGAAGGCCCGGCAGAGATCGGTGGCGCTGTATTTTATAGATAAGGTGAGTCCTCGTCGGAAACCTAACCTGCGCAGTGACCCGTCCGACAGGCAGCCACCTCCTGGGTGGAACGGTCGCTTTTGTGACGCGCCTGCGAGAGAACGTCGCATATTGGAAAGGGAAAATCGCGCATATTCATCGAACCCGGTTCAGTTCCCGGTGTCGGCTCCTTGTGACCTTGGGCAAGTCACTTTATCTCCCTGTGCCTCAGGCACCAAAAACATAGATTGTAAGCTCCGCGCCCCCCGTGTGCCTGCAAAATGTCTCTGTAAAGCGCTACGTAAAACTAGCAGCGCTAACATGCTATTATTATTATTATTATTATTGGAGGTTAGTGTAATGTTAATGAGAAATGACTGTTGTGCCCTCGCAGCTCGCTCTGAGAGCCGGCAACGAGAAGGAGGAGGGCGAGACGGCGGACACGGTGGGCTGCTGTTCCTTGCGTGTGGAACACATCAAGCTGCACCCGGAGATGGACGGCCTGGAATTCGTGGTGGAGTTCGACTTCCTGGGTAAAGATTCCATTCGCTACTACAACAAGGTCCCGGTGGAGAAGAGGGTAAGAGTCTTGGGCCCGGGGGTCACCTCGTACCACTAGCGCCTGTTTCCTATTGGATCATCTCTCTGCAAAAAGGGTTCAGTCCTTCCTAGGGTCACAGTGTGCTAATGGCAGTGACATGGTTAAGGGGTCAGTCCCTCCTAAGGCCACAGTGTACTAATGGCAGTGACATAGTTAAGGGGTCTGTCCCTCCTAGGGCCACAGTGTACTAATGGCAGTGACATGGTTAAAGGGTCAGTCCCTCCTAGGACCACAGTGTACTAATGGCAGTGACATGGTTAAGGGGTCAGTCCCTCCTAGGGTCACGGTGTGCTAATGGCAGTGACATGGTTAAGGGGTCAGTCCCTCCTAGGGTCACAGTGTACTAATGGCAGTGACATGGTTAAGGGGTCAGTCCCTCCTAGGGTCACAGTGTAATAATGGCAGTGGCATGGTTAAGGGTTCAGTCCCTCCTAGGGTCACAGTGTAATAATGGCAGTGACATGGTTAAGGGGTCAGTCCCTCCTAGGGCCACAGTGTACTAATGGCAGTGGCATGGTTAAGATTTCAGTCCCTCCTAGGGCCACAGTGTACTAATGGCAGTGACATGGTTAAGGGATCAGTCCCTCCTAGGGCCACAGTGTACTAATGGCAGTGACATGGTTAAGGGGTCAGTCTCTCCTAGGGCCACAGTGTACTAATGGCAGTGACATGGTTAAGGGGGCAGTCCCTCCTAGGGCCACAGTGTACTAATGGCAGTGACATGGTTAAGGGGTCAGTCTCTCCTAGGGCCACAGTGTACTAATGGCAGTGACATGGTTAAAGGGTCACATCTGGGTGATTGATGCACACATGTTGAGCTGAGACTTGAGAGGGGGTTTGATGCTACATAGTTGCATAGTAGATGAGTTTGAAAAAAAGACATGCGTCCATCAAGTTCAAACTGTGCTAAATTTAGATGACAGATACTTTATCCTATATCCGTACTTACAGTATATTGATCCAGAGGAAGCAAACACAAACCCCAGTGGAAAAATACATTCCTTCCTGACTCCCAAGAATTGGCAATCGGATTAATCCCTGGATCAACATCCTTCCCATGTATACTTATTTGGTATATCCCTGTATACCTTCGTTTCTATAAAGATGTCCAACCTTTTTTGAACAGATCTATTGTATCTGCCATCACAGTCTCCATGGGTAATTAATCACACACTGTAACTGCCCTTACTGTAAAGAACCCTTTCCTTTGTTGCTGGTGAAATCTCCTTTCCTCCAACCTTAAGGGATGGCCCGAGGCCTTTGTACTGCCCGTGGGATGAATAGTTCTTTTGAAAGCTCCTTGTACTGTCCCCGGATATATTTGTATATAGTTATCATATCCCCTCTTAAACGCCTCTTTTCTAATGTAAATAAATCAAATTTAGCAAGCCTCTCCTCATAAATTAGATTGTCCATCCCCTTTATTAATTTGGTGGCTCTTCTCTGCACTCTCTCTAGTTCCAAAAGGTATTTTCTAAGGATTGGTGCCAAAAATTGTACTCAATATTCAAGGTGTGGTCTTACTAATGCTTTATAAAGGGGCATAATTATGTTTACTTCCCTTCCATCCATTGTCCGTTTAATGCAAGATAAGATCTTGTTTGCCTTTGCAGCTACTGCATGACTTTGAGCACTATTGCTAAGCCTGCTGTCTACAAGCACTCCTAAATCCTTCTCCATCAAGGATTCCCCCAATTTATCCCCATTTAATTTGTAAGTCGCCTGTTTATTCTTGTTTCCCAAATGCATAACCTTACATTAATCTGTATCAAACCTCATCTGCCATTTACCTGCCCACGTTTCCAGTCTCCCCAAGTCCTTCTGGAGAGAAATTACATCCTGCTCTGATTCTATTACCTTACACAATTTAGTATCATCAGCAAAGATGGAGACTTTGCTCTCTATGCCAACCTCAAGGTCATTAATAAACAAGTTAAAAAGCAGAGGTCCCAGTACCGATCCCTGAGGTACTCCACTCACAACCTTAGCCCAACCTGAAAAAGTTCCATTTATCACAACCCTCTGCTGTCTGTCCTTTAACCAGTTTTCAATCCAGGTGCAAATATTTTTACCTAGTTCAATTTGCTTTATTTTGTAAACTAACCTCTTGTGTGGAACCGTATCAAAAGCCTTTGCAAAATCTAAGTAGACCACATCAACTGCATTACCCTGGTCTAAATTCCTACTTACCTCCTCAAAGAAACAAGTAAGGTTAGTTTGGCAAGATCTATCCTTTATAAATCCATGTGGATGAAACCTCCTATGGCGCTGAGGGAAGAATGGACGTTGATTCTCTTGCAACAGATCTTTTCTTTGAGCTGAAAAAACCTCAGAAAAGGAAGACAAAAAAGGCAAAAAACACTGCAATAGTGTATTACCCAGGGATATGCTAGTGTGTACAAATCAAGAGCATTTATTAAAACATGACAATTAGGACATATATGACATTCAAACAATTAATAGATTAATCAGATAAGATATAAAACTTCCAAGCGCTTGTGCTAAGGAAGATGTGCTGCTCCGCCGTGGTAAAATTGAAATCCTACTCACCGGACATGAGTAGGACATGTGCAAGGGTTTAGGGTCTTATCCTCCAGAAGACACCGCTCGCTGTGGGGTGCGTCCGTCTATTAATGTGGGGGGACCGGCTTCAATACTCGTGGGCTCGTTGATCACTTGCTGCCTGAGTTCGCCCGATCGTCTCCTCCGATGACGTTACCGCCTGGATTCCAAAGCTACGGTGTCCCTGAGTTGCCAAAAACCTCTCCTACGCGTTTCGAAACTCCTATTGATGGGTCTCTTCGTCAGGGATCCCTGGGTAATACACTATTGCAGTGTTTTTTGCCTTTTGTCTTCCTTTTCTGAGGTTTTTTCAGCTCAAAGAAAAGATCTGTTGCAAGAGAATCAACGTCCATTCTTCCCTCAGCGCCATAGGAGGTTTCATCCACACAGACTTTATATCTGGTTGGGAGATACCAGATCAACCTCTCAGGCTGCTCAAGGACTACCTTACCAACTCTGTATCACAGGTTCAATTAATATTGTATATTGTATATTGTTTACACTAGCGCTATTCACACTTATTTTTCCACCACCTTTATAAATCCATGCTGACTATTACTAATAATTTTGTTTTCCATTAGGTATTCCTGAATATTATCCCGTATTAAACCTTCAAGTAGTTTCCCCACTATTGAAGTCAGGCTTACAGGTCTGTAATTCCCGGTTGTGATCTAGCTCCCTTTTTAAATATAGGCACCACATCTGCTTTACGCCAATCTTGTGGTACTGAGCCTGTGGAAATGGAGTCCTTGAATATTAAATGTAATGGTTTGGCTATTGCTGAGCTTACTCCTTGAGAACTCTTGGATGTATGCCATCGGGGCCAGGTGCCTTATTTACTTTCATTTTATCAAGCCGCCTATGAACTTCTTCCTCATTTAACCAATTGTTCGTTAATATGGAGGTAGTGGCTTCCTCCTGCGGCACTACTATTGAACTTGATTCTTCCCTGGTAAACACAGAGGCAAAGAATGTGTTTAATACCTCTGCTTTTTCCTTATCTCCAATAATCTGCCTGCCCATCTCACACTGAAAGGGTCCAATATTTTCTTTTCTCATTTTTTTGTTAAGGTACTTAAAGAACTTTTTAGGGTTGACCTTACTTTCTATTGCAATCCTTTTTTCATTATCCATTTTTGCTAATTTGATTGCCCTTATGCAATTTTTGTTACATTCCTTATCATTCTGATACGATGTCTCTGTCCCTTCTGACTTAAAGAATCTAAACGCCTTCCTCTTCTTGTCCATTTCCTCCCCTACCTGTTTATTTAGCCACATTGGTTTTACTTATTTCTTTAATACTTATTACCCAAGGGTATACACTGATAAGTGCGCTTTTCTAACAATGTTTTAAAGACTGCCCATTTATCTTCTACATTTTCCCTGCAAAAACATCATCCCATTGTATTACTACTAGATTAGACCTCAGTTTATTAAAATCTGCCTTTCTAAAATGTAAAGTCTTCATTGAACCCAAGTAATCTGTTTTTTGATCATTTATTTCAAATGAGACCATGTTATGATCACTGTTACCCAAATGTTCCAGGATTTGAATATTTGTTATTATTACTTCTACATTGTTTGTTATTACCAAATCCAGAACTGCCCCTCTCCTGGTTGGTTCCTCAATAATTTGGGCCATGTAATTATCTTTAAGCACCCCCAAAACCTGTTTCCTTTTGTAGTAATGCTAATCTCATTGCCCCAGTCTGTCTGGATAATTAAAATCCTCCATTATACAAACATGACCTAGATTTGATGCCTTCTCCATTTGCAAATGTATTTTAGCTTCCTCAATCTCACAGATATTTGGTGGTTTATAGCATATTCCCACAAACATTTTCTTTATACTTTTACCTCCACTGCTAATTTCTATCCACAAGGTCTCTACATTTTCATCATTCCCTTCATAGACATCATCCCTTATAATAGGTTTTAGATCTGGTTTAACATATAAACATACTCCACCTCCTCTTCTATTTGCTCGATCCTTCCGAAAAAGAGAATAACCCTCTAAATGAACTGCCCAGCCATGAGCTTCATCCCACCATGCTTCAGTAACGCCTATGATATCATACTGCTCCCTTTTGTCTGATATCTCTGCGGTTTCAACAAGTTTGCGCAGGCCAAGCCTCCATCCCACGCTCTCCACTTCGCTATTGGGATATGGGCAAATAAAATACTTGATTGATCACCAAACTCCCCACCCCCCCCCACCCCCGTATCACCCCCAATGAGAGGACCCTATGAACTTGTAATGGATTTCCAAAGTGGCAAATTTAGCCAGATAGGTTAGTTTTAAGGAAGCCTATTGGGTCCAGTTGTTTTGTGAGGACTGTGACCTGTTAAAAAAAGGGAGCTTCTTATTCAAGGTATTCTGTGTAGTTCTGCGTTCGTTCCTTTCCAGCAGGGACTTGGTTTTAAATCTCCTGACCTTTGACCCTTCCCTCCTCTCTGTCCCGCAGGTCTTCAAGAACCTGCAGCTCTTCATGGAGAACAAGCAGCCAGAGGATGACCTTTTTGACCGACTCAACGTATGTCCCAATAACGGGGGCGGGTGATATGGCGCAGGGTTGTGTTGTTGCCGGCTCCGGGGGGTTTCCTCCCCACCCCTTTCTGCGCAGCTCGTACTCTGCGATCTAGCGCTATAGCATGTGCAGGGACATCATAAGGACCAATGGCGTACTGGCTATCGACACAGGGCGTTACAGTGGTTAGGGTAGCATCGTTTTACTGAATCGGAACCTGGGAACCCCTCCCCCCCCCCCCCCCCCCCCAAGCGGAGTTGTGCTATTTCTAGGGCCCAGGGGGTGACCCGGTTTGCGAGAGACGTTTAATTTTCTGGCACGTCAAAAATAAAGCAAACGGGAAGGGGGGTGGGGGACTAGAATCCAAGTTGGCTGCCTGGCGCGTCCAGTACGAAGCCGCCATGCTCTGACTTTGGGACTTGGTTGGCCTGGCGGAGTTGGGCTTGGATGGCAGCCCTATTTATTTCCCAAGAGACCCGAAACAGTGGCCGGTAAAAGGCGTTGGCTACCTCGGAAATAATCATGCTTTTTGGCTTTGTCGGCCCCTCCAAGTTCCGATTCCAAATGTGGTTCCTGCTGGGTGGGTGCTCCGGGCAACTGGGGGCATCCTTCACTGAAAGGGGGAGTGGGGTAATGGAACAGCCTCCCAGGGGAGGTGGGGGAGGGTAATGCAGTTAAGAAAGTTAAAAGCTGCTGTGTGGGGGGGGGGGGGGAGGGTGAGGCCAGAGAAATAATGGTGTCCGAGGCTTCCCTGCCCGGCAGGGAAATAGTCAGGCGTGGGGGGTAATGTAACTCCTGCAGAGGATGGGGGTTAAGCGCTCTTCTCTCCCCCGATCCCTCTCTCTCACAGACGAGCATCTTGAACAAGCACCTCCAGGATTTGATGGAAGGACTAACGGCCAAAGTGTTCCGTACCTACAACGCCTCCATCACGCTGCAGCAGCAGCTGAAGGAGCTCACAAGCTGTAAGGCAGGGGCCCCGGGGTCAGGGAGGGGTCTGGGACGTCCACTATAAATCGGGGAGCAATACCCACCAATCCGGGTGCTCTGTACTGCAAAGCTCACAGAACTTTCCGAAATCGGGCGCTCTGGTTGGCTCACGCGGTTGTCGTTCTGCCCCTGTAAAATAAAAGCCCTGTTTAAATAGAATGCATTTTAGTAGAGGTGTTTATACATATGTACATATATACACATCCATATGTGTGTCATTTTATATTAACAGGCATATATATACATCCATATGTGTGCCATTTTATATATACATCCATATGTGTGCCATTTTATATTAACAGGCAAATATATTTATAGAAAGATTTGGCCAAGATAAAAAAAAAATGTAAATATAATTTTATACACGTGTGTGTGTGTGTGTGTGTGTGTGTGTGCTCTCGCTCTCTCCGTGTGTGTGTGTGTACTCGCTCTCTCCGTGTGTGTGTGTGTGTGTGTGTGTGTGTGCTCTCGCTCTCTCCGTGTGTGTGTACTCGCTCTCTCCGTGTGTGTGTGTGTGCGCGCTCTCACTCCGTGTGTGTGCTCTCACTCTCTCCGTGTGTGTGTGTGTGCTCGCTCTCTCCGTGTGTGTGTGTGTGTGTGTGTGTGCTCGCTCTCTCCGTGTGTGTGTACTCGCTCTCTCCGTGTGTGTACTCTCTCGCTGTGTGTGTGTGTGTGTGCTCTCTCCGTGTGTGTGTGTGTACACTCGCTCTCTGTGTGTGTGTTCGTCCTCTGTGTGTGCTTGTGTGTGTACTCGCTGTGTGTGTGTGTCAAATCTAATTTATTAGTTCAACAAGCGCTGTCCTTTAAATAAGTTGGCTGTTGGCGCTTAGTACTGATGTAGAACGCTTCCTTCCAGCTGATGACAATGTGCCCGCCAAGATCCTGTCTTATAACCGCGCTAACCGAGCGGTCGCCATCCTGTGTAACCATCAGCGGGCGCCCCCCAAAACCTTCGAGAAATCCATGATGAACCTGCAGACCAAAGTGAGTAAGGGGTCTCCTGCCTGGTCCCAACCCCCCCCCCCCCCCCCCCCCATGGTGCTTGTTCTCCCGCGAGTCTTCTGGCGGGGAGAAATATTACCTGTTGGGGCTTTGAAAGATGGCCGTCCTTGAGACTGTCCCTGCAATTTGTAGACCTTCTCGCAGAAGGTTGGGTTTATTGCCCTTACCCTCTTAGCATAGCCCACCTCAACCCTCCCGGTTACCATCCCAAGCCTCCCGGTTACCACCCCCTTTTCTCGGGTCCTTTTAGATCGACGCCAAGAAAGATCAGCTTGGCGACGCCCGGCGGGAGTTGAAAAGCTCCAAGGCGGACGCCAAGGTCAGACGGGACGAGAGGACTAGAAAGTAAGAGGGGATGGGGGTTGACCCAATGGCGGCTGGATGGTCTGGGCAGGGAAGGGTCCAGCACCCCAAAAAAAATCTCTTGTCCTTGATCATTTGCAGCTAAATGTTGGTTATTGAATTGAAGGGTCCGTCCCACCAAAGGCTGCAATTAACCGATCTTGAGGTGTTAAATTACCGGTTGGTTTCTTCCTCTAGTGAAGGGGTGGCAGACTTCTCTCCTCAAGGGCCAGTCCTGCTTCAGCCCAGGTAGCTCAATCAGTCCCTGCTTCAGCCCCGGGGGGCCTCAGTCTTTGACTGAACCACTAATTGAGTCTCCTGTGCTGAAGCAGGTATGTCCTGAAAGCTTGACATGTTGGTGGCCCACGAGGACTGGAGTTTGCCACTCCTGGTTTAGCGCGTTGGTAACGTCCATGGCCAGAGCGTTCTTAGGGCTGTTCTATACTGCGTGAGCTTGCTGCGCCGTGCGCGCGCGGCAGCTATAGTTGGCTGTGTTTGGCATCCGTTTGTATAGATGGGACGCGCGCGCACGGCCGTGAGCGGTGACGCGGCAGACAGGAGAAAATATAACAAATTATATTTTCGCTCTGCTGCCGAGCCGCAGGCCAATCAGAGCACACCCTAACTCTGTCACGCCCCCTAGCCGCCCGCGTCACCGCCTGCAATATCTAAACTAAAAGCGCGCGCCACGTGCACGCGCGTGATGCAGGGACCATGGCACTCTGGCTCTCAAAGGGTTAACCATGTCACTGCCATTAGTACACTGTGGCCCTAGGAGGTACTGACCCCTTAACCATGTCACTGCCATTAGTACACTGTGACCCTAGGAGGGACTGACCCCTTAACCATGTCACTGCCATTAGTACACTGTGGCCCTAGGAGGTACTGACCCCTTAACCATGTCACTGCCATTAGTACACTGTGGCCCTAGGCGAGACTGACCCCTTAACCATGTCACTGCCATTAGTACACTGTGGCCCTAGGAGGTACTGACCCCTTAACCATGTCACTGCCATTAGTACACTGTGGCCCCAGGCGAGACTGACCCCTTTCCTGTTATCTTGTTCCCTGCAGACTGGTGGAAAGCAAGAAGAAAGCGGTGGAGAGGATCGAGGAGCAGCTGATGAAGCTTGAAGTACAGGCGACGGACAGGGAGGAAAACAAGCAGATCGCCCTCGGAACCTCCAAACTCAACTACCTGGACCCCAGAATCTCCGTTGCCTGGTGAGGCACCCCTCAAAGCTGAGCCTCCATTGTGATGGATATTGCTCCAGATCACAGGAAATAAGGAACTCTTTGTAGTGTGCTTTGACCGCTACAAATGATACTCCGATTCACCAACCTTAAGGCCTGGGACATGGTAAAGCAGGCCGCCCTGAGCAGATGCACGTACCCCCTGCAGAATTTCAGCAGACAGGCAGGTTTAACTTTTCGCGCTGAGGGGAGCGGAGGAGCGGTCACGTGACTGCAAACATCCAATGGGAGCGAGGGACTAGCCCCGCCTCCGCCCCCAAAGCGCGCTCACTGCCTCGCCTGCCAGGACACAAAAAAGAGTCGGATTGCGCAGGCGAGGCAGAGCAGGAGCACGGCTCAGCGCGGCCCGGGGCCTTGTTCTCTATTTTCCCCCAGCGGTTTTCATTTAGACGAATAAAAACAACCAATCCCAAAACCTGCAGTGAAGTGTCCACATGGCTCCACCTCACATTGAAGCCTGGGGGCTCCGGAGCTGAGACTCATTCATTTCAGCACTGGGGACCCCCTGCTTCCGGAGATCCTGACCTCCGTAGGGGTTGCCGGTAGCTGGGTTCACTTAATGGCTGCGTTTCCATGCTGCTGCGGCCAATAGCAAGCCGTGACGTCATCGGGTTCGACTTCCTACCGGCCCGCGTGACGCAGGCGCATTAAACTTTTAAACCCCATTCGGAGCTGCTTCCGGCGCCCCCTACGGGAGATAAGTATCTCCGGAAGCAGGGGGGTCCCCCGGACCTGAAATGAATGAAAACATTAAACACGACATGAATTGCTCCTATTCACGTCGGAAATCCCAAATAAAATGGTTTTAAAAAAAAATCTCCCCTCCCCCCCCCCCCCTCCCCCTTATTTCTTTCCAGGTGTAAAAAGTACGGAATTCCCATTGAGAAGATCTACAACAAAACTCAGCGAGAGAAGTTTGCCTGGGCCATCGATATGGCAGAAGATGACTATGAATTTTAACGTGCGAGGCGCAAACGCGGGTTTTAATTTTTACATTTCCCCCCCCCCCCCCCAGTGTTTTTTTTTTTAAACAAAAAGAAGAAAAAAAATTCCTGGTTCTCACCGCGGCGGGGGGGGGGGGGGGGAATGGACTTTCTGGAGAGCTGTGAGCCTTATCTTTTTATCAACTGTCTTTTATTTCTTGTTTTGCTTTTTGAGACGGGGAGGGGGATATGGCGCAGAATTATAAAGGGGGCGGGGACTTGAGAAGGCCGGAGGAATATATGTAAAAAAAGAAGAAATTGCGAAAGCTGCGTTCCACGCGTGGAAACAAGGTGACATTTTTAAGGCCGTGTCCCCCCCCGGCTGTCTTCGATATTGTCCCATGGACAGTGATTTTATATACATATGTAAAAAAAACAAAAAAAAAACAAGGGGAGAAAAGGGCGAAAAATCCGAAATCGGAGCCACATTTTATGGGAGGTTATCCACCAGGCGAAAAACGACAAAAAAAAAATCCGCTTTTTACAACCAGAAAAAAAAAAAGCATATCTGTAGAGAGTCGGAAGACCCGCGTGTGTTTTTACAGTTAAGGATTTTTTTTTGCAATAACGTCTATATATTTTAATAGGAAAAAAAAAGCAAAAATAAATGTTACCTGTCCCCTTAAATCTGAACATATCCCCTTACCCTGTTAAAGAAAATATTATTACTTTTTTTTTTTTTTTTTTTGGGAGGAATCGAAGTATCAAGGCAATTTTGGGTGAAAAAAAATGGTAATTTTTCACTGCCCCATCTCCCAAAAACACGGAGCGGTGCGTCCGACGGCACCTTCCGCGTAGGTTGATACGTTGTCCTGTTGGTTGTCAGAGGTGCGTGGAAGCCTGTCTGGCACACATGGAGTTAAACAACTTGACCCCCCCCCCCCCCTCCCTCCCCCAGTTAAACAGCAGAAAGCCGTAACGCAAAGATTCCGCCCGCCCAATCGCTGTATTATGGTTTCGACACTTAAAAGGAGGGGGATGTTAAAAATGTGATTTTTCTATGATTTCCAGAGGGAGCTGAAATGGGGAGAAGCTCACACTTTTTTTTTTTTTTTGTTTATCAATGTGAATTTTTATGCCTGGGTTTTTTTTTTTTTATATATATATTTTAACTATTTAAAACTTTTTTTTTTTTTTTTTTTTGGTTAAGATCTTGGGTGACTTTTAAAAAAAAAAAAAAAAAAACAGAAAAGCATTTTAATAGTATAAAGAATTTAACTTTCATGTGGATGTGCTTTAAAAATTAACTGATTTTTAAAAAAAAAAATTTTGTTTTCTTTTTCGTTAAGATGTGGGAGGGAATATTCTGTAAGTGCACAAGGAGACCAAACTGACTCCAGTTATTTTCAGAGCAGAGACTTCTCTGTTCCTTTTTATGACAATTGGTTATCCCACTACTGACACCATCAGTGTTCCTTAGGTAACTTAAGTTGAACTGCACAAAAACAGTTATTCAGGGGCTTCTAACATTTTAAGAAAACGACTTAAAACCATTTTAATATTACCAGTAAACCCTTTGAAGCCCTAGGGGCCATTTTGGCTACAGAGGGGATTAGTAGACATACGTAAAACAAATGTCCCAGTTAACCAGGTACACCCAAATTTTTAGAAGTTAAAGGGCACAAGCCATCATAAGAAATTGGACGGAAAGATTTTAGTTGTGTTTTTTTTTTTTTTAATTGGTAATTGTATTAAAAACAAAATGGGAAGAAATACCTATAAACAGAATTTTAATGTGAATGTTCTGCCTGGAATCATTAGGTTTCCAATTCTGGGTTATATTAGCGAGTGGTCAGACTCAGACCAGTCTCCCTTTCTCCTCAGACATTATTTTCTCCCTTTTATCTTCTATTTTTATCATGAATTTGCCATTAACTGATTTGTAGGTTGTTTAAAATAAATTCCTACAACTTGCCGTCTGCCTAGGTGTGTGTTTTTGTTTTTTTGGTAAGGCTGGGATTCTGCCATGCCAGGTTATTACACCGGTCCGGCTTCGCTGTTAAGTTAAAGGGGAGTTAACACGAGGATTGCGGGCAATACTCGGCAGTGTGACTTGGCGGATTTCGGCCTATGTTGGTTTGGTTGTTTTGTGCCCTGTGGATCCAGAAATGATTTCACAGGAAGAACGTACATTTGCTATCTGACACGAAACTCCACTGAGGGGGAGGGGGGACTCTACATAATAATCACATTGACCCACTGCTGGATGAAGTCTCCCCAATGATCTCCCAGGTCCTGCGGTTACAGCTTCTCTTCTCAACGTCACTCCCAAAACATTCCCTGATCCCATCCTCCCTTCTTGCTGTTGGTCGTCGTCTTGGTCTTTTCATCTTTTGGAATCCCGTTACGAGTTCCATCTTTGTCTACCGATGGTCATTCCTTCTTGCGATTTTATATGTCTAGTCCACCGCCATTTTAATTTCTTCACAAAGAGCATGAGATAAAAATCATGGGAAAACAAAGCACAACAGGTGAGCTCCATTTATACACCCTCCGCGCTCATGTATGGATGTGACTCTTGGACCTTAAAGATAATTCAGATGCTTAAGGCATAAAGTATGGAGAGAATATCGGGTGGAATGTCCTCGGGCGCGTCACTCTGCTTGCGGCTCCACGGCGTGTATTTTATGTAGGGCAAAGGAGAGAGAGAGGGGCCACAGTGAAAAAAGACAGCTCAAAGTATTGCACACTTTTTCAACAGGGTGGAGGGAAGGGGGGGGGGTTTGGGAGGGGTGAGAGATGAAGACAAGGGAGCTGTTATTGATTCAAGCTTTTTGACTGTGGACACACACATTAAAAGCTCTCAAAACTTGAATTGATGTCTCCTCTTCTTGTGCTTGGTGTCTTAAACAGATGTCTTCTCTTCTATATGCAGGTGGATGGATTGAGGCCGAGGAGATGCCTCCTGAGATCTTCCTTAGTAAAAAATAAAGGGAAAAAATAGTGCAATATAGTTTATTAACGAATAAAAACTTGAGATTTAAAACTTACAAGCGACCGATCAATTTGAGCATAGGAAGGAGATGCCGCCAGGCTCCACAACTTGTCCCTTTCTGGGCAGTGGTGTCCTGTCTCTGCTGGTTCCCGCTTGGCAGATGTATACTGTCTGTGGCTTGGGTTGCAGGTGGCCGCAGTGCGGATGTCCAGAGCCCGTGCACAGGCTGTGTCCTCCCCCTCCGGCCGCCTATCTTCCCCGTGCAGACAATTCCAGGCTTCCTTACTCCGCTGTGCATGCGCATGCGCAGACGGCGAGACGCTGGGCCAGGGAAATCAGACCTCCTCACTATGGTGGCTTGTAGAGACCAAAAAACGTCACAGCGGAGTAAGGAAGCCTGGAATTGTCTGCACGGGGAAGATAGGCGGCCGGAGGGGGAGGACACAGCCTGTGCACGGGCTCTGGACATCCGCACTGCGGCCACCTGCAACCCAAGCCACAGACAGTATACATCTGCCAAGCGGGAACCAGCAGAGACAGGACACCACTGCCCAGAAAGGGACAAGTTGTGGAGCCTGGCGGCATCTCCTTCCTATGCTCAAATTGATCGGTCGCTTGTAAGTTTTAAATCTCAAGTTTTTATTCGTTAATAAACTGTATTGCACTATTTTTTCCCTTTATTTTTTACTAAGGAAGATCTCAGGAGGCATCTCCTCGGCCTCAATCCATCCACCTGCATATAGAAGAGAAGACATCTGTTGAAGACACCAAGCACAAGAAGAGGAGGAGACATCAATTCAAGTTTTGAGAGCTTTTAATGTGAGTGTGTCCACAGTCAAAAAGCTTGAATCAATAACAGCTCCCTTGTCTTCATCTCTCACCCCTCCCAAACCCCCCCCCCCCCCTTCCCTCCACCCTGTTGAAAAAGTGTGCAATACTTTGAGCTGTCTTTTTTCACTGTGGCCCCTCTCTCTCTCTCCTTTGCCCTACATAAAATACACGCCGTGGAGCCGCAAGCAGAGTGACGCGCCCGAGGACATTCCACCCGATATTCTATTCAAATCCACACAGAGGTTGGTGAATAACCTCTGTAAAGACTCAGGCAGCGAAATCACTCTGTGGAAAGGACTGGAACCACATATTGAACAGTAGGGAAAATTTCTTTTTTTTGGCGCAAACTTTCCCCCTTTTTCCTTCATAAAGTATGGAGAGATGCATGCAGGGTTATTACCCGAAGAGAGAGGAAAAAGAATGAATGGGTTAGAAACCAAAGTGTGACATCAACACAAGGGTGAAGAAATTAAAATGTCGGTAGGATGGACACCTCACAAGAAGAAACGACCATTGTTGGACAAAGATGGAACTCAACTGAATTCCAAAAGAGACTAAAAAGCCAAGACAACCAAAAGTAAGATGGGATGAGAAAATGTGTTTTGGGCGATGTTGAGAAGAGTCTAACCGCAGTACCTAGGAGATCATTGGGGTAGCTTCATCCAGCAGTGGGGAGACCAGGGCTGAAGATGACGCACACACTGGTCAACCATTTTCCTATTGAGGCGCATAGTGGAAGGTTCCCTTGAAATATTGTCTTGTTTCTTCCAAATGCTCCATTCTCCTGTTGATTTCATTCACAAGGTTTCCATCCATTGTTACATGGCGACCAATGTCGCCAATGACTTCTAGACCATCCCCCCCGATGAAGCCGATTGGTGACATGTACGTTGGGTGCGTCTGACGTCACTCACACGTGACTTTGGCTCCATAGTGGGTGCGCACAGCACGGGCTCCCTACTGCCTTTTAACTGATCTGAATTTACGGCTGATGCTCTATTTGCTGCAATATCTGGTGGGGATACTAGCAAGTGATTGGGGTTATAAGAGCCTGCTGGGATTGTGTGTTTAATTTCAATTTTCAACTGGCACCAGTTACATGGTGACATAGTAGATGAGGTTGAAAAAAGACATGCGTCCATCAAGTTCACCCTATGCTATATTTAGACGACAGATACTTTATCCTATATTTGTAATTACAGTATACTGATCCAGAGGAAGCAAACACAAACCCCAGTGACACATTATCTAATGATATCTCATAAGGGGAAAATAAATTCCTTCCGGACCCCAAGAATTGGCAATCAGATTACTCCCTGGATCAACATCCTTCCCATGTTTACTTATTTGGTATATCCCTGTATAACTTTCCTTTCTATAAAGATGTCCAACCTTTTTTTGAACAGATCTATTGTATCTGCCATCACAGTCTCCATGGGTAATGAATCACACACTGTAACTGCCCTTACTGTAAAAGGACCCTTTCCTTTGTTGCTGGTGAAATCTCCTTTCCTCCAACCTTAAGGGATGCCCCCGAGTCCTTTGTACTGCCCTTGAGATGAATAGTAATTTGAAAGCTTGTACTGTCCCCAAATGTATTTGGATATAGTTATCTATCATATCCCCTCTTAGATGCCTCTTTTCTAATGTAAATAAATATAATTTAGCTAGCCTCTCCTCGTAAATTAGAGACAAGACGCTTTAGGACCGCCGTCCTGTGTGCCTTCGTGTTGCCGCCAGCTACGTCTCCGAGCGTCGGTGGAAGTCGTCTGGTCCGTATTTAGATAGCACCCACTGGGTACTCGGTGCTCTACAGGGAATTAGAATACTAAGAGCCCCCCCCCCCAAAAAAAAAACCACTCAACCGGGTTATAGGAAATCCCTGCCCCGCAGAGCTTATGATCTAAGTGGTATGTTAGGAGATTTACAGAGCCAGCAGGTGAGGGAATAAATACAGTAGATGGCAGTGCCTGGCCTTGACGGTGGGTAAGTGCAGTAGATGGTAAAGCCTGGCCTTGATGGTGGGTAAGTGCAGTAGATGGCGGTGTCTGGTCTTGATGGTGGGTAGGTACAGTATATGTCAGTGCCTGGTCTTGATGGTGGGTACGGGTAGTAGATGGGAGTGCCTGGCCTTGATGGTTGGTAAGTTCAGTAGATGGCAGTGTCTGGCCTTGATGGTTGGTAAGTTCAGTAGATGGCAGTGTCTGGCCTTGATGGTTGGTAAGTTCAGTAGATGGCAGTGTCTGGCCTTGATGGTTGGTAAGTTCAGTAGATGGCAGTGCCTCGCCTTGACAGTGGGTACGGGTAGTAGATGGCAGTGTCTGGCCTTGATGGTGGGTAAGTGCAGTAGATGGCAGTGTCTGGCCTTGATGGTGGGTAAGTGCAGAAGATGGCAGTGTCTGGCCTTGGTGGGTAAGTGCAGTAGATGGCAGTGCATGGCCTTGATGGTAAGTGTAGTAGATGGCAGTGCCGCCTGGTCTTGATGGTGGGTAAGTGTAGTAGATGGCAGTGCCTGGTCTTGATGGTGGGTAAGTGCAGTAAATGGCAGTGCCTGGCCTTGACAGTGGGTACGGGTAGTAGGTGGCAGTGCCTGGTCTTGATGGTGAGTAAATGCAGTAGATGGCAGTAGCAGGCCTTGATGGTGGGTAAGTGTAGTAGATGGCAGTGCCTGGCCTTGATGGTTGGTAAGTTCAGTAGATGGCAGTGCCTCGCCTTGACAGTGGGTACGGGTAGTAGATGACAGTGCCTGGCCTTGATGGTGGGTAGGTGCAGTAGATGGCAGTGCCTGGCAGGTGGATGCGTGCAGTAGATGGTAGTGCCTGGCCTTGATTGTGGGTAGGGGCAGTAGATGGCAGTGACTGACCTTCATGGTGTGTAAGCGCAGTGCATAGCAATGCCTGGCCTGGATGGTGGGTAGGTGCAGTAGATGGCAGTGCTTGGCCTTGATGGTGGGTAGGTGCAGTAGATGGCAGTGCTTGGCTACGGTGGTTGGTAGCAGTGATCTGTGGGTGTGGGACAGTCGCCAAGAGTCCAGGATATTGAAACGCTTCATGTAAGATCTGAGACTTTACAGCAGGGGGCAAGGAGGAAGCACGCCAAAGGGGACGTGCTCCCGGATCACTTGCAACGGGATGCTGTGCAGCAAGAGGTAAGGAGGGAACACGTCGCAGGGGACGTGTTCCCCGATTCCTTACAGTACCACCCCTCCCCCCTTGAGGAGCGGCCCCAGGTCGACTCCAATATGGCTTGCGGGGGTACCTGGCGTGGAAGCGCCTCACCAAACTGGGAGCATGTTCTTGGTGGTGAGGTAACCAGGACCTCCCTTCAGGTCCAACCCCTTTCCAGTGGACCAAGTGCTGGACTGATCCCCTTGATCTTCTAGAGTCGATAATGGACTGTATCTCGTACTCCTCTTGAACTTGTACGATCACCGGCTTAGGAGTAGAAGTGTTAGGAAATTGCGAACTTAGAAACACAGGCTTAAGAAGAGAGACATGAAAGACAGAAGGTATTTTCATAGAAGGAGGCGGTTGTAAACGGTACACGACCGGATTTGCTCCAAAATGAAAAAAGGGCCCAGGAACCTGGGAGCCAATTTGGGAGTCGGTGTCTTCAGCCTGATATTTTTGGAAGAGAGCCACACCCTGTCTCCTGGTTTGAAGTTGGGCACCTGGCGCCGATTACGGTCCGCTTGAACTTTTTGTCTGCGAGTTGCTTGTAGGAGATTCTCCCGAAGGCGAGACAGGACCAGCATAGTGTGATGGATGCGTTCTGGGAAAGATTTAGAGAAGATGAGAATGTCGTCAAGATAGACTACGACAAAAAGATTGAGAAGATCTCGAAAAATCTCATTTACAAATTCTTGGAATACTGCACGAGCATTACAAAGACCAAAGGGCACGACTAAATATTCGTAATGCCCATCACCAGTGTTGAAGGCCGTCTTCCATTCATCGCCTTGGCGTATACGGACAAGATGATATGCTCCTCGAAGATCCAATTTGGAAAAGATAGTGGACCCTTGTAAGTGATCAAAAATCTCAGAGATGAGCGGTAGGGGCTAGCGGTTCTTCACAGTGATCTTATTGAGCCCCCTGTAGTCAATACAAGGGCGGAGAAACCCGTCTTTCTTTTTGGCAAAAAGCCAGCCCCAGCTGGGGACGAAGAATTCCGAATAAAATCCCCTCTTCAGGTTCTCTTGAATATATTCAGACATAGCTTTGGTCTCAGGAAGAGAAAGAGGGTAAGATCTGGCTTTGGGAAGAACAGAGCCTGGCAAAAGATCAATCGGGCAATCAAAAGGCCGATGTGGGGGAAGAACCTCGGAGCGTACCTTGTCGAAGACCTCTTTGAACTCAGCATAAACTTCAGGAAGAGTAGGTTTGTCTTCTTTAGGGACCTTTAGACCACAGATTTGTTGACTTGGACATTGAGGGCTCCACTGTATGGGTCCTTTGTTGGTCCAATCCAGCTGTGGGTTGTGTCGTTGAAGCCAGGGAAGGCCTCGGATTACCTCAACAGATGGTGTATGAATTACGTCCAGAACGATCTCCTCCTTATGGCCGTCTTTAGCGATGAGGGAAAGTTCGCAAGTCTTCAGAGAGATGAAGGCTGGCTCGAGGGGACGTCCGTCGATGGCTTCCAACCCGACAGGCACAGATTTATGGAGACGCGGAATCCTGTTCCTTAAAGCAAAGTCTTAGTCAATAAAATTACCTCCTGAACCCGGAGTCAACGAAGGCGGATGTAGACACCTGGAACTTGTCACCGTTGAGGAGAACGGGGATCAGGATCCGGCTCGGCAGAGTTTCCTGGGAAGAAGGGGCAAGGAGAGATGGTGCCCGATGTGATCCCCTTATACCTCATTGAGCTTTGGCGTTTCCCGGTGTGAGTGGGCAGCGAGATAGTTGATGGCCAGGATGACCGCAATAGTGACACAGACCGCTGTCCCGCCGGCGCTGTTTCTCAGTGAAAGATAGTCGTGGCTTCTGTCATGGAACAGAAATACCCCTGTCTGCCTTTTCTGTTTCAGCCCCCCTTCCTTTGGCAGTTCCCCCTGCTAGCTGCACTAGGATGTCACTTTCCTTGCAGCTCTCTCTCAGTGCAGATGGAATGGAATACTCCAGACTCCATGATAAAACAGAGCAGTCTCTGCAGACAAAGAAGCACCAAGTAGCTCAAACTGCACACAGCCTGCAGCCTTAACAGACAAGCAGCAGCTTACACTGCACAGCAGCTTTGCGAACAAACAGTGCTTCTTACACAAAACCTAATTGCCTTTCTCTGTCTGAGTTCACCCTCTGCACAGCTACATAGTGAGGAGCCACCATCTCACCTACCCCTGCGCACGTCCCCACGGCTAGCGCCATCAAGGGCCACGCTACCGGACACCCGCCAGGACACGGGTCAGAGCCATCGGACACCTGTGAGTACAGCTACCCCAACGCTGAACGCTGCAGGACACCGCTCGGCATCATCTGAGACAGTCGCCCATCGTTGACACAGGTAACAGACCGCACGCCACATGCACTGGCTAAAGGCCTACACACACCTACAGCATGGCAGAACTCAGAGCCTCACCAGACATCACGCAGGAAAGCGATCTCTCAGACACAGAGACCGCTGCGCAACTGCAACAGGCGCAGGCAGGCACAAGGCCCAAACGGACAGTCACACTGACACAAAAGGCCCGTGAAAAATACAAGACTGACATTGAAGCGCACCGCGCTAAATTAGAGTTGGCCTGGAACACTACCACACTTGGGATACGCAATGTCGCCGCCGCTGGCAATTCCGTACAACAGCTCGAGCAGGCAATAACTCAATTAAAGATAGACCACTTATGCCACCAAGAGCTGTCAGAGGCATACGTCACTTACCTGGCCAGGGCTAATACCAGCGAAAGCCTGCAAGAAAGGGACTTGCAGCACAATGTTGACTTGGCACTTGACAGCCGCGTGCGAACTGCCATCGCAGACGCCCAAAGCGAGAGAAAAGGGCTCCTCCTGGAGACCGCGTCACAGCGCTCAAGCACATCCAGACACTCATCAAGGTCAGCAAGATCAGCGCAATCTCACGTGTCTAGCGCAAGTGCAAACACCACCAAGGCGCGAGCCACCGCAGAGGCCGCACGCGCCAGGGCCGCATACGCTCAGAAAGAGGCAGTCATGAAACTAAAAAGGGCAGAGGTGGACGTCAACCTAGAGGCCCTAAATCAAGAGAAGGAAGCCGCCGCCGCCATAGCCCAAGCTGAAGTCCTAGAAGCAGCCGCGCAACAGGATGGCGGGGAGCAACCGTACAGACGGATTGCCTCAGAGGATCCAGTCCAACGCACTGAAGATTACGTAAGGAGCCTCTTCAGTGTAAACACCAGCGCACCATCTCAACACGACGTGAGCGATACCACAGACACCGAAGACTTGCTAGGTCCACGTGGAGAAGACGCTGTTCCTTCAATGGTACATGCTGCCTGGGATAGCCACAGCCGCAACAGTGATCCACACGCCAGCACGCACACGGATGCACTACAACGGGCTCGCAACCCACACGGGAAAACACAGCCCCTCACACCGATCAGCAGTCGTCACGCGTCCACGCCAAGGAAGAGGCGACCGCACAGACCCTCCCAGCAACTACCTCAGAACGGGACAAACACGCCGATGCCTCAGGCCTGACAGACATAGTCAAGTACATGATCCGGCGTGACCTGGTGCAAGCAGGACTCACCAGCTTCGACGACCGCCCTGAGAACTACCGGACGTGGAAGTTCACGTTCAAAGATGCAATCAACAGCTTGGACTTCTCAGCAAGAGAAGAGCTCAACCTGCTATTCAAGTTCCTGGGGAACGAATCCAGAGAGCACGCGAATAGACTGCGGGCGGCAAACGCGCACCAACCCCAAGTAGGTCTTGAACTAGTGTGGGAAAGGTTAAAAGAGTGCTACGGCAGCCCCGAAGCAATCGAGGATTCGCTCTTCAAAAGAGTCGACAGCTTCCCCAAGATCACAACCAAAGACTACTCGAAGTTACGAGAGCTCGGGGACCTGCTGCAAGAACTGGAGTTCACAAGGAAAGACCATTCCTTAATAGGTCTCAACGTCCTAGACTCAGCTCGTGGAGTGAGACCCATCCTGGAGAAGCTACCCTTCAACCTCCAAGAAAGGTGGATTTCACAAGGTTCCAAATACAAGAGGGAGAAGCAAGTCGTCTACCCCCCATTCTCATTCTTCTTGAGCTTCATCCGCGAAGCGGCAAGGACAAGGAACGATCCCAGTTTCATCTTAGGTGCGCAAACCACATACAGTGCAAGCAGCCTGAGGAACGAGAGACCAGTGACGAGATATGGTAACACCCAAACACCCATCTCGGTCCGCAGGACGGACGTGCCTCCCACGACCCAAACTACTCCTG
Source organism: Ascaphus truei (assembly GCF_040206685.1). NCBI lineage: Eukaryota > Metazoa > Chordata > Amphibia > Anura > Ascaphidae > Ascaphus > Ascaphus truei. The sequence continues at coordinate 19,415,278 of NC_134497.1, forward strand.
ATCAGTCGGTCACCGGAGGTAAGGAACCAAGGGACCCAAACAGGGAATGTCCCATACACAAGAAGCCACACCCACTCAACAAGTGCTTTGGGTTCAGGATGAAGTCCCTAGAGGAACGCAAGAGGTTACTTGGAGAATTCAGAGTTTGCTTCAGGTGCTGCGGTTCGACGACTCACCTAGCCAGGGACTGTAAAGAAGAGATCAAATGCACAGTGTGCGAAAGTGACAAGCACGTGACATCGTTACACCCAGAGGCGCTGACACTCCACCAACTCAAGAACCCATCCTCCGTAGCGGAGCATGGCGGGGAGAAAGAAGAAGGAGAGTCAACATCCGTCACATCTCAGCGCACTGAGGTTTGCAGAAAAGAAGGTGACAAAATATCCTGCTCCAAAATATGCCTTGTCGCAGTACACCCCCAGGGACAACCTGAGAAGGCTATTCGGATGTACGCAATCCTCGACGACCAGAGCTACCGATCACTGGTCAGGTCAGAGTTCTTCGACATGTTTAACATACAAGACGGTGCTTCTCCTTACACTCTCAGAACGTGTGCAGGGCGAATGGAGACCACAGGGAGAAGAGTGAATGGCTACACCATATGCTCGATAGACGGCAAAGTGAATATGCCCCTTCCCACACTCATCGAGTGCAGCCACATGGCCACAAACAGGGACGAGATTCCCACACCAGACATGGCACGCCATTACCCGCACCTCAAGGGAATAGCCAACTACATCCTGCCGGTAGAGCAAGGCACCAAGATCTTCCTGCTGCTCGGCAGGGACATCATGAGGGTACATAAAGTCCGTAAACAGCATAACGGACCCCACAACGCGCCATACGCCCAAAGACTTGACCTAGGATGGGTGATAGTGGGCAACGCGTGCACCGACAAAGAACACGGGCAAGACTATGTTGACGCCCGCAGAACGGTAGTAACAGAATGTGGACACACATCTCTCCCTGAACCATGTCTTGGCCATCTCCAAGCGACCGAAGGACCAAGTGAAGAGAAAAGACAAGGTCATAGCCCTGAGGTCAACAAAAACATCCTCACATCGGGGGGATGTGACAATGGCCTAGGATGCTTAGCGGTTCAGATAACCAAGGATGACGAGTCGACTCCACTGAAGGAAGAAAGTAACCTCCCAAAGGTGACCGACAAAGGGGTCATCCAAAAGACAATAAACAATCGGACGATCCTCTCGCGAGCAATGGCACGGCTAGGACGTACAGTCGTTCCTCTCCACAGAGTACCCAGCGATAAAGCAGCCAGCTGTCACCGCTGGCACAGCCGCAAAAGATTGCGCCCTACAGGTGAAGCCACAGTGTCAAAAAGACTGTCCTCTCACACGTCTAAAAAGAGACAGCCACAGAGACATTTCATAAAGGGACTTACTAGGGCAAAAGAGACTGTTCTTCGTTACGTCCAGGGAGAGAACAACCTCCTGATGGCAGTTAACAAAGAGACACAAAAGCGTTTCACCAAACTACGGGGAGATGTTCTCGTGCAAGAGGGAATGCACCAATGACCTACGGTGCACAGCGTTCCAGACAACAAGGAACGATGACAAGCAAACACCATCAAGGGAAGATAGAGGATTCCCGAAGTTAACAGTCAAGGAGCTCTCTAAAGACGGACTAAGCAGTTGGGTGACTCCGCTACCATTCCATTCACCAAAAGGACGCCTCCCGAACAATAGAGAACCTGCCATCCCTAGGCTCACTTCGCTCCGCCGCAATCCACAAAGGGAGCCGGAGACCAAGAATCCAATTGTGGTCTTCACGCGGAAGAGATTCCTTAGCGGACACGCAGAACCAGCGCCTTCACTGAGGGAAGGTAAAAAATGCCGGCACCTCCCATCATCTGGTGTCCACCACCGTCAGAAACCCAGCCAGGTCTGGATAACGTTCAACTCCAATGCTCAGCACCAGGAAGCTTCTCCAAACGGGGCACTACTCACTGGACTAGATCTGACAACCAATCTTCCAGGGGTGTTGATCCGCCTCCGCAAGGAGCCAAAGACCATCTCCTTCAGCCAAACACCAGGTGATAGGATGACTAACTACCACAACTGGCACTCCCACGAGGCGATGCACTCTGTCAAAGGGACTGTTTTCTCACAAAGTTGAAGGAAAACAGTGCAAGGGACCAGTTAAACAAATACGCTCCGATTGTGGCACCAATTTCGTTGGAGCATGTAAGGAATTACAAATAAACACTAAAGATAATAGAGACAACAGTATCCAGAGATACCTGCGTGACCAAGAGTGTACGTGGACGTGCAACCCTCCTCACTCCTCTCACATGGGCGGAGCATGATCGGGGTAGTCCGGCGTATCTTGGACTCTATAATGCTGAAAACTGATTTAACTCGACTCACTCACGAAGTGTTAACCACATTCATGGCTGAAATATCAGCGATAATCAATGCTAGGCCTTTGATTCCAGTGTCAACAGATCCAGAATCGCCAAGTATTTTGACACCAGCAATGCTGCTAACCCAGAAAGTAGGGAACATCCCCACCCCAGTCGAAGGCTTCCACTCTTAAGGATATGTACAAACAACAGTGGAGACGGGTGCAGCGCTTGGCCAACACATTTTGGGATCGCTGGAGACGCGAGTATATGGTGACTCTCCAAGAACGCCTTAAATGGCAAACGATTAAACCAGATATCCAAGTAGGAGATGTGGTTCTGTTGAAAGACAAACAAGAGACTATCCTCCTAATGCCCAAATCGGACTATGATAGGCAAGACCTGAGTACCAGTTCTATGGACTCCGAGAGACATTGTGGTGCATCAAGCTGACCTAGAGCTGTGCATCCACCTACCTTACCGAGATGGCAAAGGACGTCAAGCTGGTGGTACCGGCCGGTATCCCATCGTTATGTGGACATGAAGTTGCTATGTTATGTTATATTGCACATATGTTCCACATATACCTTAAATAGTGGTATCTCCAGATACCAGACGGGGAGTGTCATGGAACAGAAATACCCCTGTCTGCCTTTTCTGTTTCAGCCCCCCTTCCCTTGGCAGTTCCCCCTGCTAGCTGCACTAGGATGTCACTTTCCTTGCAGTTCTCTCTCAGTACAGATGGAATGGATACATTATGTATCTCTTTTTCCTTCCAGTCTGTCATACCCCTGGTTGCTCTGGCAACATCTCCAGTCCTCCAGTTAATGGACTTTCCCATTTTCTCCCCTGTCTTTTTGCTGACAGTAGTGCAGTCTCACTCCATTTTAGTGTGACCCTTGCCCCTCACTTCCCTTTTCACCATTACCTCTGGACGAGTGAGCACTGCTGTATACTCCTGTATGGTAGGATTATCTTTTCACCTGCTCTTAACTACCAAGGCACCCACAGAGAGACACTATTCATACATCAACATCTCTTCACAAGTGACTGTATTTTATGCTACTTTCCCCAAATAAAGTAAAGAAAAGAAACAGAACTTGTTGTGCTTGGAAAAGAGGGCCGAGTTGACACTATCTGGGCTAAATCATCTTACACATGACCCCTGGCTTTCAGAATAGCTTCCCAGTTGCATAGGTTCAGGATTGTCAGAAATAGAAGGAGCTATAGGAACAAGATTGGGGGTAGAGGGTCTGGCCGGAAGAGGCAGAGAGTAAGAGCGTTCGACCTTCCTCTCCTGGAGACGCTAGTCGACACGGATACATACCGCAATGAGATCCTCTAAATTAGTAGGTCTTTCCTGAGCAGCCAGTTGATCCTTGAGGGGTTCATGTCATGGCAACGGGCTTCACGCTGCGATATCACATAGCGTAACGCAGCTATGTTCCCAGGAGTTGCAGGGGGAGATGCCGGAGACCCCGCCGCCACCCGGAGATTAACAGGCTAAGCCCGGAGGTGTGTGCCCAAAAGCCGTAGTCTCCGGGTCAAACCCGGAGTGGTGACAACCCTGCCTATAACAGGAGCCTCGTGCTGCAGAAGCCTCTTGCTGCAGAAGCCGTGTGCTGCAGGAACCTCGTGCTGCAGGAACCTCGTGCTGCAGGAACCTCGTGCTGCAGGAACCTCGTGCTGCAGGAACCTCGTGCTGCAGGAACCTCGTGCTGCAGGAACCTCGTGCTGCAGGAACCTCGTGCTGCAGGAACCTCGCGCTGCAGGAACCTCGCGCTGCAGGAACCTCGTGAAGTGGAGTTCTTTGCTCCGCACCTCCATGTGCTGGATGTAATAACTAGCGCTGGCCACAGGAGGGAGCTCCGAGACTGCTCCGGTCCATGCAGCATCCCGTGCAGTGAGCAGAGACCACAGTGTTGTGTTCTGTGTGTGTGTCTGAGTTAGGCCTTGGCCATGTTTGGCGCTTGCTGCCGCTCGCTCTACCAGGAGCTTTTTGCTGTCCTTACAGAGGAGACAGCAAGCGCTTGGGAGGCGGGTATCACTGTGTGTGTGTGTCACTTGGTAGCTGTCAGTGTGTGTGTGTGTATAAATTATTTATTAACATTGTGCAACTTTGATAAATATATTCACGCACGCACACATACATACACACACACACAAAGGCACACACACATGCACACACACATGCACACACACATATATACATACACACACACACACACATGCATACACATACACACACACACACACACATGCATACACACACACGCATACACACATGCATAAACACACACACACACACACACATGCATACACACACACACACACACACACATGCATAAACACACACACATGCATACACACACACACACATGCATACACACACACACACACACACACACACACACACACACATGCATACACACACACGCATACACACATGCATAAACACACACACACACACACACACACACACACACACACATGCATACACACACACGCATACACACACACGCATACACACATGCATAAACACACACACGCATACACACATGCATAAACACACACACACACACACACACATGCATAAACACACACACATGCATACACACACACACACACATGCATACACACACACACATGCATACACATACACACACACACGAGACATGGATCGGGGCAGAAGGGGGGACAGACCTTCAGGGGGCGGGCCGGGGGCGGGCGCGTCACTGGCCGGGGGCGGGCGCGTCACTGGCCGGGGGCGGGCGCGTCACTGGCCGGGGGTGGGCCAGTGACGTCACGGAGCTGGTTCGCCCTCATTGGGCGAACCGCTCACGTAACCGGCCCTGCGCTCCGGCAAGCGGGGGAATTTTAAATTCCCCTAAGACCTGCGCTTCCGCAAGCGTTTGCGGGAAGCGCAGGTGAGCCCCTACTAAAGCCGCTCTAATTGCGGCTGTAGGGGCTCAGTGCTGAGCGGGAGCGCGCCTCCGCCAGCAAGCAGGGAACATGGCCGAGGCCTAAGTCGTGTTGTGTTCTGTGTGCCGTGTATGTATTGGAGTCAGTTGTGTGTGTGTGTGTGTCAGTGTTGGTTAGTCTGGTGTGTGTTCCATGCTGTGTGAGTCAGTCTGCTGTCTGTGTGTCAGTGTTGTGTTCTGTGTGTATCTGAGTCAGGGGTGTGTCTTTCTCAGTCAGTCTGGTTGTGCATGTGTCAGTGTTATGTTTGTGTATGTATTTGAGTTAGGTTTGTGTGTATCTGAGATGTGTGTGTCCTAGTTAGTCTGCTGTGTGTCTGTGTCTCTGAGTTAGTGTGTGTTAGTGTGTGTGTTTCTGTGTCCCCTCAGTTAGTGTGTGTTTCTGTGTCTCTGAGTTAGTGTGTGTGTGTCTGTGTCTCTGAGTTAGTGTGTGTTTCTGTGTCTCTGAGTTAGTGTGTGTTTCTGTGTCTCTGAGTTAGTGTGTGTGTTTCTGTGTCTCTGAGTTAGTGTGTGTGTGTGTGTTTCTGTGTCTCTGAGTTAGTGTGTGTGTTTCTGTGTCTCTGAGTTAGTGTGTGTGTTTCTGTGTCCCCTCAGTTAGTGTGTGTGTTTCTGTGTCTCTGAGTTAGTGTGTGTGTGTGTCTGTGTCTCTGAGTTAGTGTGTGTTTCTGTGTCTCTGAGTTAGTGTGTGTTTCTGTGTCTCTGAGTTAGTGTGTGTGTTTCTGTGTCTCTGAGTTAGTGTGTGTTTCTGTGTCTCTGAGTTAGTGTGTGTGTTTCTGTGTCTCTGAGTTAGTGTGTGTGTGTGTGTGTGTTTCTGTGTCTCTGAGTTAGTGTGTGTGTTTCTGTGTCCCCTCAGTTAGTGTGTGTGTTTCTGTGTCTCTGAGTTAGTGTGTGTGTGTCTGTGTCTCTGAGTTAGTGTGTGTGTTTCTGTGTCTCTGAGTTAGTGTGTGTGTTTCTGTGTCTCTGAGTTAGTGTGTGTGTGTGTGTCTGTGTCTCTGAGTTAGTGTGTGTTTCTGTGTCTCTGAGTTAGTGTGTGTGTTTCTGTGTCTGAGTTAGTGTGTGTGTTTCTGTGTCTCTGAGTTAGTGTGTGTGTTTCTGTGTCTGAGTTAGTGTGTGTGTGTGTGTGTGTTTCTGTGTCTCTGAGTTAGTGTGTGTTTCTGTGTCTCTGAGTTAGTGTGTGTCTGTGTCTCTGAGTTAGTGTGTGTGTTTCTGTGTCTCTGAGTTAGTGTGTGTGTTTCTGTGTCTCTGAGTTAGTGTGTGTGTTTCTGTGTCTCTGAGTTAGTGTGTGTGTTTCTGTGTCTCTGAGTTAGTGTGTGTGTGTGTGTGTGTGTGTGTGTGTGTTTCTGTGTCTCTGAGTTAGTGTGTGTGTTTCTGTGTCTCTGAGTTAGTGTGTGTGTTTCTGTGTCTCTGAGTTAGTGTGTGTGTTTCTGTGTCTCTGAGTTAGTGTGTGTGTGTTTCTGTGTCTCTGAGTTAGTGTGTGTGTTTCTGTGTCTCTGAGTTAGTGTGTGTGTTTCTGTGTCTCTGAGTTAGTGTGTGTGTTTCTGTGTCTCTGAGTTAGTGTGTGTGTTTCTGTGTCTCTGAGTTAGTGTGTGTGTGTGTTTGTGTCTCTGAGTTAGTGTGTGTTTCTGTGTCTCTGAGTTAGTGTGTGTGTGTCTGTGTCTCTGAGTTAGTGTGTGTTTCTGTGTCTCTGAGTTAGTGTGTGTTTCTGTGTCTCTGAGTTAGTGTGTGTGTTTCTGTGTCTCTGAGTTAGTGTGTGTTTCTGTGTCTCTGAGTTAGTGTGTGTGTTTCTGTGTCTCTGAGTTAGTGTGTGTGTGTGTGTGTTTCTGTGTCTCTGAGTTAGTGTGTGTGTTTCTGTGTCCCCTCAGTTAGTGTGTGTGTTTCTGTGTCTCTGAGTTAGTGTGTGTGTGTCTGTGTCTCTGAGTTAGTGTGTGTGTTTCTGTGTCTCTGAGTTAGTGTGTGTGTTTCTGTGTCTCTGAGTTAGTGTGTGTGTGTGTGTCTGTGTCTCTGAGTTAGTGTGTGTTTCTGTGTCTCTGAGTTAGTGTGTGTGTTTCTGTGTCTGAGTTAGTGTGTGTGTTTCTGTGTCTCTGAGTTAGTGTGTGTGTTTCTGTGTCTGAGTTAGTGTGTGTGTGTGTGTGTGTTTCTGTGTCTCTGAGTTAGTGTGTGTTTCTGTGTCTCTGAGTTAGTGTGTGTCTGTGTCTCTGAGTTAGTGTGTGTGTTTCTGTGTCTCTGAGTTAGTGTGTGTGTTTCTGTGTCTCTGAGTTAGTGTGTGTGTTTCTGTGTCTCTGAGTTAGTGTGTGTGTTTCTGTGTCTCTGAGTTAGTGTGTGTGTGTGTGTGTGTGTGTGTGTGTGTGTGTTTCTGTGTCTCTGAGTTAGTGTGTGTGTTTCTGTGTCTCTGAGTTAGTGTGTGTGTTTCTGTGTCTCTGAGTTAGTGTGTGTGTTTCTGTGTCTCTGAGTTAGTGTGTGTGTGTTTCTGTGTCTCTGAGTTAGTGTGTGTGTTTCTGTGTCTCTGAGTTAGTGTGTGTGTTTCTGTGTCTCTGAGTTAGTGTGTGTGTTTCTGTGTCTCTGAGTTAGTGTGTGTGTTTCTGTGTCTCTGAGTTAGTGTGTGTGTTTCTGTGTCTCTGAGTTAGTGTGTGTCTGTGTCTCTGAGTTAGTGTGTGTGTCTGTGTCTCTGAGTTAGTGTGTGTGTGTGTGTGTGTGTCTGTGTCTCTGAGTTAGTGTGTGTGTGTCTGTGTCTCTGAGTTAGTGTGTGTGTTTCTGTGTCTCTGAGTTAGTGTGTGTGTGTCTGTGTCTCTGAGTTAGTGTGTGTGTTTCTGTGTCTCTGAGTTAGTGTGTGTGTGTGTGTCTGTGTCTCTGAGTTAGTGTGTGTGTTTCTGTGTCTCTGAGTTAGTGTGTGTGTCTGTGTCTCTGAGTTAGTGTGTGTGTTTCTGTGTCTCTGAGTTAGTGTGTGTGTCTGTGTCTCTGAGTTAGTGTGTGTGTGTCTGTGTCTCTGAGTTAGTGTGTGTGTGTCTGTGTCTCTGAGTTAGTGTGTGTGTGTCTGTGTCTCTGAGTTAGTGTGTGTGTCTGTGTCTCTGAGTTAGTGTGTGTGTGTCTGTGTCTCTGAGTTAGTGTGTGTGTCTGTGTCTCTGAGTTAGTGTGTGTGTGTCTGTGTCTCTGAGGTAGGCTGCGCTTGTAGTGCCGGCGACGCAACGTCGCCCGAAAACATACATTGCCGCCGTCGCGAAAACTGTAAGCCGGCAAAATTCAATTTTTCAAGCGCTGTCGCGTCACGTGGCGGCCGTTGAACAAATCAAATTACCGGAATCCCGCGATGCCACCGCCCGGCGAAACATAACTTTCGCCGGGGCCGACGGCGACAGGTGACGTCACCCGTCATGTCGCCGTCGTCATCGGCGGCACTATAGGCACGGCCTTAGGCTGAGCCCCGCTGGCGCTGAGCGCGGTCATGCTTGGAGAGCGTTGCGGGTAGTTGAGCGCACGGTAAGTATAGTTTTTTGTTTACCTAAGCGCCGATCGCGTGTGTGCACGAGCGCCACGTGCACCCGTCCCCAAGATCCCTCCCCCTCAACAGGTCAGGGTTACATAATACTCCTGCTTCAGCACACGTGGCTCAATCAGTCCCTGCTTCAGCAGAGGTAGCTGTCAATCAGTCCCAGCTTCAGCACAGGTGGCTCAATCAGTCTGTGCTTCAGCACAGGTGGCTCAATCAGTCTCTGCTTCAGCACAGGTGGCTCAATCAGTCTCTGCTTCAGCACAGGTGGCTCAATCGGAGGCTCAGTCACCTGTGCTGAAGCAGGGGTACAATGTCCTCTTTGACAAAGGACAGGAAGCCGAAAACGCGTCAGCGTTCCTCTCGCAGTCCTATGTGAGCGAGTTGATTGGAAGACCCAATAACAGAAATGTATTTGTATTGAGATCTTGGTCCGGCCGCGTCCTTTTCCCTCGGCTCCACGAGCTGTGCGCGGCCGGCGCGTCTCCGCCCAGGACACTGCTTCTCAGACTCTACGCTGCAGCAGCGCGCAGGCCGCAGGGAGCACGCAGGCCGCAGGGAGCGCGCAGAGCACGGAGCGCGCAGGCCACAGGGAGCGCGCAGGCCACAGGGAGCGCGCACGCCACAGGGAGCGCGCAGAGCACAGGGAGCGCGCAGAGCACAGGGAGCGCGCAGGCCACAGGGAGCACGCAGAGCACAGGGAGCGCGCAGAGCACAGGGAGCGCGCAGGCCACAGGAAGCGCGCAGAGCACAGGGAGCGCGCAGGCCACAGGAAGCGCGCAGAGCACAGGGAGCGCGCAGGCCACAGGAAGCGCGCACGCCACAGGGAGCGCGCAGAGCACAGGGAGCGCGCAGAGCACAGGGAGCGCGCAGGCCACAGGGAGCGCGCAGAGCACAGGAAGCGCGCAGGCCACAGGAAGCGCGCAGAGCACAGGGAGCGCGCAGGGATAAGGGAGCGCGCAGAGCACAGGGAGCGCGCAGAGCACAGGGAGCGCGCAGGCCACAGGAAGCGCGCAGAGCACAGGGAGCGCGCAGGCCACAGGAAGCGCGCAGGCCACAGGAAGCGCGCAGAGCACAGGGAGCGCGCAGGCCACAGGGAGCGCGCAGAGCACAGGGAGCGCGCAGAGCACAGGGAGCGCGCAGTGCACAGGGAGCGCGCAGAGCACAGGAAGCGCGCAGAGCACAGGGAGCGTGCAGACCACAGGGAGCGCGCAGAGCACAGGGAGCGCGCAGGCCACAGGGAGCGCGCAGAGCACAGGGAGCGCGCAGAGCACAGGGAGCGCGCAGGCCACAGGGAGCGCGCAGAGCACAGGGAGCGCGCAGGCCACAGGGAGCGCGCAGAGCACAGGGAGCGCGCAGGCCACAGGAAGCGCGCAGAGCACAGGGAGCGCGCAGGCCACAGGGAGCGCGCAGAGCACAGGGAGCGCGCAGGCCACAGGAAGCACGCAGAGCACAGGGAGCGCGCAGGCCACAGGGAGCGCGCAGAGCACAGGGAGCGCGCAGAGCACAGGAAGCGCGCAGAGCACAGGGAGCGCGCAGAGCACTGGGAGCACGCAGGCCACAGGGAGCGCGCAGAGCACAGGGAGCGCGCAGGCCACAGGGAGCGCGCAGAGCACAGGAAGCGCGCAGAGCACAGGGAGCGCGCAGAGCACAGGAAGCGCGCAGAGCACAGGAAGCGCGCAGAGCACAGGGAGCGCGCAGAGCACAGGGAGCGCGCAGAGCACTGGGAGCGCGCAGGCCACAGGAAGCGCGCAGAGCACAGGGAGCGCGCAGAGCACAGGGAGCGCGCAGAGCACAGGGAGCGCGCAGACCACAGGGAGCGCGCAGGCCACAGGGACACTCCGACAAGGGGGAGCACTCCGACAAGGGGGAGCACTCTCAGATGTTGGATGGTTTATCTCCAGTGCTCTGCAGCGCACCGAGCCCAGCCCCAGGGGAGTGATCCCGTAATGTGGTGGGCGCGCGTGCACGTGACGCACACTTTTTGTGTGTACGGTCCGTGCTGCTATGAGCGACAGGCTTGGAAAGTACTGAGTGTGTGTGTGTGTGTGTGTGTGTGTGTCGCTGGGTAGTTGTCTCTCTGTGTTTGTCACTGGGAAGCAGTCACTGTGTGTGTGTGTGTGTGTGTGTGTGTGTGTGTGTGTCTGTCACTGGGTAACTGTGTGTCACTGAAGTGGTTTGTGTGTCACTGGGGAAGGTGTGTGTGTGTGTGTGTGTGTGTGTGTGTGTGTGTGTGTGTGTGTGTGTGTGTGTGTGTGTGTGTGTGTGTGTGTGTGTGTGTGTGTGTGTGTGTGTGTGTGTATTATATATTAAAAAAATTAAAAAAAAAGACGTGAGAATAAATTATTTATTAATACTGTGCAACTTTGATAAATATATACACACACACACACACACATACACACACACACACACACACACACATATATACACACACACACACACACATACACACACACACACACACACACATATACACATACACACTCACATATATACACACACACACACGCATACACACTCACACATACACACACACTCATACACACACACACACACACATATACACACACACGCATACACACTCACATATATACACACACACACATATATACACACACTTACACACACACACACATACACACACACACACACATACATACACATACACACACTTACGCATACACACACACACACACACACACACACACACACACACACACACACACACACACACATATACACACACACATACACACACACGCAAACACATACACATACACACACACACACACACGCATACACACTCACATATATACACATACACACATATACACACACACACATACACACACACGCATACACATACGCACGCACATATACACACACACACGCATACACACTCACATATATATACACACACACACACATATATACACACACTTACACATACACATATATACACACACGCATATACACACATATATACACACACTTACACACACATATATACACACACTTACACACACATATATACACACACTTACACACACATTGCAGGCTGAGCGGTAGCGGCACGAAAACGTACTTTTCACACTCTTCCCCCCCCCCCCCCCCCCCCCCGATCGCCCGGCTCCCCGCTCACTGCCGTGCGCGCGCGCGGCCCTAGTATAGGACGTCTGGCTAACCGCAGCCAACTATAAGCGCCGAGCGCGCGCACGTCGCAGCAAGCGCGCCCACTACATTACGGGCCTTACACACAAAGTCTGTATGCTGAGGTCCAGCGGTCCACTCACTTTGTGCAGCTAGGACAGCCCCCCCTGATCGCCTTCTGCCCAGGTCCTCCCCCCTAATCGGAGCATTATATGATTAGAGTTACAAGCAAGACCTTATTTGCAAGGCGCCTGTTATCAGCGTGGACTTGGAGACGTGATATGCTTTATGATGCTTTATGATGCTGTACGCGCACTTCTGAGCACCGATACGGAGCTATGCTCCTCTAATTCAGGGCGGCACGACTTGTAAAGTGAGGCGGGACGAAATGCTCCAAGGAAAACAGATTCGGGCCGCACGGGTAAAACAGCATTTATTATTCACAATTATACATTTATTTACCATGTTTACTTGAAACAGAATTACATTGTAGTTATTGTTTGGAATAGGAAATAGGAAACAGTCGGACATGATAATAATAATTAATATTTTCGCAATGGTCTAATTTCAAACAGAATTATGTAGAAAATGATACATTTCTTTTTTTGAAAGCCAGCACTTTTAACACCTTCTTGGGTCAATATACTAGGCAATGGCAGTGAGGGGACATGCCACAGCAGCGAGGGGAGATGTGCCGCCAGTAGGGGGGGAGGGGGGACAGGGACATGTTCCGGCAGCAGGGGGAGACAGACAGACAGAGACAAATCTCACCGCGCACTACATCCAGCAGCAGGGGGGGGGGGGGGGGAGAGATGTGCCGCCAGTGTTGGGGAGGTGGGGGGGGCGGGGACATGTATTCAATATTACATTCCCCGGGCGAAGCCGGGTACAAAAGCTAGTTGTTGAATAAAATGGGGTTTATTTGGTGAGACCGCAGACATTCAAAAAAATGCACAAAACAACATATCTCCCCCAGCACCCTTCATCATCTCCCCCAGCACCCTTCATCATCTCCCCCAGCACCCTTCATCATCTCCCCCAGCACCCTTCATCATCTCCCCCAGCACCCTTCATCATCTCCCCCAGCACCCTTCATCATCTCCCTCAGCACCCTTCATCTCCCCCAGCACCCTTCATCATCTCCCTCAGCACCCTTCATCATCTCCCTCAGCACCCTTCATCATCTCCCTCAGTCATCAAATAACCCCCCGCCCCGCCTCCCATGCCTAACTAAAGGCTGCGGCGACGGAAGAAGCGGTGTCAGCGGAAGAAGCCTCGGCGGGCCTCAGCCAGGCATGGGAGTGGGGGCATTTAAAGATGGAAGGGCTGGGTGTGCGGGGGCCATTTAAAGATCGAAGGGCTGGGTGTGCAGGGGCATTTAAAGATGGAAGGGCTGGGCGTGCAGGGGCATTTAAAGATGGAAGGGCTGGGTGTGTGGGGGCATTTAAAGATGGAAGGGCTGGGTGTGCGGGGGCATTTAAAGATGGAAGGGCTGGGTGTGCGGGGGCATTTAAAGATGGAATGGCTGGGTGTGCGGGACATGGGTGCGGGGGCATTTAAAGATGGAAGGGCTGGATGTGCGGGGGCATTTAAAGATGGAAGGGCTGGGTGTGCGGGGGCATTTAAAGATGGAAGGGCTGGGTGTGCGGGGGCATGTAAAGATGGAAGGGCTGGGTGTGCGGGGGCATTTAAAGATGGAAGGGCTGGGTGTGCGGGGGCATTTAAAGATGGAAGGGCTGGGTGTGCGGGGGCATTTAAAGATGGAAGGGCTGGGTGTGCGGGGGCATTTAAAGATGGAAGGGATGGGTGCGGGACATCGGAGCGGCAGCGAGGTGTCTCGATGGCGACATGCTTGGTGGCGGTTTGGTCACGGCCAAAAGTCCTAGACCGATCCTTAACCCCCTAACCGCTAAATTAACCTACCTTGGCGAAGTGGCCGGCGACTGAGCGTCCAATAGCGGATCCTAGCAACATCTTATTGGGAGACGCAAACGGGGGGGGGGGGAGGGGGCCGCACGGCTCCGACTGAAGAAGCCAGGCGTAGAACTGCGCCTCCCCCTGGGTTATCGCCGTATGAGGATTACCAGGCGAAGCGTACGACGCGATGGGGACAGGGGCAAAGGCGCCCCACACCGTCGGTCAGAGTAACCCCGATGTGTGATGTCACTGTGTGGTGATGTCACTGTGCGATCAGTCGAGCGCTTGTACTGCCAGAGTCTCCACCTCCCCTTCATTGGCTCCCTGATAAGGACGGGGGGATGGGGGGGATAAGGGGAAAGAAAACACTTGATTGACAAACACGCCCCCCCCCATTCTGAGGCCACCCCAAGAAATTCAACTGTCCGACTATGTGGACGTCGCACCTTTAACCCCCACAGATTTCTAAGAGACGACGTTTTACGGAGTGTCCCAAGACTAGAAGGACCATTGCGTGTGTTGATGGTTCCATGGTGTTGGGGAACCTTCTAGATGTGGTTTCCCAACGTGCCACCAGCAACAATCTAACCACTAGCCCAGGGGCGGACAACTCCAGTCCCCAAGGGCCACCAACAGGCTAGTTATTAGGGATATCCCTGCTTCAGCACAGGTGACTCAGTCATTGGCTAACTGCAGTTGTCAAGGTCCACCCAACAGATCAGGTTTTCAGGATATCCCGCTTCAGCACAGGTGGCTCAATCAGTAGCTCGCATAACCCTAATCCATGGCTTGTTGGTGGAGCCTTGAGGCCTGGAGTTGGCCAAGGACTAAGCCACCTGTGCTGAAGCAGGGATATCCTGAAAACCTGATCCTGGTGACCCTTGAGGACTGGAGTTGCCCACCTTTGCGCCGGGTTCCTGAGATACATACCAGGCAGCATCCCCTCCCGGGGAAACAAAATGGCAGTTTAGATCCCCCACTCCCTCCAACCCCCTCGTAAGCGGATGCAGGGAATTTAAATGCCAGGAAGTACTGGCGGCTCGTTCTCCGGCAGGATGCAGCCACCACCGCGACCCCCGAAACGGCGTGATCTCCCTGCCATCACACCAAGAGAAATATTTCAAGTCTCGTCGACCACATCAAATTCATTTCAGAGTACGAGCACCCACACACTACTACACATCCACACGGTATCTACATATCCCAACCCCCGTGCAATAGCAGAGTCTTGCATGCAGCCACCTCTGTGGTGGAGTGTCTGGGCACCATTGCAGGAGTCAGCAGACCGACATCCTGCTCAGTCCACCTATCTACAGGTCTCTGCTGCGTCCTGAGCCCAGCACCCTTGGGTGCAGAGGCTTGCAGCAGACCCAGCTTTGCACAAGCCCAGGATATATCCCTGCAGCTCCTCCTGTGCAGCCAGCTAGGACTGCAGCCTGGTGTCGCTTTAAAGGGCAGTCCCAGCCCACACACAGGGGGAGGGGGGGGGGGGTGCTGCTGAATAAAGCCATGCATTGCTCTCTGCTTGTAATCCCACTAAAATCCATAGGGTTTCCTCTATGGAGTCAGGGTAAGAGGAGTTGGCAACAAGGTGGGTATATCTTTATTGCACCCTACAGATCCTATTATACATGCACCTCTCTCTGTGTATATATAAATACAAATATATATTATATATATATAATATGCAGTCTTCTGCAGCAGACTGGAAGTTTGCAGATGAGCGGTAGGGTTTGCAGACTTCCTGAGCATGTTCTATGCAGATTATCTCACTGTGATCTGTACAGGAGGAGGAGTGAAGGTGGAGGAGGAGTGGAGGTGGTGGAGGAGGAGTGGAGGTGGTGGAGGAGGAGTGGAGGGATCTCATATCCCAGCCTCAGTATGCAACAATAGAGGGGGCTGGAAATCTTTGAGCAAACCCCCCCCCCCCCTCTTCCCAGCAGTTCTCTGGATCACATTTGCTTGGTGGCTGCACTCAGAACCAGTCCAGTGGTGCTGGAGCACTCCTGCTTGGGTTGGAGCCAATGGTGGGGGCAGCCGCTGGAGTTTGGGATGGCATGGTAGACTGACCCTCCTGTCTGGTTTAGGGCTTTGGGGTGAGGGATCCCAGACCCTCCTTTGGAAGACCACACTTGGATCCGGACAGGATGGTGGACACAGGAGGCCTACTCAATGGCTTTGCGCCCCCTGGGCAGAGCGAGCCCGAGCTCACCCATCTGTGCCGGAGCCTGGAAGTGGGCACAGTGATGACCCTGTTCTACACCAAGAAGTCCCAGAAGCCGGAGAGGAGGACCTTCCAGGTGAAGCTGGAGACCAGGCAGGTCACCTGGAGCCGGGGGGCGGACAAGGTAGAAGGAGCAGGTAATGTCTTTCGTGTATTTTATTATTGATGTTGTGTGTGTTTATTATAGGTGGTATATTTGTTATGGGGGGTGCATTTGGTATGGGGGTATATGTGTTATTATAGGTGGTGCATTTGTTATGGGGGTATATGTGTTATTATAGGGGGTGCATTTGTTATGGGGGTATATG
>NC_134497.1:19436703-19451251 GCF_040206685.1 Ascaphus truei
ACACACACACACAAACACACACACACTTACATCACTTTCTTTCAGGAACCATTTAACACCTTTAGCCATAAAACACATCCACACCTGGGGAAGGACCAGCACAGATAACATTCCAAGAGACACTGTTTTTAAGTATTCCCTTTGCTTGCTTCATTCATTGTAACACCGCCGGAAGAAGAGACCAGTGTATCTCGAAAACTCGCACAAATAAAAGCATTTCGTTAGCCACAGAACGGTATCATCTATTTATTTTTTTATTTTATATATATATATACATATATATATACATACACCCATTAAGGTCGAAACAGCTGTCTGTGGGTGGGTTTTCTGGGTATGCACCTTAACCCTGGCTGTGCTCAAAGCTGTGACCATGCAGCAAGCTTAAGCCTATAGGGAACCATGTTAAAAATGGTTTTTGAAGCAAAAAGTGGCACTGTGTGCTCATTTGCATGTCATTTCCCAGAATCCCTTGCTGCAGTGGAAGTGCTGTATGCTGGGTGATAATGGTGAAAGGCGGGGTTGCAGACCTGCCTAAGACATGCAGATGAGCATACAGTTGTATTTACATTTGTGTATATATATATATATATATTGTTCGACAAACCTATACATTTGCTCGCCCCGGGCGAGTGGATTTAACCCCCGGGCGAGTAAATATTGGCCCAAGCAGCACATGTTTGATACTAGGTGGCGAGTAGATTTTTTTGTGTGGCGAGTAGATTTTTTGGTGATTTGTCAACCACTATATATATATATATATATATATATATATATATATATATATATATATATATATATATACATACTCTATCCGCAGTGTGTGTATATATGTATTGCATTATATCTCCTTGACAAAGCGCCTTGTTGCGCGAAACGCGGCGGAGTAACAACCTGTTGCCATCATCCTCGATGTCGCCCAATTCAATAAAGTCCTTTTAATTCCCTTTTGCTGTGCTGAGCCCTGCTTCCTCTGCAGCGTTTGGGATTCTCGCCTGTATAGTATCTGGGCGCTGCAGGTAAGCTGTCACACAGCCGTTACCTGACCGCAATCATGTAGCAACATTTGGAAGGAATGTTCACATTCTATATATATCTCTATATATTATATAACCGTCATATTTTTATGTTGCATAGAGGCCCAGCTGAGAAGGACACAATGTGATATACTCCCTGGCAATTCTGTGTTTGTACAACTTCTGTGAATAACTCCTCTCTCGCTCTCTCGCTCTCTCGCTCTCTCGCTCTCTCGCTCTCTCGCTCGCTCTCTCTCTCTCTCTCTCTCTCTCTCTCTCTCTCTCTCTCTCTCTCTCTCTCGCTCTCTCGCTCTCTCTCTCTCTCTCTCTCTCTCTCTCTCTCTCTCTCTCTCGCTCTCTCGCTCTCTCGCTCTCTCGCTCTCTCTCTCTCTCTCTCCCGCTCTCTCTCTCTCTCTCTCCCGCTCTCTCTCTCTCTCTCCCGCTCTCTCTCTCTCTCTCCCGCTCTCTCTCTCTCTCTCTCTCTCCCGCTCTCTCTCTCGCTCTCTCGCTCTCTCGCTCTCTCGCTCTCTCGCTCTCTCGCTCTCTCGCTCTCTCGCTCTCTCGCTCTCTCGCTCTCTCTCTCCCCCTTACTGTCTGTGCTTCCAGGTGTATCCTGAATATTATTCCCTCCCCCTGTCTATTAACCCACTGTGTGCCGGCAGCAGCGGATGTGAACTGCAGACCTCGCCATTTTTTTCCAACTCTCTCAGCTCTTTACCGTGTGTGTGTGTGTGTGTGTGTGTGTGTGTGTGTGTGTGTGTGTGTGTGTACACACACACTGAATCTTCACTTTTGTTCACGTGTAAATGTATCCGTTGGTAGGTTGGTTAACCTCTTGTTGCCCGGAGGGGGGCGCGCTGCGAGGGCGTAATCTTTAGACGCCGTTTCCGTGTCGGACGCGTGTAACATGTTTCTGTAACGTCATTACATCTATTGTTATGACTGTATGAATTAAAGTAGATCTGAACAATATTTACTGAATTCCCATTTTATCTTAACCCCTGAACCACCAGAGGCCAGCAATTTAGTACAAGGTCAAGCTGTGTATACACGCACGCACATACACACACGCGTGTGTGTTTTGTGTGTGTCTATCTATCTCTATATCTATCCAGGCGGTCCTCGGTCATCCACCGGAACCCGTTCTTTGAGTAGCGCTGGACAGTGACACCGGTGTAACGTGAGTCCCATGTTAATCAGCGGCGGTGAGCGTTGGATTCGGGCGTGGGATACCGCATTCGGGGCGTGGGATAACGCATTCGGGCGTGGGATAACGCATTCGGGGCGTGGGATACCGCATTCGGGGCGTGGGATACCGCATTCGGGGCGTGGGATAACGCATTCGGGCGTGGGATACCGCATTCGGGCCTCGGATAACGCATTCGGGGCGTGGGATAACGCATTCGGGGCGTGGGATAACGCATTCGGGCGTGGGATACCGCATTCGGGCCTCGGATAACGCATTCGGGCGTGGGATACCGCATTCGGGCGTCTGATAACGCATTCGGGGCGTGGGATACCGCATTCGGGCGTGGGATACCGCATTCGGGCGTGGGATAACGCATTCGGGGCGTGGGATACCGCATTCGGGCGTGGGATAACGCATTCGGGGCGTGGGATAACGCATTCGGGCGTGGGATAACGCATTCGGGGCGTGGGATACCGCATTCGGGCGTGGGATACCGCATTCGGGCGTGGGATAACGCATTCGGGGCGTGGGATACCGCATTCGGGCGTGGGATAACGCATTCGGGGCGTGGGATACCGCATTCGGGCGTGGGATAACGCATTCGGGGCGTGGGATAACGCATTCGGGCGTGGGATACCGCATTCGGGCGTGGGATAACGCATTCGGGGCGTGGGATACCGCATTCGGGCGTGGGATAACGCATTCGGGGCGTGGGATACCGCATTCGGGCGTGGGATAACGCATTCGGGGCGTGGGATACCGCATTCGGGCGTGGGATAACGCATTCGGGGCGTGGGATACCGCATTCGGGCGTGGGATAACGCATTCGGGGCGTGGGATAACGCATTCGGGCGTGGGATACCGCATTCGGGCGTGGGATAACGCATTCGGGGCGTGGGATAACGCATTCGGGCGTGGGATAACGCATTCGGGCCTCGGATACCGCATTCGGGCGTGGGATAACGCATTCGGGCGTGGGATACCGCATTCGGGCGTGGGATAACGCATTCGGGCGTGGGATAACGCATTCGGGCGTGGGATACCGCATTCGGGGCGTGGGATAACGCATTCGGGCGTGGGATAACGCATTCGGGCGTGGGATAACTCATTCGGGGCGTGGGATAACGCATTCGGGCGTGGGATACCGCATTCGGGCCTCGGATAACGCATTCGGGCGTGGGATACCGCATTCGGGCGTGGGATACCGCATTCGGGCGTGGGATAACGCATTCGGGCCTCGGATACCGCATTCGGGCGTGGGATAACGCATTCGGGCGTGGGATACCGCATTCGGGGCGTGGGATACCGCATTCGGGGCGTGGGATACCGCATTCGGGGCGTGGGATACCGCATTCGGGCGTGGGATAACGCATTCGGGCGTGGGATAACGCATTCGGGCGTGGGATACCGCATTCGGGCGTGGGATACCGCATTCGGGCGTGGGATAACGCATTCGGGGCGTGGGATAACGCATTCGGGCGTGGGATAACGCATTCGGGCCTCGGATACCGCATTCGGGCGTGGGATAACGCATTCGGGCGTGGGATACCGCATTCGGGGCGTGGGATAACGCATTCGGGCGTGGGATACCGCATTCGGGGCGTGGGATAACGCATTCGGGGCGTGGGATACCGCATTCGGGGCGTGGGATAACGCATTCGGGCGTGGGATAACGCATTCGGGGCGTGGGATAACGCATTCGGGGCGTGGGATAACGCATTCGGGGCGTGGGATAACGCATTCGGGCGTGGGATAACGCATTCGGGGCGTGGGATAACGCATTCGGGCGTGGGATACCGCATTCGGGCGTGGGATAACGCATTCGGGCGTGGGATAACGCATTCGGGCGTGGGATAACTCATTCGGGGCGTGGGATAACGCATTCGGGCGACGGATACCGCATTCGGGCGTGGGATACCGCATTCGGGGCGTGGGATACCGCATTCGGGGCGTGGGATACCGCATTCGGGGCGTGGGATACCGCATTCGGGGCGTGGGATACCGCATTCGGGCGTGGGATAACGCATTCGGGGCGTGGGATAACGCATTCGGGGCGTGGGATACCGCATTCGGGCGTGGGATACCGCATTCGGGCGTGGGATAACGCATTCGGGGCGTGGGATACCGCATTCGGGCGTGGGATACCGCATTCGGGGCGTGGGATACCGCATTCGGGCGTGGGATAACGCATTTGGGCGTGGGATACCGCATTCGGGCGTGGGATACCGCATTCGGGGCGTGGGATACCGCATTCGGGGCGTGGGATACCGCATTCGGGCGTGGGATAACGCATTCCAGCCTCGGATAACGCATTTGGGCGACGGATAATGGCCCATAAGGTAGCATTGTAAAGCGTTGGATATGCCGCCACTCGTTGTAAAGTGAAACGCTGGATAACGAGGACTCCCTGTATCGCCTTCATACGCCGGGATCACCTTCATACGCCGGGATCACCTTCATACGCCGGGATCGCCTTCATACGCCGGGATCGCCTTCATACGCCGGGATCGCCTTCATACGCCGGGATCACCTTCATACGCCGGGATCACCTTCATACGCCGGGATCGCCTTCATACGCCGGGATCGCCTTCATACGCCGGGATCGCCTTCATACGCCGGGATCGCCTTCATACGCCGGGATCGCCTTCATACGCCGGGATCGCCTTCATACGCCGGGATCGCCTTCATACGCCGGGATCGCCTTCATACGCCGGGATCGCCTTCATACGCCGGGATCGCCTTCATACGCCGGGATCGCCTTCATACGCCGGGATCACCTTCATACGCCGGGATCACCTTCATACGCCGGGATCGCCTTCATACGCCGGGATCGCCTTCATACGCCGGGATCGCCTTCATACGCCGGGATCGCCTTCATACGCCGGGATCGCCTTCATACGCCGGGATCCCTTCATACGCCGGGATCGCCTTCATACGCCGGGATCGCCTTCATACGCCGGGATCGCCTTCATACGCCGGGATCGCCTTCATACGCCGGGATCGCCTTCATACGCCGGGATCGCCTTCATACGCCGGGATCGCCTTCATACGCCGGGATCGCCTTCATACGCCGGGATCGCCTTCATACGCCGGGATCGCCTTCATACGCCGGGATCGCCTTCATACGCCGGGATCGCCTTCATACGCCGGGATCGCCTTCATACGCCGGGATCGCCTTCATACGCCGGGATCGCCTTCATACGCCGGGATCGCCTTCATACGACGGGATCGCCTTCATACGACGGGATCGCCTTCATACGCCGGGATCACCTTCATACGCCGGGATCACCTTCATACGACGGGATCGCCTTCATACGCCGGGATCACCTTCATACGCCGGGATCACAGATGTTACTATAAAAAAAGCTACTTTAAATATCTGTCATGTTCCGTTGGATATTATTTTCCCATCACACATCTAGTTGTGTGTAAATAGATAAAAGTAACACACGCAGGTAACGTGGCAGTCACCGCGCTGTTTACAGAACACACGCAGGTAACGTGGCAGTCACCGCGCTGTTTACAGAACACACGCAGGTAACGTGGCAGTCACCGCGCTGTTTACAGAACACACGCAGGTAACGTGGCAGTCACTGCGCTGTTTACAGAACACACGCAGGTAACGTGGCAGTCACTGCGCTGTTTACAGAACACACGCAGGTAACGTGGCAGTCACCGCGCTGTTTACAGAACACGGAGTGATTGCCACATTCAGACTCTGAAAGGGAACATTATTCTCTGCTCTCTTATTCTGTAACAGGGTCACGCTTGGGCCGCAGCGTGCGGGTTCTGTCCGTGTGTGGGCCGCAGCGTGCGGGTTCTGTCCGTGTGTGGGCCGCAGCGTGCGGGTTCTGTCCGTGTTTGGGCCGCAGCGTGCGGGTTCTGTCCGTGTGTGGGCCGCAGCGTGCGGGTTCTGTCCGTGTTTGGGCCGCAGCGTGCGGGTTCTGTCCGTGTGTGGGCCGCAGCGTGCGGGTTCTGTCCGTGTTTGGGCCGCAGCGTGCGGGTTCTGTCCGTGTTTGGGCCGCAGCGTGCGGGTTCTGTCCGTGTGTGGGCTGCAGCGTGCGGGTTCTGTCCGTGTTTGGGCCGCAGCGTGCCGGTTCTGTCCGTGTTTGGGCCGCAGCGGGCGGGTTCTGTCCGTGTGTGGGCGCAGCGTGCGGGTTCTGTCCGTGTTTGGGCCGCAGCGTGCCGGTTCTGTCCGTGTTTGGGCCTCAGCGTGCCGGTTCTGTCTGTGTTTGGGCCGCAGCGTGCCGGTTCTGTCCGTGTTTGGGCCGCAGCGTGCCGGTTCTGTCCGTGTTTGGGCCTCAGCGTGCCGGTTCTGTCCGTGTTTGGGCCTCAGCGTGCCGGTTCTGTCCGTGTGTGGGCCGCAGTGTGCCGGTTCTGTCCGTGTTTAGTCCGCAGCGTGCCGGTTCTGTCTGTGTTTGGGCCGCAGCGTGCCGGTTCTGTCCGTGTGTGGGCCGCAGCGTGCCGGTTCTGTCCGTGTGTGGGCCGCAGCGTGCCGGTTCTGTCCGTGTTTGGGCCGCAGCGTGCCGGTTCTGTCCGTGTGTGGGCCGCAGCGTGCCGGTTTTGTCCGTGTTTGGGCTGCAGCGTGCCGGTTCTGTCCGTGTTTGGGCCGCAGCGTGCCGGTTCTGTCTGTGTTTGGGCCGCAGCGTGCCGGTTCTGTCCGTGTGGGCCGCAGCGTGCCGGTTCTGTCCGTGTGTGGGCCGCAGCGTGCCGGTTCTGTCTGTGTTTGGGCCGCAGCGTGCCGGTTCTGTCCGTGTGGGCCGCAGCGTGCCGGTTCTGTCCGTGTTTGCGTCAAACCGTGCGGGTTCTGTCCGTGTTTGGGCCGCAGCGTGCGGGTTCTGTCCGTGTTTGGGCCGCAGCGTGCCGGTTCTGTCCGTGTTTGGGCTGCAGCGTGCCGGTTCTGTCTGTGTGTGGGCCGCAGCGTGCCGGTTCTGTCTGTGTTTGGGTCAAACCGTGCGGGTTCTGTCTGTGTGTGGGCCGCAGCGTGCCGGTTCTGTCTGCGTGTGTGTGTGACATGGATAGGTGTGTGTTGTGTGTGTCACATGGAATTGTGTGTGACATGGGTAGGTGTCCGTGTCACATAGGTGTT
Organism: Ascaphus truei; assembly: GCF_040206685.1. Lineage (NCBI taxonomy): Eukaryota > Metazoa > Chordata > Amphibia > Anura > Ascaphidae > Ascaphus > Ascaphus truei. The sequence continues at coordinate 19,443,998 of NC_134497.1, forward strand.
TGTGTGTGCGCACGCCATGGATAGGTTTGTGACATAGGTGTGTGTGTGTGTGTGTGTGTGTGTAACATGATAGATGATTGTGTGTGTGAGACCTGGATATGTGTGTGTTTGTTTGAGAGACATGGATAGGAGTGTTTGTGTGTGTGTGTGTGTGAGAGACATGGATAGGGGTGGTGTGTGTGTGTGTGTGAGTGAGAGAGACAAGGATAGGTGTGGTGTGTTTGTGACATGGATAGGTGTGTGTGTGTGTCTGAAAAATAAATAGGGGTGTATGTGTGTAACATGGCTGTGTGTGAGACATGGATAGGTGTATTTTATACATTGATAGGTGTGTGACATGGATAGGTTTGTGTGTGTGTGTGTGTGTGTGTGACATGGATAGGTCTGTGTGTGACATAGGTGTGTGTGTGTCCAAATTTCTCCGGAACCCGCGAGTCCAGTCTGTGTGTAAAACGTGGATGGGTGTGTGTGTGGGTGTGTGTTAGCGTGAAACATGGATATGTGTGTGTGTTTGTGTGAAACATGGATAGGGGTGTGTGTTAGCGTGAACCATGGATATGTGTGTGTGTGTGTTTGTGTGAAACATGGATAGGGGTGTGTGTTTGCGTGAAACATGGATAGGTGTGTGTGTGTGTGTGTGTGTGTGTGTGTGCGCGTGAAACATGGATAGGTATGTGTGTTTGCATGAAATATGGATGTGTGTGTGTGTGTGTGTGTGTGTGTGTGTGTGTGTGTGTGTGTGTGTGTGTGTGTGTGAAACATGGATAGGTGTGTGTTTGCATGAAACATGGATAGGTGTGTGTGTGAAACATGGATGTGTGTGTGTGTGTGTGTGTGTGTGTGTGTGTGTGTTTGCGTGAAACATGGATAGGTGTGTGTGAAACATGGATGTGTGTGTGTGTGTGTGTGTTTGCGTGAAACATGGATAGGTGTGTGTGAAACATGGGTGTGTGTGTGTGTTTGCGTGAAACATGAATAAGTGTGTGTGAAACATGGATAAGTGTGTGTGTGTTTGTGTGAAACATGGATAAGTGTGTGTGTGTTTGCGTGAAACATGGATAGGTGTGTGTGTGTGTGTTTGCGTGAAACATGGATGTGTGTGTGTGTGTGTGTGAATATCTCCGGAACCAGCGAGGCTGGGCAGAGAAGTAAAATAACACAGTTTGCTGGATTTCTGCGTTTAAATTATTTATTTAAAAAAAACATTTCAAAGGCCTAAATCGCTGACATTTAACCCATGGAAGGTGTGTGTGTGTGTGTGTGTGTGTGTGTGTGTGTGTGTGTGTGTGTTGCGTCTGGGAGCAGCGGTTACCGTGCGGGGGAGAAAATATCACTTACACTAAGAGCCTTTTACTTTTCTAAAGTGCTGTACTAGCGCGCGTGTGTGTGTGTACACAACTCATAAAGCGCAACACGCGCCTCTCGCAACACGCGCATCTCGCACCTCGCTCACACACACCTCGCTCACACCTCACTCACACCTCACACCTCACACACACCTCACACCTCACACACACCTCACCCTCACACCTCACACACAACTCACACACCTCACACCTCACACACAACTCACACACACCCCTCACACACACCTCACCCTCACACCTCACACACAACTCACACACCTCACACCTCACACACAACTCACACACACCCCTCACACACACCTCACCCTCACACCTCACACACAACTCACACACCTCACACACAACTCACACTCACTCACACACACCCCTCACACACACCTCACCCTCACACCTCACACTCACACACACCTCACACCTCACACTCACACACAACTCACACACACCTCACACTCACACACAACTCACACTCACACACACCTCACACACACCTCACACTCACACACACCTCACACTCACACCTCACACAAAACTCACACTCACACCTCACAACTCGCACACAACTAACACCTCACAACTCGCACACAACTCACACCTCACACTCACACACACCTCACACTCACACACAACTCACCCTCACACCTTACACTCACACACAACTCACACACAAGTATGTGTGTATATTTGTGCTTCTCAATGGGCTGTGTTTAATACACAGTAGTCTCCTGTGTAGCCCCCTCCCCCCCTCCCCCCTTCATATAACAAGGTGGCTCTGTTCTCTCCCTGTAGGAGTGTCCTGCGCTGCAGGTCTCGGGTGTGACAGAGACACGCTGCACACTGACACTTTAGGTGGTTAGAGGACCTCGGGATGGTTTAGGGCTCAGCAGTGTGTATAGTTTGTGTGGTCATACTCGGCACTGCCGTGTTGCGGTGGGAGTATTTATTGTGCCCTTGGCGGGGGTCCCAGGAGACCCCCGTCTGCCTGCGCTTATTGATCAGCCTCTGTGCAGATCCTGTTACCTGCAGATGCTTCAGTAACTGATACTGGCCCCAGTCTGACTGCAGGGGGAGGAGGGGAGACTGCAGGATGGGGGGGGGAGGAGGGGAGACTGCAGGATGGGGGGGGGAGGAGGGGAGACTGCAGGATGGGGGGGGGGGAGGAGGGGAGACTGCAGGATGGGGGAGGGAGGAGGGGAGACTGCAGGATGGGCGGGAGAGGAGGGGAGACTGCAGGATGGGGGGGAGGAGGGGAGACTGCAGGATGGGGGGGGGAGGAGGGGAAACTGCAGGATGGGGGGGAGGAGGGGAGACTGCAGGATGGGGGGGGGAGGAGGGGAGACTGCAGGATGGGCGGGAGAGGAGGGGAGACTGCAGGATGGGGGGGGAGGAGGGGAGACTGCAGGATGGGGGGGGGAGGAGGGGAAACTGCAGGATGGGGGGGAGGAGGGGAGACTGCAGGATGGGGGGGGAGGAGGGGAGACTGCAGGATGGGGGGGGGAGGAGGGGAGACTGCAGGATGGGGGGGGGGAGGAGGGGAAACTGCAGGATGGGGGGGAGGAGGGGAGACTGCAGGATGGGGGAGAGGAGGGGAGACTGCAGGATGGGAGGGGGGAGGAGGGGAGACTGCAGGATGGGCGGGAGAGGAGGGGAGACTGCAGGATGGGGGGGAGGAGGGGAGACTGCAGGATGGGGAGGAGGAGGGGCGACTGCAGGATGGGGGGGAGGAGGGGAGACTGCAGGATGGGGGGAGAGGAGGGGAGACTGCAGGATGGGGGGAGAGGAGGGGAGACTGCAGGATGGGGTGGGGTGGGGGAGAGAGGAGGGGAGACTGCAGGATGGGGGGATGGGGGGGGTGGGGGAGAGAGGAGGGGAGACTGCAGGATGGGGGGGTGGGGGAGAGAGGAGGGGAGACTGCAGGATGGGGGGGTGGGGGAGAGAGGAGGGGAGACTGCAGGATGGGGGGGAGGAGGGGAGACTGCAGGATGGGGGGGAGGAGGGGAGACTGCAGGATGGGGGGGAGGAGGGGAGACTGCAGGATGGGGGGGAGGAGGGGAGACTGCAGGATGGGGGGGAGGAGGGGAGACTGCAGGATGGGGGGAGGAGGGGAGACTGCAGGGTGGGGGGAGAGGAGGGGAGACTGCAGGATGGGCGGATGGGGGGGTGGGGGAGAGAGGAGGGGAGACTGCAGGATGGGGGGGTGGGGGGGTGGGGGAGAGAGGAGGGGAGACTGCAGGATGGGGGGGTGGGGGAGAGAGGAGGGGAGACTGCAGGATGGGGGGGTGGGGGAGAGAGGAGGGGAGACTGCAGGATGGGGGGGAGGAGGGGAGACTGCAGGATGGGGGGGAGGAGGGGAGACTGCAGGATGGGGGGGAGGAGGGGAGACTGCAGGATGGGCGGGAGAGGAGGGGAGACTGCAGGATGAGGGGGAGAGGAGGGGAGACTGCAGGATGGGGGGGGGTGGGGGAGAGAGCAGGGGAGACTGCAGGATGGGGGGGAGGAGAGGAGACTGCAGCATGGGGGGGAGGAGGGGAGACTGCAGGATGGGGGGGAGGAGGGGAGACTGCAGGATGGGGGGGAGGAGGGGAGACTGCAGGATGGGGGGGAGGAGGGGAGACTGCAGGATGGGGGGATGGGGGGAGACTGCAGGATGAGGGGGAGAGGAGGGGAGACTGCAGGATGGGGGGTGGGGGAGAGAGGAGGGGAGACAGCAGGATGGGGGGGGGTGGGGGAGAGAGGAGGGGAGACTGCAGGATGGGGGGGTGGGGGAGAGAGGAGGGGAGACTGCAGGATGGGGGGGTGGGGGAGAGAGGTGGGGAGACTGCAGGATGGGGGAGGAGGGGAGACTGCAGGATGGGGGGGAGGAGGGGAGACTGCAGGATGGGGGGGAGGAGGGGAGACTGCAGAATGGGAGGGAGGAGGGGAGACTGCAGGATGGGGGGAGAGGAGGGGAGACTGCAGGATGGAGGGGAGACTGCAGGATGGAGGGGAGACTGCAGGATGGAGGGGAGACTGCAGGATGGAGGGGAGACTGCAGGATGGGGGGAGAGGAGGGGAGACTGCAGGATGGGGGGAGAGGAGGGGAGACTGCAGGATGGGGGGAGAGGAGGGGAGACTGCAAGATGGGGGGGAGAGGAGGGGAGACTGCAGGATGGGGGGGGAGGAGGGGAGACTGCAGGATGGGGGGGAGAGGAGGGGAGACTGCAGGATTGGGGGAGAGGAGGGGAGACTGCAGGATGGGGGGGGGGGAGACTGCAGGATGGGCGGGAAAGGAGGGGAGACTGCAGGATGAGGGGGAGGAGGGGAGACTGCAGGATGGGCGGGAGAGGAGGGGAGACTGCAGGATGGGCGGGAAAGGAGGGGAGACTGCAGGATGAGGGGAGAGGAGGGGAGACTGCAGGATGGGGGGGTGGGGGAGAGAGGAGGGGAGACTGCAGGATGGGGGGGGTGGGGAAGAGAGGAGGGGAGACTGCAGGATGGGGGGGTGGGGGAGAGAGGAGGGGAGACTGCAGGATGGGGGGTGGGGGAGAGAGGAGGGGAGACTGCAGGATGGGGGGGAGGAGGGGAGACTGCAGGATGGGGGGGAGGAGGGGAGACTGCAGGATGGGGGGAGGAGGGGAGACTGCAGGGTGGGGGGGGAGGAGGGGAGACTGCAGGATGGGGGGGGAGGAGGGGAGACTGCAGGATGGGGGGAGAGGAGGGGAGACTGCAGGATGGGGGGAGAGGAGGGGAGACTGCAGGATGGGGGAGAGGAGGGGAGACTGCAGGATGGGGGGAGAGGAGGGGAGACTGCAGGATGGGGGGAGAGGAGGGGAGACTGCAGGATGGGGGGAGGGGAGACTGCAGGATGGGGGGAGGGGAGATTGCAGGATGGGGGGGAGAGGTGGGGAGATTGCAGGATGGGGGGGAGGAGGGGAGACTGCAGGATGGGGGAGGAGGGGAGACTGCAGGATGGGGGGGGAGGAGGGGAGACTGCAGGATGGGGGGGGGGGAGGAGGGGAGACTGCAGGATGGGGGGAGAGGAGGGGAGACTGCAGGATGGGGGGAGGGGAGACTGCAGGATGGGGGGGGAGACTGCAGGATGGGCAGGAGAGGAGGGGAGACTGCAGGATGGGCGGGAGAGGAGGGGAGACTGCAGGATGAGGGGAGACTGCAGGATGGGCGGGAGAGGAGGGGAGACTGCAGGGTGAGGGGAGAGGAGGGGAGACTGCAGGATGGGGGGGAGTGGGGGAGAGAGGAGGGGAGACTGCAGGATGGGGGGTGGGGGATAGAGGAGGGGAGACTGCAGGATGGGGGGGAGAGGAGGGGAGACTGCAGGATGGGGGGGAGAGGAGGGGAGACTGCAGGATGGGGGGGAGAGGAGGGAAGACTGCAGGATGGGGGGGAGGAGGGGAGACTGCAGGGGGAAGATGGAGACTGCAGGATGGGGGGGAGGAGGGGAGACTGCAGGATGGGGGGGGTGGGAGAGAGGAGGGGAGACTGCAGGATGGGGGGAGAGGAGGGGAGACTGCAGGATGGGGGGAGAGGAGGGGAGACTGCAGGATGGGGGGGAGAGGAGGGGAGACTGCAGGATGGGGGGGGGGAGAGGAGGGGAGACTGCAGGATGGGGGGGGTGGGAGAGAGGAGGGGAGACTGCAGGATGGGGGGGAGAGGAGGGGAGACTGCAGGATGGGGGGGAGAGGAGGGGAGACTGCAGGATGGGGGGGGAGGAGGGGAGACTGCAGGATGGGGGGGGTGGGAGAGAGGAGGGGAGACTGCAGGATGGGGGGGAGAGGAGGGGAGACTGCAGGATGGGGGGAGAGGAGGGGAGACTGCAGGATGGGGGGGTGGGGGAGATAGGAGGGGAGACTGCAGGATGGGGGGGAGAGGAGGGGATACTGCAGGATGGGGGGGAGAGGAGGGGAGACTGCATGATATAGGGGGGGAGACTGCAGGGTGGGGGGGGAGGAGGGGAGACTGCAGGTTGGGGGGGAGGAGGGGAGACTGCAGGGTGAGGGGGGAGGAGTGGAGACTGCAGGTTGGGGAGGGGAGGGAGACTGCAGGGTGGGTGGGGGAGGAGGGAGACTGCAGGGGGGGAGGAGGGAGACTGCAGGTTGGGGGGGGGAGGAGGGAGACTGCAGGTTGGGGGGGGGGAGGAGGGAGACTGCAGGGTGGGGGGGGAGGAGGGGAGACTGCAGGTTGGGGGGGGGAGGGGAGACTGCAGGGTGGGGGGGAGGAGGGAGACTGCAGGGTGGGGGCGGAGGAGGGAGACTGCAGGGTGGGGGGGGGGAGGAGGGAGACTGCAGGGTGGGGGGGGGAGGAGGGAGACTGCAGGTTGGGGGGGGAGGAGGGAGACTGCAGGGTGGGGGGGGAGGAGGGGAGACTGCAGGTTGGGGGGAGGAGGGGAGACTGCAGGGTGGGGGGGGAGGAGGGGAGACTGCAGGGTGGGGGGGGGAGGAGGGAAGACTGCAGGGTGGGGGGGAGGAGTGGAGACTGCAGGTTGGGGGGGGGGGAGGGAGACTGCAGAATGGAGGGAGGAGGAGAGACTGTGGGGAGGAAGGGAGACCCCAATGCCCAGATCCCACAGCAGGCCTTGCTCTCTGCCCGTGCCTGCACAGCTATCTCCCACGCCGTCTCCCATGGGCGCGTCTGGCTGGAAGAAGGCCGTGGCATTATACTGGGGTTGGCTTTGGCTGGAGCAGGATATGAGTATATGTGGCCTCCTCCTGGCGCCCAGATGATGTTTGAGGTGAACATGAGCTGTGTCTTCTCTCCTCATTTTCTAGTGTTTTTTTGCATTGAAGTCATGGACATTTTAAAAGCAAGTCCAGAGTTCTCACTCTGGTGATGTCACCTGGAACTTCCTGTACCATAAATGACATCAGAGTGATGTCACAGAACGTTCAACTCCCCC
>NC_134497.1:19451451-19476451 GCF_040206685.1 Ascaphus truei
TTTGCCGATGTTGCGCATGCGTACAATGGCGCATTGCCGGTCTGCACACACACACACTCTCACACACACACACACACACACACACACACACACACACACACACACACATACGTAGTACAGCAGGGCGGTTTTTGCTTTGCGGCTGGTCCTTAGAACGGAACACGCCACATGACTGGGGCCCTGCTGTAGTGTGTGTGTGTGTGTGTGTGTGTGTGTGTGTGTGTGTGTGTGTGTGTGTGTGTGTGTGATATATACCTTTGCTTTAACTTGATATTTTGTTGGTTTTTCACCACAAAACTGTAGGAAATGACAGCAGTTAGTGAGTCAGAGACCTTCCCAGTAAAGGTGGAGGGTGCGACATGCTAAGTGGTTCAATGAGAGTATCCCACGCCTGCCACCATCTCTGACAATCTTTGTGGTGGAATAAGCTTGGTGGTGATTCTCTTATGACTGTATGTTAAGAAGCGTGGCTCCTTTCACCGCTGTGCACGTGGCACTTAACATTTCTCTGCCTGTTTTCAGTGGACTGCTGGGACGGGCCAGATGGAATGCGGTCATCTACCACGGACACACCCTGACCACCAAAATAAAGTTCTCAGAGGTCCTGTTCACCATCAAAGAACACGCCTTTGTCACATCTGAGTGAGTCTCGGGTTTGTTAGTCTTGCGGGTATGGGTTGGATGGTGGGAATCCATCGCGGTTGACTCCAAACATTGTCTCAAGACGATATGGTGACTCTTGTCTTGGCCACCAGTTCTCTGACCTTCCCACTGCCGAGCGGACCCATATGGAAGGGTCCTATCTGGCCCCCTCGTCCCGCTGCAGAGTGACCACCAATGGATTTAGGCCCTGACCCCAGCAGCGCTGCTTTCTAACTGTGGGTCTCTCTGGTGTAGATACCCTGTTGTCCTGTCTATCGAGGACCATTGCAGCATCGCTCAAGCAGAGGAACATGGCTCATTACTTCAAGAAGGTCTTCGGAGACATGCTCCTGACGAAGCCCGTGGACGTCACGGCCGACGGCCTCCCTTCCCCCAACCAGCTCAAGCGCAAAAATCCTAATCAAGGTAATGAGCTCTTCTCCAGCATCTCTGCATGCTCGGGGACATGTGGTCCTGCCTCAGACGTACCGGCGTTCACTCTCCTTGAGCTGGTCTCTATCTCGTTCCCTGTGCCTCAAGCCGCCTCCTCTTTCTCCCTCCCCCGCCTCCTCCCTCTCTCCCCCCCCTCCTCCCTCTCTCCGCCTCTCCACCCTCCCTCCTCCATCTCCCCCCCCTCCTCCCTCTCTCCCCCCCCTCCTCCCTCTCTCCCCCACACCTTTCCTCCCTCTCTCTCCCTCCCTCTCTCCCCCCCCTCCTCCCTCTCTCCCCCCCTCCCCCCTCTCTCCCCCCCTCCTCCCCCCCTCCTCCCTCTCTCCCCCCCTCCTCCCTCTCTCCCCCACCTTTCCTCCCCTTCCTCCCCCCCTCCTCCCTTTCTCTCCCCCCCTCCTCCCTCTCTCTCCCCCCTCTCTCTCCCCCCTCCTCCCTCTCTCTCCCCCCCTCCTCCCTCTCTCCCCCACCTTCCCTCCCCTTCCTCCCCCCCCACCTTTTTCTTTTACAATCGTGAAGTTAAAATTAAATTGGGAATTAGAAATAAAATAATATGCTTGCGGAGGGCCAGCACTCCGCCCCCTATATATTGTCCCTGCGTCCCCCCCATAAGCACGTCTGCGTCCCCTGTACGTGTCTCTGTGCCCCCTATAAGCGTGTCCGCGCCCCCTCTTCTAGCACAAGAAGTTGGCGGAGGGCAGCACCTAACGAAGAAATTCCGGCCTCGCCCGTCTACTCGGAAAACGATATCAGCAACTCCATGAAAAACGGGATCCTCTACCTGCAGGACCCCATCAATCACGTGAGCTGGGGGGGGAGCGCGGGATCTGGGGGGGAGGGGGTTGGGGGAATTGGGGAGGAGGGGGTTGGGGAGTTTGGGGATTTGGGGGGAAGGAGGGTGTTGGGGAGCAAGGGCGATTTAGGAGGAGGGGGTTGGGGAACAAGGGGGATTTGGGGAGGGGGAATTTGGGGGGAGAGTTTGGGGATTTGGGGGAGGGGGGTTGGGAGCAAGGGGGATTTGGGGTTGGGGGATTTGGGGTTGGGGAGTTGAGGACATGGGGGGGGGGATTTGGGGGGGGAAGGGGTTGGGGATTTGGGGAGTTTGGGGGGATATGAGAGAGGGAGGGGATATGAGACATGCTGCTAATGTCTGCCTCCCCCCTCTGCACAGGAGTGGTACCCTCACTTCTTCGTCCTCACCAGCAGTAAGATTTACTATTCGGAGGAGACGACGGGCGGACAGACCAACGATGAGGAGGAGGAGCAGAAAGAGGTATGGTGCGGAGCGCAGTGCATGATGGGAAAGAGGAAGCCGGTGTTAATCCCGCTGCCAACTGTCTCCTCAGTCACTTAATTACGGGGAGGGAACCGGGGGGCCACGTTTCTCCCCCCCCCCCCCCTGGTTAGGGACTTGCCGGTGAAGTAGGAAGCGGTTATATCATCGTTGTAACCAGCAGGTAGTAACACTGGTAACTTCACCAGTGAGTTTCTCGGGAAGCTGGGGGTCCCGGAGCTGGTGCGGTTCTGATCTGGAGAGCGCCCCGGTTCCGATTCTGTACAAAGAGAGCTTAGTTTGTGGGGATTTGCGGCTTTTACTGAAGTCACTTTACCAAAGACGTTACAGTGAGCTGAAGGGGTGTGTGTGTGTGTGTCTGCACGTGGAGTGGGCGTGTGGGACATGTGTGAGCGTGCATACGTGGGTGGGTGTGGTGTGGGGGCGTGTGGGGTTGTGTGGAGTGGGGTGCGCGTGAGTGGGTGTGGTGTGGAGTGTGGAACGCGTGGGTTATGAGGAGTGGCCACGCGTGGGGTTGTGTGTATTTCTCGGTTACATAAAACAGTTGCTTCCTACTAAATCCCCAAGCTGGATAAGTTTTGAGTCAAGAGATCCGATTCCATAATCCACGTTTCTTCTTAGACCGCCATTCCCCAAACACCGATCTGCCAAAACCTGCGGGGGAAAGTAAGGATTCGGGGAAACAGAAGGGTCGCAAGGAACTCCTGCCTGCCAGGCCAAATACTACTTGGGTCTCTCAACGTTCTAAGTCTGTTCCCCACATATTGAGTGTATGGGACATAGTTGGGGATCGGGGTTTGATCTCGGGCGGGCTCAGGCATCCACAGTAGAGTCGACGTCCTAAGGAGATAGGAGTGCCACCACCAGCTCGCATGCACTGACACCAGCCGGTCCAGCCTGGAGTGCGCCATCCAGCAGGGTAACCCCGGACCTCACACCTCGATGTTTGAGTAGTGTCCTTTTCACTCTGGGTTTTTTTGTTGCTCCGATACCTTTTTGGATACGTGGGATTTTAAATCTCGGAGTGCCTTCGGAAGGGCCGCGATCGGTAGGGTTTGGAAGAGATGAAGAATCCCTGGTGAAAGATTCATTAGAACCGATTTGTATTCTACCGGTTCGGCAAATGGGGCCATTTGAGCATCGGGGAAAGTCCCCTTTCAGCCTTTATTATGGGGGATAGGGGCTGTGAGGTGGGAATTTACCCCCTTCCTTTGTAGCATGCGGTAGGATAGAGCGCGGGGAGCGCAGATGCCAAAGATTTAAAAAAAAAAAAATGCAAAATAGTAAATAATAAAAATGTAAAAATATAGATCGAATCGGTGAAATCATTAAAGCAACCGGAGTCTGATCCATAGCATGAAAAGGGGCTCCGTGCCACCGTGTGCAAATGGGGAGGGGGCAGTGGTGTGGTGGTAACGGTGTAACCTGCTCACACGGCCACGTGCAAGCAGATAACCCCGAGCGGGAGCTCCTCTCACATCTCACAGGGTCTGGGAGCCAGTGATCAGATGATGGGATTCCCTCCTTGTTGGCACCAAATAGAATAGGATGACATGCACGGAAAAATACACATAGCAAATAGGAAGATCGCTTGTGAGCACATTCACATGTCTTAGGACAGGTCTGCACCCCCTGCCTTTCCCCATTATCACCTAGCATACAGTGCTTCCATTGCAGCAAGGGATTCTGGGAAGTGACATGCAAAGTTGAGCACACAGTGTCACAGTATTATATATATATATATATATATATAGATATATATATATATATATAGCGCAAATGGAAATATTACTGTATGCTCATTTGCATGTCTTAGACAGGTCTGCAACCCCGCCTTTCCCCATTATCACCCAGTACACAGCACTTCCACTGCAGCAAGGGATTATGGGAAATGACATGCAAATGAGCACACAGTGCCACCTTTTGCTTCAAAACCATAAACTTTTGAGCACAGCCAGTATAATAGTATATATATACATATATATATATATATCACAGAAATAACCAGCGCACAATATATACAATAGATCTAGAAAGTGATTATATTGTACCAACTGAAAAATGGAATAATATTCACTATGCAATGGTATATGAAGGGAGTGTTATATGCAGGGGGGATAGACTGCTCGCCCAGGAATAACCCAGCCCTAAAACACACGTGTACAACAAAAGAATGCTGAGCGCACACTCCTAAATGTACAATTAATAAGTAAACGTTTAACACAAATCAGACGGCCTATAGCCGCAATTGATATAAACCTATAAAACAGAAGTGAAACAATAAAAGTGGGTGCTGTAATCCTAAATAGGGAGAGCTTTGTGGCAACCTTAAGGGTTAATGATATCAAGAAATAAGTGCTGAGATTGAGTCCCCTTTTTTAAGCACCTGGAGGGTGTGCTGAATAAATAATAATTCCTGCGATACTGACAAACAGTTCCAATATGGACAATGTAAATGACCAAAGCCCCTAACGATGCAGCCCCACACGCTGCTGATTCGGGATCCGCGCTGTACGCGCGCCCGTCAGCCGGGAGCCCCGCGTGAAAGAGACATGTAGTTGGATCTGTTTGCGGCAGGTAATGCAAACGCAGAGTACCCGATCTGCTGAAAACAGACGGTAATGGCGCCCGCAGTGGCAGGCGGGTCCCGGGAGGCTCCGCCACTGATCAGCTGGGCAGTTGTGACAAATCGGATAAAGATGTACGTTTTGTAGGTGCAATGTACAGCTTTCCTATAGATAAAGGAAGGGCACTTCTTCTACACGTACGCTTCTTCTACACGTACGCTTCTTCTACACGTACGCTTCTTCTACACGTACGCTTCTTCTACACGTACGCTTCTTCTACACGTACGCTTCTTCTACACGTACGCTTCTTCTACACGTCGCTTCTTCTACACGTACGCTTAGAATTGGATCGTGTGTCAGAATGCCCCACTGACGTCTCAAGATGGTTCCACCGATTTTATAAGATTGGCTAAATTTTGTGGTAAAGACGGTTCTATCGCTCCAATTAGTATGTTTCGTTACAATCTATCTATATATCCGGGGGGTAAGTATTAAAAATGTATTGTACAAAGACACGCAGGGGCATTTGAAATGGGCAAAATAATAACGGCGCGCCACACGACAGTCTCACGCAGCTGTGGACATCACGTGAGCGTTTAGGCATCCTGACGTATGATACGCACCGGTCAGACCTCCAACGCGTTTCGCACACAAAACTGCTTCGTCCGATCACGCTGGCCGTTACCGATGAAACCGCAGGAAGTGAATGTATGGAAATGTGCGAGAGGACGAGGCTTTGTTAATCCCGAACGCGCGTTTTTTTCCCCGCAGCCCAGTAACCAGCGCAGAGTTGCATTCTGCCGAGAAGTGGTTCCACGGGAAGCTGGGCGCCGGGCGAGACGGGCGTCACATCGCTGAGCGCCTGCTGACGGATTACTGCATTGAGACTGGTGCCCCGGACGGGTCCTTCCTTGTGCGGGAGAGCGAGACGTTTGTGGGAGATTACACGCTGTCCTTCTGGTGAGGGGGGGGGGGTGTGTGGGGACGCTCGCGGGAGGACAAAATGGTGGTTCTTCTGTACGTGTCGCTTGGCCCTATTGCAGCAGATGCTCTTTAACCACTGCACATGGTCACAAACACACTGATACACAAACAAATGAACACACACAACACACAAATACCCCTCCGCTCCACGCCCAGACTCCGCTCTCCGCTTACACGCCCAGGCGCGCTCTGCGCCGCTTTAGTACATAGTTACATATAGTTACATAGTTACATATAGTTACATAGTAGATGAGGTTGAAAAAAGACGTACGTCAATCAAGTTCAACCTATGCTAAATTTAGACGACAGATACTTTATCCTATATCTATACTTACTTATTGATCCAGAGGCAAACACAAACCCCAGTGTCATATAATCTAATGATATCTCATAGGGGAAAAATAAATTCCTTCCTGACTACAAGAATTGGCAATCAGATTACTCCCTGAATCAACATCCTTCCCATGTTTACTTATTTGGTATATCCCTGTATACTTTCCTTTCTAAAAAGATGTCCAACCATTTTTTTAAACAAATCTATTGTATCTGCCATCACAGTCTCCATGGGTAATGAATCCCACACTGTAACTGCCCTTGACTGTAAAGAACCCTTTGTTGCTGGTGAAATTTCCTTTCCTCCAACCTTAAGGGATGGCCCGAGTCCTTTGTACTGCCCGTGGGATGAATAGTTCTTCTGAAGGCTCCATGTACTGTCCCCGCATATATTTGTATATAGTTATCATATCCCCTCTAGTAGGCGCCCCTTTTCTAATGTAAATAAATCTAATTTAGCTAGCCTCTCATCATAAGTTAAATTGTCCATCCCCTTTATTAATTTGATGGTTCTTCTCTGCACTCTCTAGTTCCATAATGTATTTTCTTAGGATTGGTGCCTCAAAATTGTATCTCCTCCATATTCAAGGTGTGGTCTTACTAATGCTTTGTAAAGGGGCATAATTATGTTTACTTCCCTTCCATCCATTGCCCGTTTAATCTACTATATATTTGTGAAAGCACTGTATGTTTGTCTGCATGGCCTGTGTCCCTAGCGGCAATCTCATTGGTCCCTTGGGCCGCCCGCCCCCCCGCACACCTCTCATTGGCCTGAGGCGGAGTAACGGGCCAAAACACACACACACACACACAGCGCTCATCGTGACCCCGCGCACCTCCTCCTCTCCCCGGGTCTCCCGGTTTCCCGCGCTTTTTCCTCCCCCCCTCTCCTCCCCCGGCGCTGCTACAGTCAGCGGGGAGCGGAGCGAGCTCCCGGGACACAGCGGGGGACTCTCACCTCCCCACGGCTCTCAGCACCCATAGGCCACTCCCTCACCCGGCGCTCTCCCTCACCCCCCTCCCCCCCCCCCCCCCACACACAGAGCATGCGGCTCTCCCCCTCACCCCGGCGCTCTCCCCTCACCCCCTCCCCCCCCCCACACACTCCCCTCACCCTCCCCTGCCCTCCCTCCCCCTGCCCTTGCCCCCTGCCCTCCCTCCCCCTGCCCTTTGCCCCCTTGCCCCCCCCTGCCCTTTGCCCCCCCACCCGCCCCCTCCCTGCCCTTTGCCCCCCCACCCGCCCCTCCCTGCCCTTTGCCACCCACCCACCCGCCCCTCCCTGCCCTTTGCCTCCCCCCCCCCACCCCTCCCTCCCTGCCCTTTGGTCCCCCCCCCACCCCTCCCTGCCCTTTGTGTCCCCCCACCCCTCCCTGCCCTTTGCCCCCGCCCCTCCCTGCCCTTTGCCCCCCCGCCCCTCCCTGCTCTTTGCCCCCTGCCCCTCCATGCCCTTTGCCCCCCTGCCCTTTGCCCTCCCCGCCCTTCCAACGCCCCTCCCCACCCCCTCCGCCCTTCCACGCCCCTCCCCCCCCCGCCCTTCCAAGCCCCCCCCACCCTTCCACACTCCCTCCCCCCCCCCCCCCCCTTCCACTCCATACCCCCCTGCCCTTCCACGCCCGGGCAACGCCGGGTATACCAGCTAGTGCAAGATAAAATCTTGTTTGCCTTTGCAGCTACTGCATGACATTGGGCACTATTGCTAAGCCTGCTGTCTACCAGCACTCCTAAATCCTTCTCAATCAAGGATTCCACCAATTTATCCCCATTTAATGTGTAAGTCGCCTGTTTATTCATGCATCCCAAATACATAACCTTACATTTATCTGTATTAAACCTCATTTGCCATTTACCTGCCCAGGTTTCCAGTCTCTCCAAGTCCTTCTGAAGAGAAATTACATCCTGCTCTGATTCTACTACTTTAGGCCCAGGACATAGTGGAATCAGCGTCGCTGAGGCGGGCTGAGCCGCGCTGAACAGATGCACAAAGCCCCTGCATCTGTAATCAGCGCGGGCTATAGTTTCTCCCTCCGCATGCGTGCTGATGCGTGCGGAGGCTGAGAAACTTCCCCGAGACAGGCAAGTTTGAAATTTGCCGCTCGGGAAAGCGGAGGAGCGGTCACGTGACTGCTCCCATCCAATGGGGCTGCAGCCGGCCCAGCATTTTAACTACAGAGCCACCAGACCAGACAGAGGCAGCACAGAGGTGTGCGTGTGGGTGTGTGTGTGCATGTGTGATGTATGTGTGTGTGATGTATGTGTGTGAATATATTTATCAAAGTTGCACAATGTTAATAAATAATTTATTCTCACATGTCTTTTTTTTAATTTTTAAAATATTATATAATATACACACACACACACACACACACACACACACACACACACACACACACACACACACACGTTCCCCAGTGACACACAGACCACTTCAAAGTGACACACACACACACACACTGACAGCTACCAAGTGACACACACACACAGTGATACCCGCCTCCCAAGCGCGCTTGCTGTCTCCTCTGCCAGGACAGCAAAAAGCTCCTGGTAGAGCGAGCGGCAGCAAGCGAGAGCGAGCGGCAGCACCTAAGCGCTTACTATGTCCCAGGCCTTACACAATTTTGTGTCATCAGCAAAGATGGAGATTTTGCTCTCGATCCCAACCTCAAGGTCATTAATTAACAAGTTTAAAAGCAGGGGTCCCAGTACCGATCCCTGAGGTACTCTACTCACGACTTTAGCCCAACCTGAAAAAGTTCCATTTATCACAACCCTCTGCTGTCTGTCCTTCAACCAGTTTTTCAATCCAGGTGCAAATATTATTACTGAGTCAAATTTGCTTTATTTTGTACACGAACCTCTTGTATGGCACTGTATCACAAGCCTTTGCAAAATCTAAGTAGACCACATCAACTGCATTAACCAGGTCTAAATTCCTACTTACCTCCTCAAAGAAACAAATAATATTAGTTTGGCAAGATCTGTCCTTAATAAATCCATGCTGACTATTACTAATAATTTTGTTTTCCATTAGATATTCCTGAATATTATCCTGTATTAAACCTTCAAGTAGTTCCCCCACTATTGAAGTCAGGCTTACAGGTCTG
Organism: Ascaphus truei; assembly: GCF_040206685.1. Lineage (NCBI taxonomy): Eukaryota > Metazoa > Chordata > Amphibia > Anura > Ascaphidae > Ascaphus > Ascaphus truei. The sequence continues at coordinate 19,460,820 of NC_134497.1, forward strand.
TAATTCCCCGGTTGTGATCTAGCTCCCTTTTTAAATATAGGCACCACATCTGCTTTATGCCAATCTTGTGGTACTGAGCTCGTGGAAATAGAGTCCTTGAATATTAAATATAATGGTTTGGTTATTACTAAGCTTAACTCCTTGAGAACTCTTGGTGTATGCCATCGGGGCCAGGTGCCTTATTTACTTTAATTTTTTCAAGCCACTTATGAACTTCTTCCTCAGTTAACCAATTGGTCATTAATATGGAGGTTGTGGCTTCCTCCTGCGGCACTACTATTGAATTGCATTCTTCCCTGGTAAACACAGAGGCAAAGAATTTGTTTAATACCTCTGCTTTTTCCTTATCTCCAATAATCTGCCTGCCCATCTCACACTGATAGGGTCCTATATTTTCTTTTCGTTATTTTTTTTGTTTGTTATTAAGGAACTTAAAGAACTTTTTAGGGTTGATCTTGCTTTCTATTGCAATCCTTTATTCATTATCCATTTTTGCTAATTTGATTGCCCTTTTGCAATTTCTGATTTTAAATAATCTAAACGCTTTCCTCTTCTTGTCCATTTCCTCCCCTACCTGTTTATTTAGCCACATTGGTTTTTACTTATTTCTTTTATACTTATTACCCAAGGGTATACACTGATAAGTGTGCTTTTCTAACAATGTTTTAAAGACTGCCCATTTATCTTCTACATTTTCCCTGCAAAAACATCATCCCAGTGTATTACTTGTAGATTAAACCTCAGTTTATTAAAATCTGCCTTTCTAAAGTTTAAGGTCATTGTTGAACCCAATAATCTGTTTTTTGATCATTTATTTCAAATGAGACCATGTTATGATCACTGTTACCCAAATGTTCAAGGACTTGAATATTTGTTATTATTACTTCTACATTGTTTGTTATTACCAAATACAGTATTGCCCCTCTCCTGGTTGGTTCCTCAATAATTTGGGTCATGTTATTGTCTTTAAGCACCCCCAAAACCTGTTTCCTTTTGTAGTAATGCTAATCTCATTGCCCCAGTCTATGTCTGGATAATTAAAATCCCCCATTATGCAAACATGACCCAGTTTTGATGCCTTCTCCACGTGCAAATGTATTTTAGCTTCCTCAATCTCACAGATATTTGGTGGTTTATAGCATATTCCCACAAACATTTTCTTTATACTTTTACCTCCACTGCTAATTTCTATCCACAAGGTCTCTACATTTTCATCATTCCCTTCATAAACATCTTCCCTTATAATAGGTTTCGATCTGGTTTAACATATAAACATACTCCTCCATCTCTTCTATATGTTCGATCTTTCCGAAAAAGAGAATAACCCTCTAAATTAACTGTCCAGTCATGAGCTTCATCCCACCATGTTTCAGTAACGTGCGCGACCCCGGACCGGCCCGTCCTGCGCGTGTGCGCGACATCGGACCGGCCCGTTCTGCGCATGCGCACCCGTGGCGGACCCCTTCTCGGTACCGCCGTATCGGCGGGGCGCCGAGAAGCGGGGCCTTCCTGTACATGTAAGCCGAGAACCCCTCAACTGGTGGAAGTTTATTGCATGTTGTAGTGTCATTTTAGATATATTTAAAGACTTGCAATTATTATATTTCCACATGTTGTAAGCACGTGGACCAAACATGTTTAGATTAACCTACAAGAGCGTCTCCGTGTGGGAAAACTGCACTTCGCTGCCTCAGCAACTAGTAATAATAATAGGGGTTTTTGTATGGCGCTGACTGTGTACATAGCACTGTACAAAAAAATGTCGACTGCCCCGTGGAGCTTACAATCTATGTTTGGTGCCTGAGACACAGGGGGAGAAGGTCAGTTGCCCAAGGTCACACGTTGCGGACACCGGGCTCCCCAGCTTCATGCTCGGTGTCGCTCGCCGGGTCGGTGCCTTTACTCACCGAGATGCTCCTTCAGCCCTAGTATGAAATTGGCAAGAACAGAGCCTTCGAGGGCCAGAGGCGGGTCCAGCGCGGGGGCGCGGGAGGCGGGTCCCGATGTAAAGACGCAGAGACCCAAACACGCTTGTGTTCTGCTGACGCTCGGCGCCCGGGAGCCGGTTCGGCGTCTCTGGGCCCGGAGGATGTTGGCTGATTTTAGCGAATCTCACGCCCCCCCCCCCCCCCCCCCCCTCCGTTCTGCTCCCCACAGGAGGAACGGGAAAGTGCAGCACTGCAGGATCCACTCCAGGCAGGAGGCGGGCAGCCCCAAATTCTTCCTGACCGACAACCTGGTGTTTGAGAGTCTCTACGCCCTCATCACCCACTACCAGCAGATGCCCCTGCGGTGTAACGAGTTTGAGATGAAGCTGACTGAGCCGGTGCCGCAAACAAACGCACACGAAAGCAAGGAGTGAGTATCACGGGAGGAGGGGGTGTAGGGAGGGGTATAACAGGGCAGTGAGGGGGCAGCAGGGTGTTGGGGTATATAGGGAGGGGTATAACAGGGTAGTGAGGGGGAAGCAGGGTGTTGGGGTGTATAGGGAGGGGTATAACAGGACAGTGAGGGGGCAGCAGGATGTTGGGGTGTATAGGGAGCGGTATAACAGGGCAGTGAAGATGCAGCAGGATGTTGGGGTTTATAGGGAGCGGTATAACAGGGCAGTGAGGGGGCAGCAGGATGTTGGGGTTTATAGGGAGGGGTATAACAGGGCAGTGAGGGGGCAGCAGGATGTTGGGGTGTATAGGGAGGGGTATAACAGGACAGTGAGGGGGCAGCAGGATGTTGGGGTGTATAGGGAGGGGTATAACAGAACAGTGAGGGGGCAGCAGGATGTTGGGGTGTATAGGGAGGGGTATAACAGGGCAGTGAGGGGGCAGCAGGATGTTGGGGTGTATAGGGAGGGGTATAACAGGACAGTGAGGGGGCAGCAGGATGTTGGGGTGTATAGGGAGGGGTATAACAGGACAGTGAGGGGGCAGCAGGATGTTGGGGTGTATAGGGAGGGGTATAACAGGGCAGTGAGGGGGCAGCAGGATGTTGGGGTGTATAGGGAGGGGTATAACAGGGCAGTGAGGGGGCAGCAGGATGTTGGGGTGTATAGGGAGGGGTATAACAGGGCAGTGAGGAGGCAGCAGGATGTTGGGGTGTATAGGGAGGGGTATAACAGGGCAGTGAGGGGGCAGCAGGATGTTGGGGTGTATAGGGAGGGGTATAACAGGGCAGTGAGGGGGCAGCAGGATGTTGGGGTGTATAGGGAGGGGTATAACAGGGCAGTGAGGAGGCAGCAGGATGTTGGGGTGTATAGGGAGGGGTATAACAGGACAGTGAGGGGGCAGCAGGGTGTTGGGGTGTATAGGGAGGGGTATAACAGGGCAGTGAGGAGGCAGCAGGGTGTTGGGGTGTATAGGGAGGGGAATAATAGGGCAGGGAGGAGGGTAGCAGGATGTTGGGGTGTATAGGGACGGGGGCAGCAGGTTATTGGGGTTTTTAGGGAGCAGTATAAGAGGGATGAGTCAGGAGGGATGTTCTATGAGATGAATCAGACTTGATAGCACTTTGCACATCACATCACTGGTCAGATCTTCTCTGGAATACGCTGTCCGGGTCTGGAGGCCCCGTCTCTAGAAGGACACGGGCAGAATATAGACAGTCCAGAGATAGACAGGTCCTCATTCAGAGAGGCCTGGAATCACGGAGCGAGAGGGGAGTACGGATGGAGACTTTCAGATATAAGTGGGGTACGGATGAGGCACCGGATGCAGGTCCCAGCTCTAGAACGTCATGCAAAGACCCTTCTTACAGATGGTACCACGCCAACCTCACGCGGACGCAGGCGGAGCACATGCTGATGCGGGTCCCCAGGGACGGGGCGTTCCTGGTGCGCAAGAGGAGCGAGCCCAATTCCTACGCCATCTCCTTCCGGTGAGACGCCAACCTCAACTACCGCCGTTTTATCTTCATTCTCTTCCTCTATATATCTTTTTATAATTATTGTACTCTCCCCCCTGTCCGTTGTTGTCCCCCCCGCGTCATTTTCTCCCCCCCTCCCCGTCGTTTTCTCCCCCCCCTCCCCGTCGTTTTCTCCCCCCCCTCCCCGTCGTTTTCTCCCCCCCTCCCCGTCGTTTTCTCCCCCCCCCTCCCCATCGTTTTCTCCCCCCCCCTCCCGTCGTTTTCTCCCCCCCTCCCGTCGTTTTCTCCCCCCCCCTCCCGTCGTTTTCTCCCCCCCTCCACGTCGTTTTCTCCCCCCCCCCCCGTCGTTTTCTCCCCCTCCCCTCCCCGTCGTTTTCTCCCCCTCCCCTCCCCGTCGTTTTCTCCCCCCCCGTCGTTTTCTCCCCCCCCGTCGTTTTCTCCCCCCCTGTCGTTTTCTCCCCCCCCGTCGTTTTCTCCCTCCCCGTCGTTTTCTCCCTCCCCGTCGTTTTCTCCCTCCCCGTCGTTTTCTCCCTCCCCATCGTTTTCTCCCCCCCGTCGTTTTCTCCCCCCCCTCCCCGTCGTTTTCTCCCCCCCCCTCCCCGTCGTTTTCTCCCCCCCCCCCCCCCCCCGTCGTTTTCTCCCCCCCCCTCCCCATCGTTTTCACCCCCCCTCCCCGTCGTTTTCACCCCCCCTCCCCGTCGTTTTCTCCCACCCTCCCCGTCGTTTTCTCCCCTGTCTCTCCCCCCTCCCCGTCTCTCCCCCCCTCCCCGTCTCTCCCCTCCCTCCCCGTCTCTCCCCCCCTCCCCGTCCCGTCTCTCCCCCTCCCCGTCCCGTCTCTCCCCTTCCCGTCTCTCTCTCCGCTCTCCCTCCCCCCCCCCCCCTGGTGCAGAGCGGAGGGGAAGATAAAGCACTGCCGAGTACAGCAGGAGGGGCAGTGCGTGGTGCTGGGCAGCTCGGAGTTTGACAGCCTGGTGGATCTGATCAGTTATTACGAGAAGCATCCTCTGTACCGCAAGATGAAGCTGCGGTACCCCATCAACGAGGAGACCCTGGAGAAGATCGGCACCGCCGTAAGTGCAGGAGTTGGGTTACCACGGGGGGGGGGGGACACCCCGGGGTCTGGCCGGAGATCTGACCGTGTCTTCCTGGTCTCTAGGAGCCGGATTACGGTGCTTTGTACGAGGGGCGCAACCCGGGATTCTACGTGGAAGCGAACCCCATGCCCACGTTTAAGGTACGGAATGGGGGGGGCTGGTACAGGTAGTCCTCTCCCCCTCGCGCGCACCCCCCCCCCCCCTTTACATGTGCGTTCCCCTCACGTTTGCGCCACCTCGCTTGTGTGTGTGCCCCCTCCCTTTTGCATGTGCGCCCCCCCTCCTGTTTGCGCACCCCCTTCCTTTTGCACGCCCACTCTCCCTTTTGCACACGTGGCCCCCCACCCTTTTCTTTCTCTTGCCCCCCTCTTGTGTGATCTCTACTCCTTCCAGTCTCTTACCCCCTCTCTCTTCCCCTCCCCCCCCCCCCCCCAGTGCTCCGTCAGAGCCCTGTTTGATTACAAGGCGCAGCGGGAGGATGAGCTCACCTTCACCAAGAACGCCGTCATCCAGAACGTGGAGAAGCAGGAAGGCGGCTGGTAAGGGAAGCCAAGGGTTGTGACTCGGGGTCATTTTCTCCCTCTCCTGCCTCTCTCCCCCCCCTCCCCCATCTCTCTCCTTTTTCTCCCCCCCCTCCTCCCCTTTTTCTCCCCCCCTCCACTCCCCCCTTTTTCTTCCCCCTTCTTCTCTTTTTCTCCCCCCCCCCCTCCTCTCCTCCCCACCTTCTCTTCCCCCCCCCTCTCAAAAGAGAGAGAGACAGACTGCCTTGTAGACGCTCCTCTCGTGGCACCGCGCTCCATATCTCACCCCAGCGTGTGGATTCTGTGTCCTGTAGGTGGCGAGGTGACTGCGGGGGCAAAAAGCAGATGTGGTTCCCTTCCAACTACGTGGAGGAGATCTTTAGCCCAGCGGAGCCTGAACCTGAACGCCAGGTGGGGCCGCCATCTTCCCAAGCTGGGGGACCCTACCAGTGTGCACCCAACTGACTCTGAATGTACCACCCTACCACATAACAATAGACACCCCCCCATGAGTTAATCTGCATGTGTTACAGTGGTTACGCTGCAGGCACGGATCCTTAACCTTACTGGGGCTGCGTGAGACTGGGGCTGCGTGAGACTGGGGCTGCGTGAGACTGGGGCTGCGTGAGACTGGGGCTGCGTGAGACTGGGGCTGCGTCAGACTGGGGCTGCGTGAGACTGGGGCTGCGTCAGACTGGGGCTGCGTGAGACTGGGGCTGCGTGAGACTGGGGCTGCGTGAGACTGGGGCTGCGTGAGACTGGGGCTGCGTCAGACTGGGGCTGCGTGAGACTGGGGCTGCGTGAGACTGGGGCTGCGTCAGACTGGGGCTGCGTCAGACTGGGGCTGCGTCAGACTGGGGCTGCGTCAGACTGGGGCTGCGTCAGACTGGGGCTGCGTCAGACTGGGGCTGCGTCAGACTGGGGCTGCGTGAGACTGGGGCTGCGTGAGACTGGGGCTGCGTGAGACTGGGGCTGCGTGAGACTGGGGCTGCGTGAGACTGGGGCTGCGTGAGACTGGGGCTGCGTCAGACTGGGGCTGCGTCAGACTGGGGCTGCGTCAGACTGGGGCTGCGTCAGACTGGGGCTGCGTCAGACTGGGGCTGCGTCAGACTGGGGCTGCGTCAGACTGGGGCTGCGTCAGACTGGGGCTGCGTCAGACTGGGGCTGCGTCAGACTGGGGCTGCGTCAGACTGGGGCTGCGTGAGACTGGGGCTGCGTGAGACTGGGGCTGCGTGAGACTGGGGCTGCGTGAGACTGGGGCTGCGTCACACTGGGGCTGCGTCACACTGGGGCTGCGTGAGACTGGGGCTGCGTGAGACTGGGGCTGCGTGAGACTGGGGCTGCGTGAGACTGGGGCTGCGTGAGACTGGGGCTGCGTGAGACTGGGGCTGCGTGAGACTGGGGCTGCGTCAGACTGGGGCTGCGTGAGACTGGGGCTGCGTCAGACTGGGGCTGCGTCAGACTGGGTGAAACTGGGGCTGCGTGAGACTGGGGCTGCGTCAGACTGGGGCTGCGTCAGACTGGGGCTGCGTCAGACTGGGGCTGCGTCAGACTGGGGCTGCGTCAGACTGGGGCTGCGTCAGACTGGGGCTGCGTCAGACTGGGGCTGCGTCAGACTGGGGCTGCGTCAGACTGGGTGAGACTGGGGCTGCGTGAGACTGGGGCTGCGTGAGACTGGGGCTGCGTGAGACTGGGGCTGCGTGAGACTGGGGCTGCGTCAGACTGGGGCTGCGTCAGACTGGGGCTGCGTCAGACTGGGGCTGCGTCACACTGGGGCTGCGTCACACTGGGGCTGCGTCACACTGGGGCTGCGTCACACTGGGGCTGCGTCACACTGGGGCTGCGTCACACTGGGGCTGCGTCAGACTGGGGCTGCGTCAGACTGGGGCTGCGTCAGACTGGGGCTGCGTCAGACTGGGGCTGCGTCAGACTGGGTGAGACTGGGGCTGCGTGAGACTGGGGCTGCGTGAGACTGGGGCTGCGTGAGACTGGGGCTGCGTCAGACTGGGGCTGCGTCAGACTGGGGCTGCGTCAGACTGGGGCTGCGTGAGACGGGCTGCGTGAGACTGGGGCTGCGTCACACTGGGGCTGCGTCACACTGGGGCTGCGTCACACTGGGGCTGCGTGAGACTGGGGCTGCGTGAGACTGGGGCTGCGTGAGACTGGGGCTGCGTCACACTGGGGCTGCGTCACACTGGGGCTGCGTGAGACTGGGGCTGCGTCAGACTGGGGCTGCGTCAGACTGGGGCTGCGTCACACTAACCCTGCTCTGTACTTCCGCAGAACCTGGATGAGAACAGCCCCCTGGGAGACCTGCTGGGGGGGGTCCTGGATGTTCCGTCATGCCAGATAGGTGTGTGTGTGTGTGTGTGTGTGTGTGTGTGTGTGTGTGTGTGTGTGTGTGTGTGTGTGTGTGTGTGTGTGTGTAGCTGGGATTAGAATTGGATGCTGTGTGTGTAAATGGAGCTGGGATTAGTATAGGATGCTGTGTGTGTGTAAGTGAAGCTGGGATTAGTATAGGATACTGTGTGTGTAAGGGGAGCTGGGATTAGTATAGGATGCTGTGTGTGTAAATGGAGCTGGGATTAGTATAGGATGCTGTGTGTGTGTAAGTGAAGCTGGGATTAGTATAGGATACTGTGTGTGTAAGGGGAGCTGGGATTAGTATAGGATGCTCTGTGTGTGTAAATGGAGCTGGGATTAGTATAGGATACTGTGTGTGTGTAAGGGGAGCTGGGATTAGTATAGGATACTGTGTGTGTGTAAGTGGAGCTGGGATTAGTATAGGATGCTCTGTGTGTGTAAGTGGAGCTGGGATTAGTATAGGATACTGTGTGTGTAAGTGGAGCTGGGATTAGTATAGGATACTCTGTGTGTGTAAATGGAGCTGGGATTAGTATAGGATGCTGTGTGTGTAAGTGGAGCTGGGATTAGTATAGGATGCTGTGTGTGTAAGGGGAGCTGGGATTAGTATAGGATGCTGTGTGTGTGTGTAAATGGAGCTGGGATTAGTATAGGATGCTGTGTGTGTAAGTGGAGCTGGGATTAGTATAGGATGCTGTGTGTGTGTAAGTGGAGCTGGGATTAGTATAGGATGCTGTGTGTGTGTAAGTGGAACTGGGATTAGTATAGGATGCTGTGTGTGTAAATGGAGCTGGGATTAGTATAGGATGCTGTGTGTGTAAGTGGAGCTGGGATTAGTATAGGATGCTGTGTGTGTGTAAGTGGAGCTGGGATTAGTATAGGATGCTGTGTGTGTAAGTGGAACTGGGATTAGTATAGGATGCTGTGTGTGTAAATGGAGCTGGGATTAGTATAGGATGCTGTGTGTGTAAGGGGAGTTGGGATTAGTATAGGATGCTGTGTGTGTGTGGAGCTGGGATTAGTATAGGATGCTGTGTGTGTAAGTGGAGCTGGGATTAGTATAGGATGCTGTGTGTGTGTGTGTGGAGCTGGGATTAGTATAGGATGCTGTGTGTGTCAGTGGAGCTGGGATTAGTATAGGATACTGTGTGTGTAACTGGAGCTGGGATTAGTATAGGATTCTGTGTGTAAGTGGAGCTGGGATTAGTATAGGATGCTGTGTGTGTAAGTGGAGCTGGGATTAGTATAGGATGCTGTGTGAGTTTGTGGAGCTGGGATTAGTATAGGATACTGTGTGTGTAACTGGAGCTGGGATTAGTATAGGATTCTGTGTGTAAGTGGAGCTGGGATTAGTATAGGATGCTGTGTGTGTAACTGGAGCTGGGACTAGTATAGGATGCTGTGTGTGTAAGTGGAGCTGGGATTAGTATAGGATGCTGTGTGTGTAAGGGGTGCTGGGATTAGTATAGGATGCTGTGTGTGTGTGTGGAGCTGGGATTAGTATAGGATGCTGTGTGTGTAAGGGGAGCTGGGATTAGTATAGGATGCTGTGTGTGTAAGTGGAGCTGGGATTAGTATAGGATGCTGTGTGTAAGTGGAGCTGGGATTAGTATAGGATGCTGTGTGTGTAAATGGAGCTGGGATTAGTATAGGATGCTGTGTGTGTAAGTGGAGCTGGGATTAGTATAGGATGCTGTGTGTGTAAGGGGAGCTGGGATTAGTATAGGATGCTGTGTGTGTAAGGGGAGCTGGGATTAGTATAGGATGCTGTGTGTGTGTGTGGAGCTGGGATTAGTATAGGATGCTGTGTGTGTGGAGCTGGGATTAGTATAGGATGCTGTGTGTGTAAAGGGAGCTGGGATTAGTATAGGATGCTGTGTGTGTAAGTGGAGCTGGGATTAGTATAGGATGCTGTGTGTGTGTAAGTGGAGCTGGGATTAGTATAGGATGCTGTGTGTGTGTGTAAATGGAACTGGGATTAGTATAGGATGCTGTGTGTGTGTGTAAGTGGAGCTGGGATTAGTATAGGATGCTGTGTGTGTAAGGGGAGCTGGGATTAGTATAGGATGCTGTGTGTGTGTGTAAATGGAGCTGGGATTAGTATAGGATGCTGTGTGTGTAAGTGGAGCTGGGATTAGTATAGGATGCTGTGTGTGTAAGTGGAGCTGGGATTAGTATAGGATGCTGTGTGTGTGTAAGTGGAACTGGGATTAGTATAGGATGCTGTGTGTGTAAATGGAGCTGGGATTAGTATAGGATGCTGTGTGTGTAAGTGGAGCTGGGATTAGTATAGGATGCTGTGTGTGTGTAAGTGGAGCTGGGATTAGTATAGGATGCTGTGTGTGTAAGTGGAACTGGGATTAGTATAGGATGCTGTGTGTGTAAATGGAGCTGGGATTAGTATAGGATGCTGTGTGTGTAAGGGGAGTTGGGATTAGTATAGGATGCTGTGTGTGTGTGGAGCTGGGATTAGTATAGGATGCTGTGTGTGTAAGTGGAGCTGGGATTAGTATAGGATGCTGTGTGTGTGTGTGTGGAGCTGGGATTAGTATAGGATGCTGTGTGTGTCAGTGGAGCTGGGATTAGTATAGGATACTGTGTGTGTAACTGGAGCTGGGATTAGTATAGGATTCTGTGTGTAAGTGGAGCTGGGATTAGTATAGGATGCTGTGTGTGTAAGTGGAGCTGGGATTAGTATAGGATGCTGTGTGAGTTTGTGGAGCTGGGATTAGTATAGGATACTGTGTGTGTAACTGGAGCTGGGATTAGTATAGGATTCTGTGTGTAAGTGGAGCTGGGATTAGTATAGGATGCTGTGTGTGTAACTGGAGCTGGGACTAGTATAGGATGCTGTGTGTGTAAGTGGAGCTGGGATTAGTATAGGATGCTGTGTGTGTAAGGGGTGCTGGGATTAGTATAGGATGCTGTGTGTGTGTGTGGAGCTGGGATTAGTATAGGATGCTGTGTGTGTAAGGGGAGCTGGGATTAGTATAGGATGCTGTGTGTGTAAGTGGAGCTGGGATTAGTATAGGATGCTGTGTGTAAGTGGAGCTGGGATTAGTATAGGATGCTGTGTGTGTAAATGGAGCTGGGATTAGTATAGGATGCTGTGTGTGTAAGTGGAGCTGGGATTAGTATAGGATGCTGTGTGTGTAAGGGGAGCTGGGATTAGTATAGGATGCTGTGTGTGTAAGGGGAGCTGGGATTAGTATAGGATGCTGTGTGTGTGTGTGGAGCTGGGATTAGTATAGGATGCTGTGTGTGTGGAGCTGGGATTAGTATAGGATGCTGTGTGTGTAAAGGGAGCTGGGATTAGTATAGGATGCTGTGTGTGTAAGTGGAGCTGGGATTAGTATAGGATGCTGTGTGTGTGTAAGTGGAGCTGGGATTAGTATAGGATGCTGTGTGTGTGTGTAAATGGAACTGGGATTAGTATAGGATGCTGTGTGTGTGTGTAAGTGGAGCTGGGATTAGTATAGGATGCTGTGTGTGTAAGTGAAGCTGGGATTAGTATAGGATACTGTGTGTGTAAGGGGAGCTGGGATTAGTATAGGATGCTGTGTGTGTAAATGGAGCTGGGATTAGTATAGGATGCTGTGTGTGTAAGGGGAGTTGGGATTAGTATAGGATGCTGTGTGTGTGTGGAGCTGGGATTAGTATAGGATGCTGTGTGTGTAAGTGGAGCTGGGATTAGTATAGGATGCTGTGTGTGTGTGTGTGGAGCTGGGATTAGTATAGGATGCTGTGTGTGTCAGTGGAGCTGGGATTAGTATAGGATGCTGTGTGTGTGTAAATGGAGCTGGGATTAGTATAGGATGCTGTGTGTGTAAATGGAGCTGGGATTAGTATAGGATGCTGTGTGTGTGTAAGTGGAGCTGGGATTAGTATAGGATGCTGTGTGTGTAAGTGGAGCTGGGATTAGTATAGGATGCTGTGTGTGTGTAAGTGGAGCTGGGATTAGTATAGGATGCTGTGTGTGTGTGTAAATGGAACTGGGATTAGTATAGGATGCTGTGTGTGTGTAAGTGGAGCTGGGATTAGTATAGGATGCTGTGTGTGTAAGTGAAGCTGGGATTAGTATAGGATACTGTGTGTGTAAGGGGAGCTGGGATTAGTATAGGATGCTGTGTGTGTAAATGGAGCTGGGATTAGTATAGGATGCTGTGTGTGTAAGGGGAGTTGGGATTAGTATAGGATGCTGTGTGTGTGTGGAGCTGGGATTAGTATAGGATGCTGTGTGTGTAAGTGGAGCTGGGATTAGTATAGGATGCTGTGTGTGTGTGTAAATGGAGCTGGGATTAGTATAGGATGCTGTGTGTGTAAATGGAGCTGGGATTAGTATAGGATGCTGTGTGTGTGTAAGTGGAGCTGGGATTAGTATAGGATGCTGTGTGTGTAAGTGGAGCTGGGATTAGTATAGGATGCTGTGTGTGTAAGTGGAGCTGGGATTAGTATAGGATGCTGTGTGTGTAAGTGGAGCTGGGACTAGTATAGGATGCTGTGTGTGTAAATGGAGCTGGGATTAGTATAGGATGCTCTGTGTGTGTAAATGGAGCTGGGATTAGTATAGGATGTTGTGTGTGTAAATGGAGCTGGGATTAGTATTGGATGCTTTGTGTGTGTAAGTGGAGCTGGGATTAGTATAGGATGCTGTGTGTTAGGGGAGCTGGGATTAGTATAGGATGCTGTGTGTGTATCTGGAGCTGGGATTAGTATAGGATGCTGTGTGTGTATCTGGAGCTGGGATTTGTATAGGATGCTGTGTGTGTAAGTGGAGCTGGGATTAGTATAGGATGCTGTGTGTGTAAGTGGAGCTGGGATTAGTATAGGATGCTGTGTGTGTGTGTGGAGCTGGGATTAGTATAGGATGCTGTGTGTGTAAGGGGAGCTGGGATTAGTATAGGATGCTCTGTGTGTGTAAATGGAGCTGGGATTAGTATAGGATGCTGTGTGTGTGTAAGTGGAGCTGGGATTAGTATAGGATGCTGTGTGTGTAAGTGGAGCTGGGATTAGTATAGGATGCTGTGTGTGTGTAACTGGAGCTGGGATTAGTATAGGATGCTGTGTGTGTGTAAGTGAAGCTGGGATTAGTATAGGATGCTCTGTGTGTGTGTGGAGCTGGGATTAGTATAGGATGCTGTGTGTGTAAGGGGAGCTGGGATTATTATAGGATGCTCTGTGTGTGTAAATGGAGCTGGGATTAGTATAGGATGCTGTGTGTGTAAGTGGAGCTGGGATTAGTATAGGATGCTGTGTGTGTAAGGGGAGCTGGGATTAGTATAGGATGCTCTGTGTGTGTAAATGGAGCTGGGATTAGTATAGGATGCTGTGTGTGTAAGTGGAGCTGGGATTAGTATAGGATGCTGTGTGTGTAAATGGAGCTGGGATTAGTATAGGATGCTGTGTGTGTAACTGGAGCTGGGATTAGTATAGGATGCTGTGTGTGTAACTGGAGCTGGGATTAGTATAGGATGCTGTGTGTGTGTAACTGGAGCTGGGATTAGTATAGGATACTGTGTGTGTGTGTGTGTAAGTGGAGCTGGGATTAGAATTGGATGCTGTGTGTGTAACTGGAGCTGGAATTAGTATAGGATGCTGTGTGTGTGTGTAACTGGAGCTGGGATTAGTATAGGATGCTGTGTGTGTGTGTAAGTGGAGCTGGGATTAGTATAGGATACTGTGTGTGTAAATGGAGCTGGGATTAGTATAGGATGCTGTGTGTGTAAATGGAGCTGGGATTAGAATAGGATGCTGTGTGTGTAAATTGAGCTGGGATTAGTATAGGATGCTGTGTGTGTGTAAGTGGAGCTGGGATTAGTATAGGATGCTGTGTGTGTGTAAGTGGAGCTGGGATTAGTATAGGATGCTCTGTGTGTGTGTGGAGCTGGGATTAGAATTGGATGCTGTGTGTGTAAGTGGAGCTGGGATTAGTATAGGATGCTGTGTGTGTGTAACTGGAGCTGGGACTAGTATAGGATGCTGTGTGTGTAAGTGGAGCTGGGATTAGTATAGGATGCTGTGTGTGTAAGGGGAGCTGGGATTAGTATAGGATGCTGTGTGTGTGTGTGTGGAGCTGGGATTAGTATAGGATGCTGTGTGTGTAAGGGGAGCTGGGATTTGTATAGGATGCTGTGTGTAAATGGAGCTGGGATTAGTATAGGATGTGTGTGTGTAAATGGAGCTGGGATTAGTATAGGATGCTGTGTGTGTAAGTGGAGCTGGGATTAGTATAGGATGCTGTGTGTGTAAGGGGAGCTGGGATTAGTATAGGATGCTGTGTGTGTAAGTGGAGCTGGGATTAGTATAGGATGCTGTGTGTGTGTAAGTGGAACTGGGATTAGTATAGGATGCTGTGTGTGTGTAAGTGGAGCTGGGATTAGTATAGGATACTGTGTGTGTAAGTGGAGCTGGGATTAGTATAGGATGCTGTGTGTGTAAGTGAAGCTGGGATTAGTATAGGATACTGTGTGTGAGGGGAGCTGGGATTAGTATTGGATGCTCTGTGTGTGTAAGGGGAGCTGGGATTAGTATAGGATGCTGTGTGTGTAAGTGGAGCTGGGATTAGTATAGGATGCTGTGTGTGTGTAAGTGGAACTGGGATTAGTATAGGATGCTGTGTGTGTGTAAGTGGAGCTGGGATTAGTATAGGATGCTGTGTGTGTAAGTGGAGCTGGGATTAGTATAGGATGCTGTGTGTGTAAGTGAAGCTGGGATTAGTATAGGATACTGTGTGTGAGGGGAGCTGGGATTAGTATTGGATGCTCTGTGTGTGTAAGTGGAGCTGGGATTAGTATAGGAAGCTGTGTGTTAGGGAAGCTGGGATTAGTATAGGATGCTGTGTGTGTATCTGGAGCTGGGATTAGTATAGGATGCTGTGTGTGTATCTGGAGCTGGGATTAGTATAGGATGCTGTGTGTGTAAGTGGAGCTGGGATTAGTATAGGATGCTGTGTGTGTAAGTGGAACTGGGATTAGTATAGGATGCTGTGTGTGTGTGTAAGTGGAGCTGGGATTAGTATAGGATGCTGTGTGTGTAATGGGAGCTGGGATTAGTATAGGATGCTGTGTGTGTAAGTGGAGCTGGGATTAGTATAGGATGCTGTGTGTGTAAGTGGAGCTGGGATTAGTATAGGATGCTGTGTGTGTAACTGGAGCTGGGATTAGTATAGGATGCTGTGTGTGTAAATGGAGCTGGGATTAGTATAGGATGCTGTGTGTGTAATTGGAGCTGGGATTAGTATAGGATGCTGTGTGTGTGTAACTGGAGCTGGGATTAGTATAGGATGCTGTGTGTGTAAGTGGAGCTGGGATTAGTATAGGATACTGTGTGTGTAAGTGGAGCTGGGATTAGTATAGGATACTGTGTGTGTAAGTGGAGCTGGGATTAGTATAGGATGCTGTGTGTGTAAATGGAGCTGGGATTAGTATAGGATGCTGGGTGTGTAAGTGGAGCTGGGATTAGTATAGGATGCTGGGTGTGTAAGTGGAGCTGGGATTAGTATAGGATGCTGTGTGTGTGTAAGTGGAGCTGGGATTAGTATAGGATGCTGTGTGTGTAAATGGAGCTGGGATTAGTATAGGATACTGTGTGTGTAAGTGGAGCTGGGATTAGTATAGGATGCTGTGTGTGTAAGTGGAGCTGGGATTAGTATAGGATGCTGTGTGTGTAAATGGAGCTGGGATTAGTATAGGATGCTGTGTGTGTAAATGGAGCTGGGATTCGTATAGGATGCTCTGTGTGTGTAAATGGAGCTGGGATTAGTATAGGATGTGTGTGTGTAAGTGGAGCTGGGATT
>NC_134497.1:19483951-19616858 GCF_040206685.1 Ascaphus truei
AATGCAGTTGATGCGTTAGATTTATAGATTACTTAGATCTACTTAGATTTTGCAGAGGTTTTTGATACGGTTCCACACAAGAGGTTGGTGTACAAAATAAAGCAACTTGGACTCCGTAATAATATATGTAACTGGATTGAAAACTGGTTGAAGGACAGACAGCAGAGGGTTGTCATCAATGGAACTTTTTCAGGTTGGGCTAAAGTCGTGAGTGGAGTACCTCAGGGATCGGTACTGGGACCCCTGCTTTTTAACTTGTTTATTAATTACCTGGAGGTTGGCATCGAGAGCAAAGTCTCCATCTTTGCTGATGATACTAAATTGTGTAAGGTAATAGAATCAGAGCAGGATATAATTTCTCTTCAGAAGGACTTGGGGAGACTGGAAACGTGGGCAGGTAAATGGCAGATGAGGTTTGATACAGATTAATGTAAGGTTATGCATTTGGGAAGCAAGAATAAACAGGCGACTTACACATTAAATGGGGATAAATTGGGGGAATCCTTGATGGAGAAGGATTTAGGAGTGCTGGTAGACAGCAGGCTTAGCAATAGTGCCCAATGTCATGCAGTAGCTGCAAAGGCAAACAAGATCTTATCTTGCATCAAACGGGCAATGGATGGAAGGGAACTAAACATAATTATGCCCCTTTACAAAGCATTAGTAAGACCACACCTTGTATATGGAGTACAATTTTGGGGAACACTCATTAGAAAAGACATTATGGAACTAGAGAGAGTGCAGAGAAGAGCCACCAAATTAATAAAGGGGATGGATAATTTAACTTATGAGGAGAGGCTAGCTAAATTAGATTTATTTACATTAGAAAAGAGGCGTCTTAGAGGGGATATGATAACTATATCCAAATATATCCGGGGACAGTACAAGGAGCTTTCAGAAGAACTATTCACCCCAAGGGCACTACAAAGGACTCGGGGGCATCCCTTAAGGTTGGAGGAAATGAGATTTCACCAGCAACAAAGGAAATGGTTCTTTACAGTAAGGGCAGGTACAGTATGGGATTCATTACCCATGGAGAATGTGATGGCAAATACAATAGATTTGTTAAAAAAAAAGGCCATCTTTTTAGAAAGGAAAGGTATACAGGGATATACCTAATAAGTATACATGGGAAGGATGTTGATACAGGGAGTAATCTGATTGCCAATATTTGGAGTCAGGAAGGAATTTATTTGAACACTTATAAGATATCATTAGATAATGTGTCACTGGGGTTTCTGTTTGCCTTCCCCTGGATCAATATACTGTAAGTACGGATATAGGATAAAGTATCTGTCGTCTATATTTAACTTAGGTTGAACTTGATGGACGTATGTCTTTTTTCAACCTCATCTACTATGTAACCTTGAGTCCAATATTTAATTTTCATTCATATTTGTTATTATGGGGTGGCATTGTTATATTTGTTATTAAAGGGTGGCATGGTTTTGTATGATGGTCTGTGTCCTACGCGCTTCTGTTTAACACTATATAGGCATTTCTTTGACATACAGGGGTTCCCTCCTACAAGAAGCAGCTATTAAGACACCAGGAGTTATAACACTCTCATATCTGGACTTCACTTCATATAATGTGTTCACCATTGAGAATTAATATTGTCTCTCTTCCCTAAAACCACTGGAGGGCATATCATAAGGTGTCTCTCGCTCTCTCCCCTCCCCCTCTCTCTCCTCCAGCTTCTCTCCCCCTTCTTTCCCCTCCCCCTCTCCCTCGCTCTCCTATCCCCTACTCCCCCCCCTCTCTCTCCCCTCCTTCTCTGTTCTTGCTCCCCTCCCTCTCTCTCTACCCTCTCCCCTCCCTCCCTCTCCCCTCCCTCCTCTCTCCTCCCTTTCTCCTCTCTCCCCCCTCTCCTTCTCCCCTCCCTCCTCTCTCTCCTCCCTTCTCCCCTCCCTCCTCTCTCTCCCCTCCCTCTCTCTCCCCTCCCTCTCTCTCCCCCCTCCCTCTCTCTCCCCCCTCTCTCTCATACTCAACATTGATCATTTGTATATCCAGTGGGTTTCAGTTGCAGACAAACAGACCCTGCAAATAATTTTCGCAGGGCTTGTTAAATATGGCCACCGCCTTGCGTTTTCTAGGGGAATGCCTTATAACACATCGCTACCCACTGCCGCGCGCACCCCTCGACTTAGCAGTGATCCGATAACAAGCCTGCGACAAAACAGCGGGTTTTGTGTCACTAAACCACCAGGCGGGTATTAAAAGTGGTAGTGGCATGTTACATGGCTAAGCGCTTTCAGACTAAGGGAACGTGTGCTCCTGTGTTCTGTTTTTGCTCAGTGGATAATGGTCTGAATCCGGTGTGGCCTCAGAAATGCTTCCACTTTCTGATCACTAACCCGGAGTTCGCGTTCCTGCGTTTCGTGGTGTACGAGGAGGACATGTTCAGTGACCAGAACTTCCTGGCGCAGGCGTCGTTCGTGGTGCGGGGGCTGAAGACAGGTAGGGGGGAGCGGCTGAGTTCTGGGGGTACTGGGGGTGGGGGTGGAATAGAGAGGTGCAAGACAGTGATAAACTTCAGTGCTTTTTCCCTCCACACTATAGCCGCCCCAGAGGGGCTCTGGCACTGAAACGGTTAATAGAAGCCCCCATATTACAGCACTGCATGTCCCCTGTCCACCCCAGTGGTAACCAACCCCAGTCCTCAAGGGCCACCAACAGGGCAGGTTTTCAAGCTGTCCCTGCTTCAGCACAGGTGGCCCAGTCATTGGCCAACTCCAGTCCTCAATGGCCACCAACAGATGAGGTTTGAAGAATATCCCTGCTTCGGCATACTGATTGAGCCACCTGTGCTGAAGCAGGGATATCTTGAGAACCTGACCTGTTGGTGACCCTTGAGGGCTGGAGTTGGCCCACAAAGATGCACGTTAACACATCGATGCACACGCGCGGCCATTACCACGCTGATGCACCTTCCTTTCCATGCATATACTGCTGGCGTTTGCAATCCTTTGCTTTCAAACATTGATGGCTGCCCTGTGTAAAGATGGCCGCCGTTATTCTGGGTCTAGGGTATTTCCCGTTGTTCATGGCCTTGGGTCGACAGAGAATATCTAATCTGTTTGTAGGGTTACTCTGGCAGAGAAAGATACGTCTCGGGCGTGACGGCACGGACTGATATTTGGGTTCTTGTTTTAGGGTTCAGGGCGGTTCCCCTGAAGAATAACTACATTGAGGATCTGGAGCTGGCGTCGTTGCTCGTCAAGATAGACATCTACCCCAGCAAGGTGAGGGTGACCTGGAGCGGTGGTGGTGGTGGTGGTAGTTGGTGAATTCACGTGCGGGTTGATGAAGGCGCTAGTTCCGCCTGCCTGCAAATCCCCATTTATAGGTTGGTCAATGAAACGGACGGGATGAAATGATAGTGAACTCACTACTAGGTCGCTGGGGGCTGGGCACTAGTGAGCCCACTTATTCGTTGGTAAGAGATCAACATCACTAGTGAACTTGCCCATGAATGATCCAGGTAGGAGCTGTCCTACTAGGTATTTCTTGTGTATGTGGGTGAGAAATTGAGAGACCAGCCACACTATTGGTGAACTCTGGTGGGGCGGGAGGTCCAGACTACACTAAAAGTGAACTCATTGGTGAATGACTGAGATGGAACGAAGTTCACTTGTAGGACAACCGCTGCCTGGATATCTCGCCAACTTACACATAGGAAGAAGTTCACTTGTAGAACAGCTGCTATGAGTAAGTTGGTGAGATATCAACAACTGAGATGTCCTGGTCGTCAACTTATAAGTTGGTGAGATCCACACAAGATCTACACTGCTAGTGAACTGACGTGGAGGTTACTTAATGATCAAGATTGTAGCTACACTACTGGTGAACCTCATAGATGGACTGATCTAAAAATTAGCTCTACTTACAACTTGATGAGCAGTCCATAGAAGGTTCTAGTGAATGGACCTAATCGGTGGTGAGAAGCCCCATTGCCATCATGGGAAGGTTTAGGAGTGTGACCTGGATCGGAGACCGTTCCACCCAGAGGGAAGGGAATAAGGGGGGGAGGGGAGGAGTTGCTGACCACCATGTATATTCCGGCAGGAGAACGGGGAGGTTAACGGAGCCTCAGCTCCCCGGGAACGGATGAACGACCAGTCGGCCGGCCGAACCCGCGACTCACCGGCGGAATCGCGCTACTCTTCAAATCAACTGGAGGATTTCCGCGTCTCGCAAGAACAGCTGTCTGAGCATTTCGATAGGGAGCGGAGGTAACGCCTCGTGCTAAAACCGGGCTGTTCTAAACAAGGCAGCAATCTCCAATATCAGGGGGCTTAACACCATTGCTCAAGACCTCTTCCCCCCTCTCCCCCCGTAGCTCAATCAGTCCCTGCTTCAGCACTTCAGTAGTCCTTGAAGTGTTCATTTCATTTTGCCCAGTTGTTACTTGGATGACACGGCTTCTGACACGTGAGACGTTTATACGCTTCTTGGACCGGATCCACCCATCTCCGATAAGTCACTCAGCGGGGCGTTGGCTGACGTTAATGTGGCATTAAGACTAAACGTGTCTTCAAAGGACAATAACGTCTCATTATGCCATGTTTTCTCCCGTAAAGAACACAGATGTAATTCTAATGTTTCTGATGACATGCAAATGAGGCGTTGTTACATCTCATATCCACTTAAGCCCGATAAAGGTAACGCAGGGACTTAATATGACGTGAGGTCATACTTAAACGTGACATTACTTCCATACAAAGACTGAAATAGGGTTTTTATAAAGTATGCATAGCTGTAAACTCAGTTTGTTAAATTATATGTAACATGGCGTTATTTCCTTCTACTCTCTTTCTCATCTTGAATATAACCTCTATTTACCCATACATACCGTCACATTATTGGAAGTTATAGGGTCTGGATGGGAGTAACACTAAGTCATACTTACCGTCACGTTATTGGGAGTTATAGGGTCTGGATGGGAGTAACACTAAGACATACTTACCGTCACGTTATTGGAAGTTATAGGGTCTGGATGGGAGTAACACTAAGACACTTACCGTCACGTTATTGGAAGTTATAGGGTCTGGATGGGAGTAACACTAAGACATACTTACCGTCACGTTATTGGAAGTTATAGGGTCTGGATGGGAGTAACACTTACTTACCATCACGTTATTGGAAGTTATAGGGTCTGGATGGGAGTAACACTAACACATACTTACCGTCACGTTATTGGAAGTTATAGGGTCTGGATGGGAGTAACACTAAGACATACTTACCGTCACGTTATTGGAAGTTATAGGGTCTGGATGGGAGTAACACTAAGACATACTTACCGTCACGTTATTGGAAGTTATAGGGTCTGGATGGGAGTAACACTTACTTACCATCACGTTATTGGAAGTTATAGGGTCTGGATGGGAGTAACACTAACACATACTTACCGTCACGTTATTGGAAGTTATAGGGTCTGGATGGGAGTAACACTAAGACATACTTACCGTCACGTTATTGGAAGTTATAGGGTCTGGATGGGAGTAACACTTACTTACCATCACGTTATTGGAAGTTATAGGGTCTGGATGGGAGTAACACTAAGACATACTTACCGTCACGTTATTGGAAGTTATAGGGTCTGGATGGGAGTAACACTAAGTCATACTTACCGTCACGTTATTGGGAGTTATAGGGTCTGGATGGGAGTAACACTAAGACATACTTACCGTCACGTTATTGGAAGTTATAGGGTCTGGATGGGAGTAACACTAAGACATACTTACCGTCACGTTATTGGAAGTTATAGGGTCTGGATGGGAGTAACACTAAGACATACTTACCGTCACGTTATTGGGAGTTATAGGGAGTGGATGGGAGTAACACTAAGACATACTTACCGTCACGTTATTGGAAGTTATAGGGTCTGGATGGGAGTAACACTTACTTACCGTCACGTTATTGGAAGTTATAGGGTCTGGATGGGAGTAACACTAACACATACTTACCGTCACGTTATTGGAAGTTGTAGGGTCTGGATGGGAGTAACACTAAGACATACTTACCGTCACGTTATTGGGAGTTATAGGGCCTGGATGGGAGTAACACTAAGACATACTTACCGTCACGTTATTGGGAGTTATAGGGACTGGATGGGAGGAACACTAAGACATACTTACCGTCACGTTATTGGGAGTTATAGGGGCTGGATGGGAGTAACACTAACACATACCTACCGTCACGTTATTGGGAGTTATAGGGTCTGGATGGGAGTAACACTAAGACATACATACCGTCACGTTATTGGGTCTGGATGGGAGTAACACTAAGACATACTTACCGTCACGTTATTGGAAGATATAGGGTCTGGATGGGAGTAACACTAAGACATACTTACCGTCACATTATTGGATGTTATAGGGTCTGGATGGGAGTAACACTAAGACATACATACCGTCACGTTATTGGGTCTGGATGGGAGTAACACTAAGACATACTTACCGTCACGTAATTGGGAGTTATAGGGTCTGGATGGGAGTAACACTAAGACATACTTACCGTCACGTTATTGGGAGTTATAGGGACAGGATGGGAGTAACACTAAGACATACTTACCGTCACGTTATTGGGAGTTATAGGGACTGGATGGGAGTAACACTAAGACATACTTACCGTCACGTTATTGGAAGTTATAGGGCCTGGATGGGAGTATGTATGTATGTATGTATGTCTTTATTTGTATAGCGCCATAAAATGTACATAGCGCTTCACAGTAGTAATACATGTCATATAAATAGCAAATATAAATAACACATCATGGGAATAAGTGCTTCAGACATACTGTAAAAGTAACATTAAGGAAGGAGTCCCTGCTCCGAGGAGCTTACAATCTAATTGGTAGGTAGGGAGAACGTACAGAGACAGTAGGAGGGAATACTAGTAAGTGCGTCTGCAGGAGGCCAAGCTTTGTGTCATGTGTCCATGATTATCCAGTGCTACTCATATGCTTCTTTAAGCAGATGTGTCTTAAGGTGGGTCTTAAAGGTGGATAGCGAGGGGGCTAGTCGGGTATTGAGGGGAAGAGCATTCCAGAGGTGTGGGGCAGAAAGTGAGAAAGGTTTAAGGCGGGAGAGAGCTTTAGATACAAAGGGGGTAGAAAGAAGACATCCTTGAGAAGAACGCAAGAGTCGTGATGGTGCATAGCGAGAAGACATACTTACCGTCACGTTATTGGAAGTTATAGGGTCTGGATGGGAGTAACACTAAGACATACTTACCGTCACGTTATTGGGAGTTATAGGGAGTGGATGGGAGTAACACTAAGACATACTTACCGTCACGTTATTGGAAGTTATAGGGTCTGGATGGGAGTAACACTTACTTACCGTCACGTTATTGGAAGTTATAGGGTCTGGATGGGAGTAACACTAACACATACTTACCGTCACGTTATTGGAAGTTGTAGGGTCTGGATGGGAGTAACACTAAGACATACTTACCGTCACGTTATTGGGAGTCATAGGGCCTGGATGGGAGTAACACTAAGACATACTTACCGTCACGTTATTGGAAGATATAGGGTCTGGATGGGAGTAACACTAAGACATACTTACCGTCACATTATTGGATGTTATAGGGTCTGGATGGGAGTAACACTAAGACATACATACCGTCACGTTATTGGGTCTGGATGGGAGTAACACTAAGACATACTTACCGTCACGTTATTGGGAGTTATAGGGACTGGATGGGAGTAACACTAAGACATACTTACCGTCACGTTATTGGAAGTTATAGGGCCTGGATGGGAGTAACACTAAGACATACTTACCGTCACGTTATTGGGAGTTATAGGGACTGGATGGGAGTAACACTAAGACATACTTACTGTCACGTTATTGGAAGTTATAGGGACTGGATGGGAGTAACACTAAGACATACTTACCGTCACGTTATTGGGAGTTATAGGGGCTGGATGGGAGTAACACTAACACATACTTACCGTCACGTTATTGGGAGTTATAGGGTCTGGATGGGAGTAACACTAAGACATACATACCGTCACGTTATTGGGTCTGGATGGGAGTAACACTAAGACATACTTACCGTCACGTTATTGGAAGATATAGGGTCTGGATGGGAGTAACACTAAGACATACTTACCGTCACATTATTGGATGTTATAGGGTCTGGATGGGAGTAACACTAAGACATACATACCGTCACGTTATTGGGTCTGGATGGGAGTAACACTAAGACATACTTACCGTCACGTAATTGGGAGTTATAGGGTCTGGATGGGAGTAACACTAAGACATACTTACCGTCACGTTATTGGGAGTTATAGGGACTGGATGGGAGTAACACTAAGACATACTTACCGTCACGTTATTGGAAGTTATAGGGACTGGATGGGAGTAACACTAAGACATACTTACCGTCACGTTATTGGAAGTTATAGGGACTGGATGGGAGTAACACTAAGACATACTTACCGTCACGTTATTGGGAGTTATAGGGAGTGGATGGGAGTAACACTAAGACATACTTACCGTCACGTTATTGGGAGTTATAGGGACTGGATGGGAGTAACACTAAGACATACTTACCGTCACGTTATTGGGAGTTATAGGGTGTGGATGGGAGTAACACTAAGACATACTTACCATCACGTTATTGGAAGTTATAGGGCCTGGATGGGAGTAACACTAAGACATACTTACCGTCACGTTATTGGAAGATATTGGGACTGGATGGGAGTAACACTAAGACATACTTACCGTCACGTTATTGGGAGTTATAGGGACTGGATGGGAGTAACACTAAGACATACTTACCGTCACGTTATTGGGAGTTATAGGGTCGGGATGGGAGTAACACTAAGACATACTTACCGTCACGTTATTGGGAGTTATAGGGTCTGGATGGGAGTAACACTAACACATACTTACCGTCACGTTATTGGAAGATATTGGGACTGGATGGGAGTAACACTAAGACATACTTACCGTCACGTTATTGGGAGTTATAGGGTCTGGATGGGAGTAACACTAACACATACTTACCATCACGTTATTGGGAGTTATAGGGTCTGGATGGGAGTAACACTAAGACATACTTACCGTCACGTTATTGGGAGTTATAGGGCCTGGATGGGAGTAACACTAAGACATACTTACCGTCACGTTATTGGGAGTTATAGGGACTGGATGGGAGTAACACTAAGACATACTTACCGTCACGTTATTGGAAGTTATAGGTTCTGGATGGGAGTAACACTAAGACATACTTACCGTCACGTTATTGGGAGTTATAGGGACTGGATGGGAGTAACACTAAGACATACTTACCATCATGTTATTGGGTGTTATAGGGCCTGGATGGGAGTAACACTAAGACATACTTACCGTCACGTTATTGGAAGTTATAGGGACTAGATGGGAGTAACACTAAGACATACTTACCATCACGTTATTGGGAGTTATAGGGACTGGATGGGAGTAACACTAACACATACTTACCGTCACGTTATTGGGAGTTATAGGGTCTGGATGGGAGTAACACTAACACATACTTACCGTCACGTTACTGGAAGATAACCCAGCATTCTGCTACAGTAATGTGACGGTAACCCTGTGCTAATGAGATGTAGAAAGGATGCTGTGTTCGCATATAAATAGCTGCGAGGATACGTGGTAACCTCAGGGAACATCACGCCCGCTCCTGCATCAGGTACCGTCCCGTCATGTGCCCGGATTTAACACAGCTTCGTGGATCTGGCCCTAAATCTGCTTCTGCCTCTCCCCAGGGTCCCCCGCAAGACTCGTCTCAGTGGTGATAACCGGCTGTAGGATGAGCGTTTACGGGATCGCCTTTTCCAACCTCGCCGGACTGGTTGTCATAGCAGCGTTCAGCCGTCCGACCCGCGTTCCCGCTGGAGGGAACCGTCTGTGTGATGCCAACCAGGACACCCCGTGACGAAGCTACACGCTCCGTTTCACGCACACCAACCCCCCCATAAAAAAAAGTTCTTTGTGGGGGGTTCTTCTGTGTTCTATCCTCATTGTTTCCGGAAAGGGAACTATTTACCTGCAACCAAGACTTATATAATGCCTCGTATATTAGTGTGGCAATTAGCTGAAAGGCAAAGGGGTGGATTTTTTTTTTAACCCCTGCAATGCATTTGAAGGGATCAGCCCCCCGATCTCTCTTATCCTGCATTCTAAATCAAGCCGTTTCTCCTTTTTAAGGCAATTCCTGGGAAAGGGAGGAAGCGAACACACCACTCCCTTTAACGTCCTAGTTCCCAAAGCTGCGTTCCGTTTTTGGGGGGACAGTGGCAGTTATGGGGACAATCGCTGGATTCCCGTTGTCTTTTTTTAATTTTTATTGTCCCCTTCATTTCACTGCAAAATCATTCCATCATCTGCTGGAGAATGTTCTTTTGTGTGTGTGTGGGATCATTTCAAATGGCTGTCAGGTTTCTCTGTACCTGTGGCAATCCTTTCCACCCCCCCCCCCTCCCTCCCCTCTTGTTGGACCTGATATTAAAATGCTAATAATATAGGGTAGGCTAGTGCTTTGACTTTTACCCCCTTCAGTCATGGAGGGGCCATGCATTGCTTCTCTCTCCCCCCCCTGGCACTTAAGGGGTGTATGTATTCAGTATTGCAAAACCAACCATATGGTAGATGGTCCAGTGAAGGATTTAGTGCCAGGATTGTGTCGCTGCCCTCACTTGGGAGGGCAAGGAGGAGCAGAGGATTCTGGGAGAGCGGTATTAGCAGCCTCAGGGTCTCCCTCACGCAAAACCATTGCAGTTTTAAGGATCGTCTGCGGTAAGCAGCTTTTGAGAGGGTTGAGGAAGAAATGTGGGGTGTTGTGTGCTTGTTAATGTGGGGTGCACACTGAAGCACTTCAATGAGATTCCTAGGCACGGAGCTGAATGTCACTGGATGGGTTCCATTGTTACCTTCGATGCAACCGTTTCTAAATGGTTTATCCTCTTTGCACTGCTGGTAACGGACTCTGCTATATCCTGCAGATCACCTCAGCCAAATCACAAACTGAATTAAAAAGACCTTTATACTATCAGGTGGTTTACAGATCAAGGAAACGAGAAACATTACATTATCTGTGCCTGTATAAAACCCAGGCAGCTGATAGGACCGAGGACTGGTAACATCTATATAGTCCAGTGCCTGAACATGTATCACACCTTCAATTAATTCAGCTTTAAAGAGATAGGGTAGAAATGAATGTATCCCCCTCATAATCAGTCTCACTCCTAATCATTTCAGAAATTCTCTCACCTCACTCATCCTCTCTGTCAAACAGTATTAATACAGACCCCCCCCCCCCCCCCTCCATGTCTATATGCCATTGCACACTCAGACACAGCACGCAGCTGTGTAACACAACTGTGGGATTGCGTACACTCCATTCCTCGTGTCCTGTATAATAACCCGCGCGGGTTCCTGTGTGGCAAGAATCTACCGTTGCTGTTCAGAATGTTTGATGTTCTGGGGGGGAGGAGGTGGGCGGGCACAGCCAACTCCAGTCCTCAAGGGCCCCCTGTTCTGAAGCAAGGATATCCTGAAAACCTGACCTGTTGGTAGTCCTGGGCACTGGCGTTGGCCGCACCCTGTTCTGTCATTTTATCTGTACACGAGTATATAACCTTTTGGAGTCTTCAGCTGTGTCTGACCAAATAAACCAAAAAGGAGGCGTCCTGAGGAACCTTGGGCCCCTCATGCAGCAGAAGAGGCCAAATTTGGGTGACCAAAGCTGTATTTCCGACACCTATTTTAATATTGGGAAGCTGACATATGGGAGGGGTTTGCTTCCCTCTGGCTCCTGTTGCAGCATGTCACTGCTGATCAGGGCCGCACCCAGGCAAATCCCCCTCCTCACTGGCCATCCCACAAGGAAACCGATACTGCCGTTTTTCCCCCTCCCCTATTAGCAAAATGTTGGTTTCTTTACAGTTATTTGCCAGGCACCTTGTTAATTTGTTCAAACTATTTGAAATACCTTATACAGAGCCCCCATATAAAAAAAAGGTGCAGTTCCCCCTGATTTTTAAACTGTTACATTCGTCCAAAACTGAAGCGATCATGGCTGCTAAACTGGTTACCATGGACAGCACTAGACTTCAAAAAGCCTCAGAGAAGATGAAGTCTGCATGGAATTTAGCACGGTTTGGGCTGGAGTGCCACGCTCACCCTCGGGATACTGGGCTGTTCATCTAAAATAAATGTAAAATCAGAAACCGCTAGGAAATAAAGTTGGTCTTTTTGTTTCAACAAAACTCAAGTGCCAGATCGGTCATTTATGAGAGAGATGGTGGGGGGTGGGGGGGGTTGTAACTGCACTTTAAGATGTGACAGTGAAGGGGAAACAGCAAGTTTGGGGGGTAGAAGTGTCCTACAAAATGTGCCTTGTCTGGCTCCAGGAAGCCTGTGCTGTTCTGGCGTTTCCAAAAGCAGTATTTGCCTGAGACTTGTGTTGTACATTAACGCTGACGTGTATCAGTGTGCGCGTATTACCGGCACAGGCTGGATCCACCATTAAAACAATTCCTTTGAATAATTCGGTGTCTTCCTTTATTTCTCTATTAGCGATTCGGTGAAAGCGATGCAGTACGATGTTTGGGGGGAAAAGAAACCATCAAAGTGGGTATTACAACAAGGAGGTGCAATTAAGGCACAATATTTATTTATTTAAAAAAAAGAAAAGAATTGTGGGACTGTTCCCAGCTCCTCTTCTCCTTAATGCACAGAGGGGTCACTTGGCAAAAACACACCAAAAAAAAAACCACTTTATTTTCTGTAACCAGTTAATTCACACATTTTTTCACTAGAATTTTTTGCGTAAGAAAGTATCGGTCCATGAATACTAAACTGTTACACGTTTGTAATGGTGTTATATAAATAAACTTCAGGCCCCAACACACACACGTATACACTGACACAGCACGGCGACACGAGGGCGTAGAGAGAATTACAATGCAATTAGAAAGGATCACGCGGTCGAAAAATTGAAAATGAATGCGGGAGAGTTCAGATAATTGTACGTGCACCGACAGTGTCGCTTGCAATGGACATACTAGCAATCCTTTTACACCAGCTGTGGCCAACTCCAGTCCTCAAGGGCCACCAACAGGTCAGGTTCTCGGGATATCCATGCTTCAGCAGAGGTGGCTCAAAGACTGAGCCACCTGTGCTGAAGCTGGGATATCCTGAAAACCTGACCTGTTGGTGGCCCTTGAGGACTGGAGTTGGCCCGTCCTGTTTTAGACTATGTCCCGGAGGCTATAGGGTCCCAGAAATCCCTTTTCCATTCCTACACCGTGCTGAAAATGCCACTCATTCACTTGCTTTCTTCACCCCCCGGTCAGGGGGAACCAACTTTCCAAGTGCGTCCCAGCCGTGCTCCACGTTGGCTGCAGGGTTTTACTCCTCCTCTTGATTAGCAAGGTCCATTAAACTTTGCAGGTGTTCAGTCTGCTTCTGAAAAACAATTCATCGTCAATAAAAAGCAACATGGGGATAATCTGGGGCATTTTCTTGTACATAGTGTGTTACGATCTGGAGTGTTCCCCCAATTTCCAAAAGACATTCACATCGCAGTTAGCGATTCAGTCACACTCGGGGGAACGAGATAATTTACCCAGGGATTCTCAACTCCAATCCTCAAGGGCCACCAACAGGGCAGGTTTTCAGGATATTCCATCTTAAGCACAGGTGGCTTAGTCTTCGACTGCAACCCCTGTGCAAGCTCTTCAACTGAGCCACTGAATCAGCCACTGGTGCTGAAGCAGGGATAGCCTTAAAAATCTGACCTGTTGGGGGGGTCTCGAGGACTGGCGTTAGCACCCGTGTTACCGCAAACAAACAAGAAGATGGTTCCTGTCCCAAGGAACTTGCAATCTAAAAAATGTGAACTGTACCAACCCCAGGTGGCTCAATCAGTCCCTGCTTCAGCACAAGTGGCTCAAACCTGTGCTGAAGCTGGGATATTCTTAAAATGTTTGGGGGGCGCTTGATCCCTGACCTAGCCCTAAAAACAAAGACTGAGCCTCTGATTGAGCCACCTGTGCTGAAGCATGGATATCCTGAAAACCTAACCTGGAGTTGGAGTTGAGCACCCCCCTGGGTTAACTGCTAGGGTCATATTGACACCCAGTGTGTGTGTCAATAACAAAAAGGTAAGGGAGAAAAAGGCAGAGAAACCCAACTTATTAAAGTTCAGGTTACAATATTTGCATACATTGTGGGCAAACTATTACAAAAATGAATTAAAGGGGCTTTGCAACTGTACGACACTCCAGCAGCAGAATGGTTAAACATATAGTTGCAATTAGTACAAAAAGGATGTGAGATGGGGACAGAAAAAGGCCCGATCTGCAGTTCCATGCACAAAAAAGGAAAAAAGAAACCCTTTAAGTATTCTGGAAAAAAACCATGATATGATAGTCCACACGTCCCAATCCTTTGCCTTGTATTCTGCGATATTATTACATATATTTATATAGAACGTCTCACCCGCAATCCGACACTTTCCCTATTCATACTGTAAAACGCAGCAAATTGCTGCTTCTTTAAAGCTTTAATCCCCCATATTCCACTTCCATATACACTGTTATCAGTGTACTATACACACTGTTAATTTGCAGAGCGTTACAGTATGAATAAAGAAAGTTTGGGATTGCGGCACACAACACTCATTGTGACGCGCTTTGCGTCCCATTGGAAGAAAAGTGCTATATGAAATAAAATTATTATTATTATTGAGCCCTGTTCTCGGTTAGGACACACTGCTTCCTATTGGCACACACAACGCAGATGATTTAATAAATCGCTGGAACCAGGGGAACCAACACGCTAAAAACATAACATTTAATCCATCTAAAGAACAGGGGATTTAAGTTAAGGACACCGCCATTTTTTGTAACGGTTGTTATATTGGGGGGGGCCTTCGGCTCACGGCAATGACGGTATGTATTACTAAGTGAACGGACTTTCAATTCTAAATTGCCATAGGAAGTTACACGGACACCATTATCTTGGAGTTTGCAGGCGGAAACGACAAGCACACGTGGATAAAGTACAGATGTTCCTTACCAAGCTGGATTGAGGACTGTGGATTTAAGGCCTGCAGCGCGTCCGAGCCGGCCTCCTGAGCACCCGGTTCCCAGCACTCGCTGCTTTCCGACACCTCCGAAAACCCATCGTACGTCCCTTTCTGGCTCCCTGGCCTATCGCCGCAGCTAGACAGCTGGTCCTCGCTACCCGTGTCCGACACCGCCTGGTTCTCCTCCTCCAGCTTGCCTGCAAACAAAACATTCACCTCGTCTGCCGACACCCCGGTCTTCTCGCCTGTGCCGCCTTCCAGGTCGGGGTCGCCAACACTGCGGTGCGGCTTCATATCCGGGGTGCCTTTTTTGTAGCGATCGTACCATTTCAACTGTCCGTTTTTAAACGAATATCTACAGTCCCCAAACCAGCGCACCACGTCCGCCCGTGGAAGACCCGTCTGCTCAACCAGGTCGTCGTATTCCGGGTTTGACGGCCATTGCGTCTGAATGAATATTTGCTTCAGCAGGTCCCGTTGCTGGGCAGTTTTCTTGTAGTATTGCCTGTTTTTAAGGGGGGACGAGGGCCGGCTGTCCCCCTCGGTCGCCGGGCTGCTTTCGTGATCCTCCGCCATCTCCGTGTGGTCGTTGGATTCCGTAACGCGCAGATCCTTCAGGTTGATTTTGATCGGGTTCACCTTCCTCTCGGCGGAGGTCTGGCTGCTCTCCGTGTTCGTCGAGCCGTCGTCGCCAGAGGCTTTCAGCTCATCGCCAGAGTCGTCGTCGTCTTCCTCCTGATCGACAACTGCCGCCTTTTTTTCTTCGGCCGTCTTCTTCCGCTTCTCCGAGAACCAGCCGTCTATTTCTCGCCGGGTCATTTTGGTCTCGGTCCGTAAGCGGTTGACTTCTTCCTCGGAAGGGAAGTTATTTTGGAAGAAGCTGCTCTCCAGTGCTCTGATCTGCTCAGGAGCGCGCTCTTTATATTTAGTAGGTGTAAAGTCTGGCGTCTGATGCCATGACTGTCTCCTTGGTGTATGTGGAGTGGATTGAACAGTCGTGGGCAACGTATAGTTGATCTCTGGATCCTTTAACATGGTAAAAGTCATTTCGGCCCCAGAATCAATCAATTGGTCATTTTTTTCTGCTCCGAACACCGTTTTATTACGCCAGTGATACCTCTTATCGCTAAACCATTTTCGAACATCTCTAGTGGTCAGTCCTGTACTTTTGGTTAATCGAGCGACCTCAACATGTGACGGAAACTGATTCTTGTAGAAGCTGTTCTTGAGGGTGCTGAGCTGATGCCTCGATTTTTTGCACCTAGAAAGGTTTGTATCGCACCAGCTTTGAGACAACGTGCTGGCCGATGGGGTCATCAAAGACGGAGCTGTGGTGATGACGGTCCTAGGTGACGAGGTCACCCTAGCAAAGGTGGTCGTGTGCTGGGTTGGGATAGGCGTCATGGTTAACGCGATGGAAGTGCCGGCTCCCTGGATCCCATTAGTAATGATGGGTTGAGTTACAAGCAGACCACCGGCTCCTTGGGGTTGACCAACTATCTGTCCAGGTAAAGCAGCCTGGAAGAGATGCCGGAAGTTGGCATTCGTTACAAGTGGAGCGTTCAGCACAGTTATAGTTGGCTGAGGCATTGGCTGTGGGATGGACTGGATAACCGTGTTGAACATCTTTTTCCTCGAGTCCTCTATCTCCTCGGGGGACCAGCTGATGCCTTGTTTCAGTCTCTGTGCCGTAAACCAGATCTTGATCTGCTCTTCCGGATATTTCGTCACCACCGTTAAATAGCAAAGCTCGGCCTTTGTGGGGTAGGGGAATTTGGTGAAATTGTTTTTCAGGAAACAGTTGGAGTCCATGGCTGCATTGTATGTCGGAATGCTGCTTAGAGGAATCATTACTTTCGGGAGGGATTTTGCAGTGGGAAGCTGGTGGTTGTGTTGTAGGTATTGAGGCTTCTGTATGACTGATGGTTTAGCCAAAATTGGTGTCACTAGGGAAGGAACTGATGCAAACTTAGGCTGCAACACCGAGTGTTGAGCGTTTATCGACACAAGTTGGGTCACCCCGGCTTGTAGCATAGGGACATTGCTTATGATGGAGCCGTTGATTGGAGAGGCAGTCACCGTATTGGAGATGGACTTGTTCACTGATATTGGGCCATTGTTGAGCACCAGGTGGCTCTTTTTGTCACCCTCTTTCACCACCTGGCAGATATTATCCTTCATCGTCAGGATTTTCTTGGTTTCCGCCTTGTTTTTTATGCTCTTCATTATCGGAGTTTTGGTCACTGTAATCTCCGAATAATCGTTGACGCTTTCGTCTTGATGTTCTTTCTCCAAGTCGATACTGATGCCATTGTCGCAAATGCTTTGCTCCACGACGGTGTAGCTCTCGTGCTTGGCCACGCTCCATGTGAGGCTGGCGTCCCCACAGTGGCACTCGGCGTTGTGCGCTTCCAGTTCTTTCGGCTCTTTCACCAGGAAGCTGCACGCGATGCAAACGTACGAAGGGTCTTCTCGGAAATCCAAGTGCTTTGTGTCCATGTGTTCAACAAATGTACTTGTGTCGTGAGATCCAAAATTACAGTACTTACAAAAAAAACTCTTGCCGTCTACATTTTGATGCCCGTTTGGCTGCATCTCATTATGGCTGGGAATTATATTGCTGACGGACAGCATTTCTGGCGACTCTTCCTTGGGGTCTTTCTCCTTGAAATCGTCCACGTTATCTGCCCCAGTTCCTACTGCCAGAGTCTTAAGTGGTATCATACATGGTGTGGTGGATTTTCTTTTGCTGGCCATGGCTACGGTTTGCCAGCTGAGCGGCTGCAGTTTGCCAGCGGAGCAGCGTCGGGCAGGAAGCTGTGCGTGACGCTATCAAACCGCCAAGATCCCAGCGAGTCTGTGACGCATGAAACGTGTTCAGAGCGTGATGTCCGGCCTCAATCCAGCGCAGTCGTTATAGACCTAAAATAGAAAAGTCAAAGCGATTAAAATCTGTTCATTAAATGATTTCTAAAGTTAAGTGGAACTATTTAATGCAAAGCTTTATATTTTAATTTTATTTAACACATTTGTATCTGAATTTAGGCACAAATGAGAATCAGATATTCCTGTTCCGCTGCTTCGTGCTAACCTGGCATGTTACGCTCTTAAGCCTGGGACATAGTCCCACAGACCCCGCTGAGCCGCGCTGAGCAGATGAACTTACCCCCTTCATCTGTGATCAGCGCGGCATTAGCAGCTGCTTCCGCATGCGTGGGGAGGCTGAGAAATTCTGAGGAGACAGGCAAGTTTAAAATTTGCCGCTCAGGGGAGCGGTCACATGACCGCTCCCATTGGATGGGAGCGACGGACTAGCCCCGCCTCCCGCCACGCCTCCATTCCACGTCTTCACCCCGCCCCCAAAGCGCGCTCACTGCCTCGCCTGCCAGGACACAAAAAAGCTCCAGTTTGAGCAGGCGAGGCAGAGCAGGAGCGCTGATCAGCGCGGCCTGAGGCCCAAGTTACGCTCAGCAATAAAGCATCTGTAGGAGAAGTAGCAAAGATTGTGATTTATCTGCAACAGGCTCGAAGCGGTTAAAACCAGTCAGCGCTTGGGGGCAGTTGCTCTGGTTTTCAGACAAAGTGCGGCAGCATAGATCAGGGGTGGGCAACTCCAGTCCTCAAGGGCCACCAACAGGTCAGGTTTTCAGGATATCCCTGCTTCAGCACAGGTGGCTCAATCAGGGGGGCAAAGACTGAGCCACTTGTGCTGAAGCAGGGAATGATTGAGCCACCTGTACTGAGGCTGGGACTAATTGAGCCACCTGTGCTGAAGTAGGGATATCCTGAACACCTGACCTGTTGGTGGCCCTTGAGGACTGGAGTTGGCCGCTCCTGGCATAGAAGCATTACAATGCTATACAAGACAGGGGAGAGGGAGAAAAAGTTGGCACACGTGCAAAATAAATAGAATAGATACGTTTATTTTATATAGAGTGCTTTTCTCCCAATGGGACTCAAAGCGCTTCACAATTACAGTATAGTGCAAGGTACATAGGATTTTTATACAGTCCCTGCCCCGCACAGCTTACAATCTTTGGTTTCGGGACCTTACTCAGACAGACCAGCAGTAGTGACCTACTATTTATACCCCCAGATGGGAAAATGCTGGGGTAAAAGGAAAACACGGCACCAAAAAATGCAAACACCACATTATAAAAATCACGGAACCACCCACCTGTGACACCCAGTGTTACATTATGTACCCAATCTAAAACAAACGCAGCAGGGGAGATGGGGTAAAATGAGGCAGATATAATGCAACGCTGATTAACCACAGCACATGAAAAACATCAAGATACACAAAATGGTTTTTGTCCCACCAATATCAATGATTCACTACGTCCAATGTAAGATTTTAACTTCCTTAAAAAGGCCGAATAAATAACTGATAAGCCCCCTGGAAAAAGAAAGCAAATGTTCAGTATAAATATATGAGGCCCGCGGACGAGGCCCGCGGACGAGGCGCCTCGTTTCTATGCAGTGGAAGAAATACATAAAACAGTATAATATCGGTAGTGTAGGGCCTGCTGAGTTGGTGTTACCGTGACGTGGTTGAAGCATTAAAATGTTTAGGCCAAAGGTTTTAACTAGATGACCACACTTATGAAGAGAGTATGAAGAGATACACAGCAAGGCTGGGATTATGGTCCGTGCGCGGCCGCATGCGAATTTGGCTGCAGGAGATTGTAGACGCGATGCGGGGGCGTGGCGGACACGTCCCAAAGCATGTTCGCCCTCATTGGCTGAACCAGTTCACGTGCGTGGACGTCACGCGACAGCCGCCTGAAAAGACACAAAATCTGTTGTATTTTCAAAACGCTGCCGCGTCTATGCGCCTCTTCGCCGGCAGGCACTGGGGTAAATTGCATAGCCCCCTACAGCAATGCCGGCACCATAATCTCAGCCTAATGTACTAAATCATTTGTCATGTTGGCTGTAGCAATGAGGTCTCGTCTTTTGTTGTATACTTCAGGCAGAATTTCAGTAGCGCTCCTTTTGACACAGTATTGGGTTTGGGTTCTGAGCTTGTTCATAGAAGTATTTATCTTGGCACGCCTAGGGTGCTCGCAGGACGATCGCGCATCACCACATTTGATCAGGAACACACTATATATAGCTGTCGTCAGCACTCACCAATGTTACAAAGGTCCTTCTTATGTAATCCGCAACAAAAATACAACCCAGGAAACCAGGGGGGTGGGAGGCTCGGGCCTATCTGCCCTGTGACAAGCTCCTTTCCAGCAGAGAGAGCTTTAATAGGACTACCGCTGGGCACCCGATTCTCCGAGAGGACAAACTGATCTAGCATGCTAACTCAGGGGTTCGCAAACTGAGGGGGGTGCTGCGGTTAGAGGCCCCGCGCTCTTCTACAAGGCATTTAAATTAAATGCCGGGGAGCACGCACTTCGCCATGGCAAAGTGGCGTCAGAAGATGCCGGACACCAGGTAAGGTGGGAGGGGGGGTAGGAGAGGGGGCGGGGCGCGCAGACTCAAAAGTTTGCGTACCCGTCCTAACTACTGCGACGTATCAGGGCCGCTGAGCAGAGAAACGTTTCCAAGCGCACGCTCTGTGTGCGAGGACACTGAATGAAGGGGATTTTTCCCCGCTCCGTATAGAAGACGTTACACATACATTAGCACAGAGGGTCTCAACTCCAGTCCTCAAGGGCCACAAACAGGTCGGGTGTTAAATCTCATTCACCAATGGGCGGCAAGGGGTCCAATGGAGTAGCACCACTTGGTACATGTGGCGCAACATGTTTAAACCAACAGAGGTTATTTTTTTTGTTTGTTTGTTTAAATAGGTGGAAAGCCGGGGGTCTCAGAGAACAACTGCGTTCATTTCAGCCCTGGGGACCCCCTGCTTCCAGAGATACTTGCCTCCATACATACGCCAGTATCTCTGTGCTGTTTCAATGTCCTGGTTACGCTGGCCAATAGGAAGTCGCAAGGGATGACGTCACGGCTTCCTATTGGCCCGCTGGACATTTAAGCCTCCATTATGTTAGACTGAAAGCACAGCCGCAGTGACTAACGGCACCCCCTTCGGAGGCAAGTATCTCAGGCAGCAGGGGGTCCCCGGAGCTGAAATCAACGCCGTTCATCTCCAAAGACCCCGTGCTTCAATTCTACTGTATTAAATAGAAAGCAGAATTGCCGGTTTAACAATTCCCCAGCACAAAGTTACACGGGGTATTTTGTTCGCCTGGGGATGCAGAATTTCCCAGAGCTGCTTCAGGTAACTTTACACATAATTCATCATTGATGACAGCAGCAGGATAGGCAGAAAGCAGTCAATGCATGTGCCAGAGGCAGAGTGTGTCATCAAAAAGGAACGGGGGGTTAGGGTGTTGGGGTGTATAGGGAGGGGTATAACAGGACAGTGAGGGGGAAGCAGGATGTTGGGGTGTATAGGGAGGGATATAACAGGGCAGTAGGATGTTGGGGTGTATAGGGAGGGGTATAACAGGGCAGTTAGGAGGCAACAGGATTTGGGGTGTATAGGGGGGGATATGCAGCAGGTATAAACATGGCAGTTGGGAGGTCATGAGAAGGTTTGGAAATGTGGGGACAGGAAAAAACAGGTAACCAGATGTATGTATAACAAGGTATCAGGATGTACAAAGGTATTGCCACCAGCAAAACATTGGTGAATAGAATAAGTGAACTCATGTTCAAAGACGAGCAGAATATAAGCAGAATAACAGCCCCCATCCGCTGCGTGTGTTCATATCCCAATAGCTGTGCGATGTAGGTGGAAGGGTTTGCTATGTTTTCCTAGCGTCGCTCACCATACAGGGCCTATTCTCCGAGGAGTACGTGAGCGCTGGATTTGGCTGTGTTTTTCCGCTCACTGAACTAGAGACTCATTGCAACGATAGGACAAACTGTTCCAGGTATTAACTGGCTGCATTTCAATTTACTCCCATTTGCCGACTGTTTTGCACAAGACCCCGGACGTTTTCCAGTTAAGTTACAAAAGGTCAATGGTGCAGACAGGCACGGAGAGGGGAGTCTCACATTCGGACAGCGCTATATTGGTGGAAGGGAATTGTGGGCGGCTGAGCTGTAAGCGCCAATATTTTTATAGTACCAAGCCCCCACGTATACAAATACTGCCCACGGGATCATGAAACCAGCAACAACCCTGTTTGGGGAGTGCAGCAATTCCAAAAGATACAGTAGTCATTGCTCAATAAAATGGTAGGTTTATACAACACGTGTATGTGTGCACGTACATATGTGCGTGTGCACGTACATATGTGCGTGTGCATGCAATATATACATACATACATACATACATACATACGGCCCGACAAACTGGGCCAAAACCCCTCACCGCCCCTCCACGACACTTACCTGCGGCGGGGTCCGGTTGCGGGGTCCTGACGGCGTCTCCTGGCCTTCTGCTATCTTGCCGCCTGTAAAATCATGTTTTTCTCCTGCAGCACTATTCAAAATGGCCACATGTTGCCATGGTAATGGGACGCGGTGTGGTGCCGCAACGTCACGCTGTCCTGTTACCATGGCAATGCGGCATCATATGATGTCGTGCGGCCATTTTTAATAGTGCTGCAGGAGAAAAACAGGATTTTTAAAAGATCAAGACTGAGAAGACCGGGAGACTCCAGGGAACACTGCTGCAGGTAAGCAGTCAACAGCACCACTATGCAGTCGCCCCTGGCGACCGCATTTGTCGAGGTGTGTGTATATACACAGATATAGATGGATATATATATATATATCTATATCTATCTAATCATCTCTCTCTCAAAATGTATCCCACAAGGGGAAACAAGAACCTGTATTTAAGAATACATAGCACACTGAGTTCCAACGTTTCGGTCCAGAAGGACCTTCCTCAGGGAAGTGCTGGACAACGATGG
This sequence comes from Ascaphus truei, assembly GCF_040206685.1. Lineage (NCBI taxonomy): Eukaryota > Metazoa > Chordata > Amphibia > Anura > Ascaphidae > Ascaphus > Ascaphus truei. The sequence continues at coordinate 19,506,937 of NC_134497.1, forward strand.
CACAGAAACATTTTTATACCCAGACGACACTCCTATGGCGGCTGTTGTCTGCACACGTGGCCATGCAGCCAGGCGCACAGCAGTGAGGACTGGAGCAGTAGCCTTATAAACAATGATAATACTATGCTGTCTGGAAGCAACTCATTAAGGGCTATATTGTCCAAGCAGTCATCTGGCAGACAGATCTTACAGCTCAATCAAGCGCCCCAAAAAATGGTCTTATGGCAGAAGACTGCTTAGTCAACATGGGCCAATCAGCATTCACAGTACTCAAAGCAGCAATCTGCACTACACCATTTATTTATTTTGAAGCCCCCTTTTCTTTTTCTCATAACCAGATCCATTTGGTGCCATTTTTAGCAATTCCACCTTTTTTTTAAATCCAGGAGATATTAGTTACTGAAAAATGGACCCCCCCCCCCCCCAGGAGGTTATAATGGCTACTTCCATTCACGCATTAAGGCAGGAGTGGCCAACCCCAGTCCTCAAGGGCCACCAACAGGTTCTCGGGATAACCCTGCTTCAGCACAAGTGGCCGGGTCTTCGACTGCACCACCTGTGCTGAAGCAGGGATACCCTGAAACCCCGACCTGTTGGTGGCCCTGGAGGACTGGAGTTGGCCGCCCCCTGCATGAAGGCAACAGCGGATGTCATGGTAACGCTGCCGGTAAAAGAAATGAACACGTAAAAATTCTGTAAAATAAGTTATTTCCGAACGCACGCGACACTGCCGCTACATGAAAGAAGAAAGATTACAAGCAATATCATCCCTGGCCATACTTGATCACACGATTTACACCCCTTCAGAGTGCGTTCACGATGGCAGCTGTTGCCTTGCCTGCCAGCAATAAGGGGGTTAAATCCGGCCTGCCCAGAGGTAGCAGCCTTGTGCAGGTCCGGGCCGAGTTTCCATGATGCGGATTTCCTGTTTTTCCGTGCCGTGTTCTCACGGGGAACGCTGGATGGGCTCTGGTTAATGACGCATCGAGCCATGTAAATCAGGAACGGTCTGCTGCATTAAACACACTAAGGCAGGGGCGGCCAATGCCAATCCGCTAGGGCCACCAACAGGTCAGGTTTTCAGGACATCCCTGCTTCAGCACAAGTGGCTCAGTCGAAGAAATAGATTGTCTGCTAGAAACTGACTCTTTCCTCTTCATCGCCATCACAAACGTCACGTGTTTATAATGCCACAGATTGATGCACATTGTTGGCAAAGGGGGCCTGTGACGGAAGGTGTTAAATATGGCTGCCACCCACAAGGTGTGCAGAAATGCCTAATAACTCTGCCTTCTAATAGTTTCAGCTGCGTTGACCCAGCGGGTCCAGACAGCTGAAGGCCGCTCTGGATCGACTCTCAAGGGGGGGACAAAAATAGAGGTTTACAAGGGCCAATAGGAATTGCATCACACTCCTGCATCACAAGGGCCAATAGGAATCCGCAACATCTTCCTTCCCGCCCACGTGATACAGAAGATTTAACCAAGGCCGCGATTACAGACTGCACGACGGCGCAAACAAAATACAGCAGCTCTATCAGGCCGGCCATAGAGTGTGCGACAGCACAGCAGAATTTTGAAGCGACAAACTATTTTATTTTTCCATGCGACGACCGCATCACGTGAGCGGTTCAGCCAATGAGGGCGAACCAGCCTGGTGATGTCACGGCCACGCCTCCCCATCAGAGTGCATGGATGGAGACGGAGACGCTCAGTGAGTAAAGACACTGACTGGCACGGAGTGTGAAGCAGGGGAACCTGGTTCATATCCCTGTGTTGGCTCCTTGTGACCTCGGGCAAGTCACTATCTCCCTGTGCCTCAGGCCAAATGTCTCTGTAAAGTGCTACGTAAAACTAGCAGCGCTATACAAGAACAATTATTATTATTATCGCTCGGGTGACAGGCTCTGTCGCGCGCACGCCTGCACTATAAATGAAGTCTTAGACAGAATCGACGCTGTGTTTATCTGCCAAGTACCTCAGGGCCAAGGGGCCGCAAAGCTTCCCGGACGGGGGAACGGAGGAGGGGGGAAAGAGTCAGCTCCCCTAAATGCAAAGCGCACGCTTTTAAGTGGGGCTGGTATTTTCAAGGGCACTTTGTGACCTTCAAGACTAAAACTGCCACAAAGTGAGGACGACGCACGATTTTAATTTTATTACGCTGGTAAAATCATTCTGTAATATTTTGAATCCGCCGAAGGAAAAAGCCGTTTGCCGAGCAGAATTCTTTGTCCGATTCAGGCGGCGGTGACAAGGCCAGGATCTGAGAGCATCGCATGCTTCACTAGTTACATTAGGCAATACTGGTACAAAATCCCTGCTTTCTACCGAGCGCGTCTGACCTCATTTTATACAATTGTCACCACGCCTCTCCTCTCCGCTTTGTTATGTCGCACAATTAAAAGGGCGGACAAAAGTGAACGCAAGACCACGGCATTTTTTAGGTTAAACATTTAACCCATTAAGAGCTCTTAAAAATACATATATAATTATTCTTGTGCGATCTCATTAACTTCACATTTCCTTGGCGAACAGGAGTGTTTTACAATCTGTCTGTTGGCGAGGAGACTGTTTGCAGGCCTCACAGCCGCCGGTAAACGCGTTGCTCAGTTTGTTGGCACGGTGACGACACCATTAGTAAACCAGATACAAATAGATAGCGGATAGGCTTGAATTTCATTTTTCCAGAGAAACGCAGTGTATTTCTTACAAAGATGTAAATAAGGGTGACGACGTTTCTAAGGGAGCCAAATTACACAGATTAGTTTAATTTCTACCTTCGAATGTCCCTCACAGCAGCACAATGTTACGCGGGAGGCGTTTGCTTAATGTACTCTGAAGGTTTTAGATTGTAAGCTCCTCTGTTGCGCAGGGTCTCCCTTTGGGTTATGAGAACCTTGCATTGTAATTTTGCAAAGTGCTGCATAAACAGGTGGCGCTATACAAGTGTAATCTCCCCCCCCCCCCCCCATGGGATTACCATGGCCTTAAAGGGTTAATGGCGCTGACCCGCAGAGCGTAATGCCTTTTCCGATTACATGGGGCTGGGTGCGAGTCAGCAGGTACTAAGCCCTACCCAGTGTTTGGAGACAGAGACGTCAATTGGGGATATAGATATAGATTATAGATATAGGAAGGGGAAGGTTCTGGAGAGTAGGTTCCTGGAGGGGTGAGTGGAGGAGCCTTAGTGTATATAGTTGAGAAGTATGTTCCTGAGGAAGGACCCGTCTCCAGTTATGTTCTAGCTACCCTTCACATAGTGTCCTGAGATATGGCGAAGGTGAACCCCGCGGTTCACAGAAAAGGCAGGCACGCCACAGCGTTCTTCCTGAGGGAGATCCCAGGGTGCAATAGGAACAGCCCTACAGGCGTCTGTCCTAGTCTGTCTAGAAATGGCAGCTCAGAGTGTAATGGGGTGTAGGTCGATTATCCATATTGCAATGGCCAGAGCCCGAGAAGGGGCCCCTAGTGAGAGTAATGGACGTTATCCAGAACAGAGACCGCTCAAGTCATTAGAAAGCATCCAAGTGTCCGCACCTCCTCAGTGTGTTAAGTGAGGCCGCCCCGGGGACGCAAGAGTGACAAGTACAAGCAATCCTGATGGAATCGATGACATCCGGAACTACGTGTACCGTGTATGGCTGACAAGAGCCCTCGTAAAAGGGGGCAAATAAAGAGAGTGTTTGTACTACACAAGTTCCTGGCACCCATCATTTCTATCTTTGCTACCTCATCGTCCAGCTGCACGACACCTGCACCTTGAGTAAGGTAATGCCTTCCGAGTAGACACTACTAGGGAAACTGATGTAACCTCCCTAGGAGCCGGGCAGGGAGGGTTAAATAAATAACATTATACAGGTGTTCTGCACACTACCTGCACATGTAAACAGATACCAAGTCTCACACAGAACACCACTTTGATGATCCCAAAAAAAGAGAACGCAGGTCACGTGGCTTTTTATGCTACCCTTTCTCTCGCTCTGTCCAGCTATAAAATACAGCAACTGTTGCACATTCACGCCTGGCTGCATAGAGGTCTGCAATAATTACTGTGGCACAGTCTGGGGAAAGCCGCTTACAATCCCAGTGCCGGAAACATACAACTTTGCAGGGATGGTGGGCTTCAGACAAAATTAATGAATGGCGCAGAAAAACCATATATGGATTACGATCAAATAAATTGAATGAGCCACCGAGTGCTGAAGCGGGGATATCCTGAAAACCTGACCTGTTGGTGGCCTTCTGAGGACTGGAGTTGGCCGTTCCCTACCCTAGACTGGAACAGGGATGATACACATCTCTAGTAATGAGCACAGACTGAAGGGCAGCCTCTAATCTCATCTGTAAAGCGAGCGCTTGCTTTTCAGCGCACACGAACATCCTCTGTGTGGCTTTTCTTGCGAAACCATAATTCCTTGACCCCGCTGCCTACTACAGCGTCCGCCACACGAGAGCCCTCCCCTCAATGGCGCCGGGCCCGCTGCGAGGGGGGGCCGCAGCACTGGGGCGAGAGTTGCTCCTGCACTCTCGACGAGCGGTACGGCACGCCCCCGGCGGTTCAGCCAATGACGGCGAACCTGCCGGGTGACGTCATGGCCGCGCCCCCGTCACGCCCCCCCGGTCTCTCTTTCTGCAGTGAGCTGCAGACCGGGGAATCGGCTGCACGTGCCGCCAATCTCGCGGGCGTTACCGGGGCCTTAGCCTTAACATTGATCTATAGGAAGATAGCTTAAAAAAAGAAAGAGAGAGAGAGACTGTCGAGAAAATTAAGGTTTTTGAAAACAGGAAGTCCACGGACCAAGCCACAGAACTGGACACCTGCAGAGGCGGCTGAAATACAGATCCCACCTGGGGGGTCGGGTACAAAACTGTGTCTCGGACCAAAATAACAAAAATGAGGACATTATGTGCTGCGAGCAGCGAATTCATTTTCTTTGCAGCAATGATAGGGTCAGAGAGGAGAAGGCCACGCAATATGTTCCCGGGAGACTTCACAGTGGTGTGAACAAATCCAGTTGTGGTTCTAGGTAGTGTTCAATGACAAAGTGACATCCTGTATAACACGCCTATTCCCCATCTGAGCAATTTATTGACTTGGGTCCCACCACATATCGCCTTTTTTTTTTAATGAGCCCCCAACAACTTCCTGCTCTGGGGTTATGTATGTGGGAAGTGTGATCGCATCAATGAGGGGGGGGTGGGGGCGGCATTACAGTGTCAGAGTAATATTACAGGAGGGGCAGTAAACATTAACACTTTTGCTGCCAAATAGGGACAACTTTGTGCATAATTATATACTGCAAGTCTCACTCCCCCAAGTCTGAGAAGGTGAAAATATTCTTCAAACTGTCTTCACAAAAACACAGCGGCTTTGCAAATCTTTCTTTTTTTTTTATATATATATATATATATAGGTTGGATAAGGTCTTTAAAAAAAACGTTCAAAGAGCATGCAGCCTGGACCCATGGCTGCTGCAGTCACTCTTGCCAAACATTGTGGCCAAACACCACCAATTACTACACGTACCCACCGTCAAGGCCAGGCACTGCCATCTACTGCACTTATTCCCTCACCTGCCATCTAAGTCTCCCAACATACCACTTAGATTGTAAGCTCTCCGGGGCAGGGATTTCCTTCCCTAGTGTCTGATTGTGTTTGTTGCACTTATTGTATTATAATTCCCTGCACTGTATGGTCTTTGAAAAGCGCTGAGTACACCGTGGACGCTATATAAATAAAAATATACAGGCATACCCCGCATTAACGTACGCAATGGGACCGGAGCATGTATGTAAAGCGAAAATGTACTTAAAGTGAAGCACTACCTTTTTCCCACTTATCGATGCATGTTCTGTACTGCAATCATCATATACGGGCATAACTGATGTAAATAACGCATTTGTAACAGGCTCTATAGTCTCCCCGCTTGCGCACAGCTTCGGTACAGGTAGGGAGCAGATATTGATGTTCAGGACGTGCTGACAGGCGCATGCGTGAGCTTCCGTTTACATATTGGGCGCTATGTACTTACTCGCGAGTGTACTTAAAGTGAGTGTCCTTAAACCGGGGTATGCCTGTACATACAAAAATCATGTACAGTCTACTTTGAAACACTTACAGTGAAAGATAAAACCTCAAAATATAGTCATGCTAGTCGACCTGGGGGATGTCTGGGAAACTAAGGGACAACCAAGCACATGGAATCCATTCGGATAAATTAAATAGGCCAAGCTTAGCCCAACAAAGGCACAAAGGTGTTAAATGTATCCTCCTCCTAAAACAAACACACCCATTAACAAGCAAGAACTACATTGCTTCTGTTTACAAACATGTAGTGGGCAACAGCAGAGACGGAAGGTAACAAATATACACCTCTAGAAAACAACCCAAACTATTTCACTACAGCAGGGCTGCTCAACTGCAGTCCTCAAGAACACCCCCCCCCCCCCCACAGGTCATGATATCCCTGATTCAGCACAGGTTGCTCAATCAGGGGCTCAGTCAGACTGAGCCACCTGCACTGAAGATATCATGAAAACCTGACCTGTTTGGGCAGGGGGGTGGGTCGGATCTTGAGGACTGGAGTTGAGCACCCCTGCAATAAGGCATCAGACTGCAGCTGACTGATGCCGGCAGAACACAGCATTGCTCAGGTACAGACCACACACAGCCCACGGCCCCACAAACAGGACATTTAGAAGTTACAGAAAAAATAAAACACGCTTTTTTGTGGCAAATTGTGTTGCAATGAATCTTGTTGTTGAGCAGTTTGCCGAGTCAGAGACGTTAGGGGGGTGGGTCGGGTGACGGGCGCAGGTTCAGAACTGGATGCATCCAATCAGATTAAGTGCATTCAACACAGCTACGTTACCATGGTAACCTGCACACTGCACTGGGCTCTGGGCTCTGGGGAGAGCTCCATTTTAACCTCCCGGTCAATTCATGTTTCAAACACTTCCCTCCCAAACAGAGCACAAGATTTTAAGAATAAAAACTGCTTTGGAAAGGGCACAAAGTTGTAGCTACTACGACAATGTTCCTGCTACTGTTACTATGGGAGCGCAAAACCCGATCCACGTGGAAGTGACGTTTCAGTGACAGAGCGGTCAAGTGGCACTCTAAAGGTCAAAACGTGGCAATCACAGCAGGCTGTTGCTTTAACACTAAGGGCATATTTACTAAGCAGTACTATTCCACTGAATAGGTTGCAAGGTGCCCTGTGGAATAGCACCACTTAGACAACATGTGCCTAGCTCTCTTTAACCACTCCCCTATCGGACATAGTGAGGGGAGAAGGAGTGAAATAGCTTAGTATGGAGCCAAGCTGTAAGATGAGAATGCCTCCAAGCAGCAACGTAACCTCTGCTGTACGAGGGGCCTGGAACACCATACACTGCAGTCCCTGGCACTACAGGGGTTAACAGCAAAACAGACGTGTCTTTATACACCCAAAAGTATTCACACGAAAAGAAGATGCATCTCTTATAGGAGGGGCTCTCAACTCCAGTCCTCAAGAGCCACCAACAGGTCAGGCTTCCAGTCCTCAAGAGCCACCAACAGGTCAGGCTTTCAGGATAGTCCTGCATCAGCACAGGTAGCTCAATTACTTCCTACTTCAGCACAGGTGGCTCAGTGTTCCGAACGATGATATCCTGAAAACCTGACCTTTTGGTGGGAGGGGGGGGGGGGGGTTGGGAGTCTTGACTGGAGTGGAAAACTCCTGGGTTACTGTATACTTCCTAGTACTATATTTTTGCAAATAAACACAATTAAGTCAGCATTTTCCAGAATTAACCTCTCTGTCTCCAGGACCCCCAACTCAAACTGCCCCTGAAGTGGTTAAGTGAGAACACTGTATTCTGCACCGTATTTTGAGTCATTTGTGGCCGGGAGGATTTTCCCCACTGCCCCCCCCGAGGAATGAACAGAACCAGATCGCCTGGACCTTCAGCGTAAGGCGCTGAAGTGTCGATTCAGTGTCCCCAACCCGTCCACGAGACAGAGGAGACACCGCTGTGCGCAGGAGGACTGTGTCGGCCAGAGACAGAACAGATATTTGGAGCCCGATCCATGGGCGTTAACCCAGACATGTAATATGCACAAGCCAGGGTGGAAACATTTGGAAGACAGGCCTGCAAATGCAAGGCCGGCCACAGCAGAGTTCCCTTCACTGCATCGCTGACTGTATTCATGGAAACCTTGCATGGAGTCTGCCTCAAAGCTTTGTATTCAATTGTAAGCGCGCGGTGCCTGCCTGCGTACAGCACTGCGTATACTGTCAGTGCCATTCGGAAAGAAGAAAAACACCAAAGTTACCAGCAACGCATTGCTCATCCTTGGCACAGTCAGTATTACACTGGTACAGGGGTGGGCAGCTCCAGCAACAGCTCAGGTTTCCAGGATAATATGCAGGTTCTATGGGAGCTCAAATGCTGGTCCCTTAACAGTATAAGTTCATTGTATATGGAGGTAACCATACAGGGGAATATATTAACTCTCGTGCTATTCCAAATCCAATTCTTCATGTAGAAATGCACTGTTCCCTGGAGATGTCTATGAAAGTGTCATCACTTCTCATTTGGGTAACATATAAAGGTATGAGTACTTACTGTTGTTCCCCTGTAGGTCCTCAGGCGTGCAACCGCGTCCAAAGTCCAAGAGTGTCCAAAATGTAGTGTAGGGTGCACTGCAACAAGGAGCTGGTCATGTGGCAATAACATGAGATTTAGTCAGGCTGCATTAAAAAACGGTGGAGGGTACAAAAGCTCCTACGCGTTTCGTGACGTGGGGCACTTTATCAAGGAGTTACCTGATACTGGAAACATACACATAATTTATACACAAACCTGTATCTCTATGCATGATGGGTATGATGTCACTGTTTTGGCGCAAAATTTAGACACAGGTTTGTGTATAAATTGTGTGTATGTTTCCAGTATCAGGTAACTCCTTGATAAAGTGCCCCACGTCACGAAACGCGTTGGAGCTTTTGTACCCTCCACCGTTTAATGCAGCCTGAATAAATCATATGTTATTGCCACATGACCAGCTCCTTGTTGCAGTGCACCCTACACTACATTTTGGATACTCCAAGTTTCCAGGATAACCCTGCTTCAGCACAGGTGGCTCAGTCACTGGCCAACTCCAGTCCTCACGGCCACCAACAAGCCAGGTATTTGTGATATCCCTGCTTCAGCACAGGTGGCTCAGTCGAAGGCTGCACCACCTGTGCTGAAGCAGGAATATCCTGAAAACATGACCTGTTTGTGGCCCTTGAGGACTGGAGTTGGCCACCCCTGTACTAGTGCCTCTCGAGCACCAAATTTCCATAGCAAGCGCTTGAGGACACAAACAGAATTTTATATCAAATTGTAAATACAGGACTGCTGCTCTGAATCAGAACGGGCTGTCACAGGGGCCTGTCCATCTGCACAAAGCATTTGTAGGCAGAGAGACACTGCGGCCTGCTGGGAACGTGTCAGGACTGTTGTTCTTAATTCGCGGGACGACAAGGGAAAATTCTTACACCCTCCAAAATGGGGGGAGAAATAACTTTTCTGCTTGTTGGAAAGCGACGTACGAATGTGTTTGCGTTCTGTTTGTTTCAAACAACACGCGGGACAGACAAAAGCTAGCACCAGCTCAGAAGCAGCGTTTAAGGCCGCAGATCAGAAAAAACGAAGCCCTTTGCAGCCGAAGTTAAGCAACCGCGTAATAGGTCAGCCGACGCCAGTAACATCTCCGCGTGAGGTTTGTGCTGTATGATTACCCCCACAACGCCGGCAGGGGTTCACCAGCCAACAGGGAAGGCCTCCATTTTAGCTTCCTGCAGCCTTTTTCTGGAACCAAGATGGCCGCAGAATAAATTAGGCTTTGCCAGTGAATGGAGACGGACGGATTATAATCAGGCTGGTAAAGCTGGTTAGAAAAATGTTCACCCTCTTAAAATAAGATACAAAAAAATACATGCTATAGACCGGGGATGGTCAACTCCAGTCCTCAAGGGCCACCAACAGGTCAGGTTATCAGGCTGTCCCTGCTTCAGCACAAGTGGCTCAATGACAGCCACCTGTGCTGAAGCAGGGATATCCTCACCTGTTAGTGGCCCTTGAGGACTGGAACCTTTTGCCAAAGTAACATACTTATTCTCATTTCCCCCTAATCTCCGTCGACAATGTTTGTGGGGTGTGCAAACTACAAGTAAATGCTAAATTTAGATTTTTTGCTGGATGGGGAGGTTGGATTGCACAGAGATTAACGCAGACACTGGATTCCTCTGCGTGGCACGTACCAAATCGTAAACAATGAACTCCTTGGCACTGCAAACATGTACGCTGACACATCTGGCAGAGGGGTACAGGGTTTATAGCTGTACAGTCAATAGGGTAAAACACAAGAACAGCGTGTCTCCAGTGAATCACCTGAACTGCAGCTTGTTGATTCCCAAGTATAAAGCGTCAGAGACATTCAGGTCAGTGAATAGGATGTCGCACACTGCGGATGGAAAAGATTCATTTAGCCCAAAACTTACACTGAACCTTCTCTCCAATTGCTTCCTATTACAGAGTGTAAGCTCAAGGCACAGCACCTCATTCTATTACTACAGTCCCTACGGGAGACAAATGTGTCTTTAGATGCAGGGGTGACCAACTGTAGTCAAGGGCCACCAACAGGCCAACTCCAGTCCTCAAGGGCCACGAAAAGGTCAGGGCTTAGGGATATCCCTGCTGCAGCACAGGTTGCTCAGTCCTGTGCTGAAGCAGGGATATCCTGAAAACCCGGCCTGTTTACGCCCCTTGAGGACTGGAGTTGACCACCCCTGCATTAGACTGTATACACACCAAGACCCTTTTAAAGCTGCAGTTCAGTGTTTTTTTTTTTTTTTTTTAATTTATTTTTTTACTTCAATAGTTTCATGTGTGCAATCTCTAATTACCTAAAGATCTGTATAGCTGCCAGTTAATTCGTTCTCCATATATTGATGGGCGAAATTTGGTGACATAATTAGAGCTGGCATATGTTTTTATTTGCTTCTGTCAGTCAGTGGAAGCTCATGAATATTCATGAGCACTCCTGCACTGACATGTGCTAGAGGGAGGGCAGGGCTGACAAAGGGGTGTGCCAGGGCTTGTGACAGGACATGAAGGGGCAGTGCCTTAGCACAGCGGTGCGCAATCTGTGGGGCGCGACCCCCAGGGGGGGCGCGAGACTGCCGACGGGGGGCGCGGGGTTTACAGAGGCCCCGCGCGCTTCCCGAAGGCACTTAAATTAAGTGCCGGGGGAGCTGCAGGGCCTCTGTAAACCATACTTACCCGTGGCTCAGGCGGCTTCCTCCCGGCGTCGCCATGGCAACGCGGCGTCAAAATGACGCTGCGAGGTCATGTGACGTCACGTTGCTATGGCAACGTGACGTCATTACGCCGGAGCGCGGGTAAGTTGGGGTTGGGGGGGGCGCGGGAGCGAGGGGACAGCCGTCAGGGGGGCGCAGGGAAAAAAGTTTGCGCCCCCCTGCCTTAGCAAATGCTTGTTAAAATAGAATACAAGAAAATTGGTCTTTCAAAGTTGTTTTTTTAAAACAGAAAATGCTAAAAGTATTTTTTCTTACTACAGAACTGATTTATTAAAAAAAACACACATGCAGGATATTGACTGAACTGCAGCTTTAAATCCGTGTCTCAGTCTTTTTACTCCACAAAAAAACGGCTCGTTATACGATCTCACTGCATACGATCTCACTGCGGAGGCTGCCATCAGCTCAAGGTTCATTAAAGTTCCAAGTAAAAGAAGGGGGAATGTATCTCCCCAATACTGAACGTGACACAGAGTGCTCATGAATGGCACAACAAGTGTATTTACACAACGTGTGTTTTCCAGGTAAAATATTTTAGGAACGTTACCTCTTGTTTTTAAGTAGGAAATTCCTGTCATTGCATTCAACAAGGCCACGACCGTTACAGGTTTGTAGTATTGTGTGAGGTGCAATGCTGTGTTCATTAGCAGTGCTACGCAACAAAGCATTCAGCCAAACTTCATTATTATAATATTTCTGAGCCCAGGGGATTGGATTGTACAGTTGTTTCACACAATTATAAACTTTAAATGTCCATGCCATTATATACTGCCCAGGTCTCCAGGATTTAAATGTGCATGCCATTATATACTGCCCAGGTCTCCAGGATTTAAATGTGCATGCCATTATATACTGCCCAGGTCTCCAGGATTTAAATGTGCATGCCATTATATACTGCCCAGGTCTCCAGGATTTAAATGTACATGCCATTATATACTGCCCAGGTCTCCAGGATTTAAATGTGCATGCCATTATATACTGCCCAGGTCTCCAGGATTTAAATGTGCATGCCATTATATACTGCCCAGGTCTCCAGGATTTAAATGTGCATGCCATTATATACTGCCCAGGTCTCCAGGATTTAAATGTGCATGCCATTATATACTGCCCAGGTCTCCAGGATTTAAATGTGCATGCCATTATATACTGCCCAGGTCTCCAGGATTTAAATGTGCATGCCATTATATACTGCCCAGGTCTCCAGGATTTAAATGTGCATGCCATTATATACTGCCCAGGTCTCCAGGATTTAAATGTGCATGCCATTATATACTGCCCAGGTCTCCAGGATTTAAATGTACATGCCATTATATACTGCCCAGGTCTCAAGAATTAAAAAAAAACAAAAAAACAATCCATGCAATATCATACATTTTTTTAAATAAATCAGTTCTGTAGTATGAGAATAGTTACTGCCGTTTTATTATTATTTTAAAATTCAACTCTTAATGCCACTTGTAATGAGATTTAATATACATGTGCAGGCATACCCCGGTTTAAGGACACTCACTTTAAGTACACTCGCGATTAAGTACATATCGCTCAATAGGCAAACGGCAGCTCACGCATGCGCCTGTCAGCACGTCCTGAACAGCAATACCGGCTCCCTACCTGTACCGAAGCTGTGCGCAAGCGGGGAGACTATAGAGCCTGTTACACATGCGTTAATTCCATCAGTTATGCACGTATGACGATTGCAGTACAGTACATGTATCGATAAGTGGAAAAAAGGGAGTGCTTCACTTTAAGTACATTTTCGCTTTACATACATGCTCCGGTCCCATTGCGTATGTTAATGCGGGGTATGCCTACTGAGCATCCTTTAATTTCTATAGCAGGTTAAGCCCACCTCCCCAGCAGTGCAAGATATTTGCAACACTTTCCTGTTTCCCAGCAGTTAGAGCTGAAAACTGTAACAATAGGTAATGTTACCTTAGTAATATGAGAATAGTGTAGCTGCTGAGTTACACTGACTGGCGGATTGATTTGAAACAGAAAGGTGACCATTTAGTGAACCCTGGGAAGCAGGATTTTACTGATCGATCACGGGAGAACAAATCGATCGGCAGCTTAGGTAATCAGTGTTCAATAAATGTAATCAAAGGCTGCATATATTAAAACAATTTCGTTTTTTTTAACACTGCTTGGGCTGCCTCAATAAATATAACATTTATGAGGAGAAAGTGGGATGTATTTCTGGTTAAAAAGTTCATCTTTCTTGCTGCAGGGAGGGGATTCAGGACGTCACACACGAGTTTCGCAAACCAGCTGCCAAGTTGAGCTGTGATACATATTGAGAAGTCGCTTGTTGATATCATTTTCCATTTTAAAAATCGCTCCGTTCCAGAGGAGGCGAGATTCTTGTAGAAGGCAGAGAAAGTGAGATCACTACATTCCTGTCCAGTGTCAAAAAAGAAGAAGATTTGGATGCCTGAATTGTAACCATTAACGTGTGTGTAATATATATACCCCCCTTAGGGCAGAGCATACTGTAAAACAGATTTACAGCCTCTAATACAACACCAGTTCTCAAGGGCCACCAACAGGTCAGGTATTCAGGATATCCCTGCTTCAGCACAGATGGTGCAGTCAAAGACAACCACCTGTGCATCAAATAAAACCACTCAAGTGATGGTTTCTGCTTCCGTACAATCCTTATACTCTGCACCTTTGTAAAGGTTTCGTCTGTCCAGTACCAACAGCAGCAAATCCCTTTGCCTAATACCACGACTATCTCGGCTTAAAGACGGCACGTGGAATAGTTCTGACAGGCACTTACAGGCACCGCAGGTGTTAAAACCCCACAAAGTGCTGGTGAGGTTAATTGTATTAGGGGCAAACTGCAGCTTCCCTCCAAAACGCAGCTCAAACTAACACGGAATGGGACATTTGGTCGCTCCCGCGTCGCTGTGACCAAAGGCCGCCGGCGCTTCACCGCGAGTCACCCTGCCGCCGATCCACTGATGGAATCCCCGCTGCCGGCCGCTTCTAAGGCAAGTTTTATTACTGTTCAGGGTAGGGGGTTAATTTAAGGGGTTTTAGGGTAAGGGTTGGGGGATTAGGCACTTGGCGGCAAAGTGGCCAGCAGCGACATCTTCCGGCGGCGGGGTCATTTGTGGCGAAACAGCCGTAACCAAAATGTCCAAGACCGCTAACACATTAGTATGAACAAAATACATACAAAAGAAAGCTTTAGCAAGCTTACAGAGGAACAGGGAAAGACACCCAGTGGATGGTCAGGGTACAGTCTACTCATGCCTGGTAACTGCGTATTGTCCAACACGCATCTCATTTACCAAGATCGCTTCAATGTGTGAACAGTCACAGCTGGGACACTTACAATGCGTTACAAACATATAGGTACAAAGTAGAACAACAATTGGATGTTATCCTTACTGCAGGGGTTCTCAACTCCAGCCCTCAGGACCATCCAAGGTCTGGTTCTCAGGATCTCTGCTTCAGCACAGGTGGCTCCATCAGTGGCAGTCTTCGACAGCCACCTGTGCTGAAGCTGGGATATCCTTAAAACCTGACCTGTTTGGGGGGGTAATGAGGAATGTTGTTGAGCACCCGTCTTACAAAAATATTTCAAATGTGCACTCCCCTACACAGAACCAAACTGAACCAATGGCCAGGATATGTTTAATAATCAATGGATTGATGCACTTCAACATACAATAAAATAAGCAAAAATATTTTTAAAAATCTGTCAAAGTTTGTCCTGAGGATGCTTGTACAAAGTGTTATACGAAGTGCACAATGTTTAATGGTCCTCATATCTTGCTCAACTTTGTGCCCAGGTCATACTTGAGGTAACAATGTATTATTTCCTGGTAAAACATTTTATAAATAAAAATAAGATGATCCATCTAGTTTGCCATTTCACAGAAAGGGAGTATATAAAACCCAGATACCTGTTTAATAAAGAGGCACAATCAGAGTTTCTGATAGAAATGAAAATAAACATTTTCCAGATCAAAATTAAGACAATGCATTTCCCCCTCTATTAAACATATCAACGTGGTTCTATGTGAAACTTCACCTTTATGAAGAATAGGAATTATTCCCATTATGGGAGATTTAATTTACCTGCCAGGAGTTCATTAAATGTGATGTAGGCTCCTCCGGTATTGAAGCAGTTAAACAGCTCAGGATAAGTTTCTATGAGCTCCCTAAACTTCCATCATGTGCGAGTGAGCAGATTACAGAGGCACTGCAGTAACAAGTGGAGCATGGGTAACATCTCTGACCCACAATCGGCCTGGGCAGCCACAAAACAGTGAAGCGGAAAGAATTGAGGCCAGCAGCCATCACAGGCCTGTGTATCGTAACCCCCCTACTCTTTAAGACAAGTCTATATTGGAACAGCAGATATAAGGCTTCTAACCACACACCACCATTTTGCTTTTGAGGGGACAAAAAAAAAAAAAAAAACTTTTTTATTCATATATACTTTTGTTTAAGTTTTTCAAAAAGAATAATTGAACGCCTTCCCTCAGTTGAATAGGAAAAGGACCCCAGAACGGAGGGGAGAAAACTGGAGAAAGGTTTCCCATATAAATCCATTTTGACCCCAGACATGCAAACAGCTATTTCATGTTCTAATCGCCGTTCAGTGACACCACCTTTTGTTTCCAAGCTATGAACTTTTATATTACGGTAATAAAACATTCAACGCGTGACATTCTGGAGGAACTCTATTGGACTCCACTTCTGTCAATCCCAATTTCCCCCTTAATCCCTGGGGTGGTCTCACCACCCTTAGGCCGCGATTATAGTGTGCGCACGACACGAACAACCTAGAGCACCTCTATCAGGCTGGCCACAGTGCGCGCGAGGAAGTGCGTAGTCGCGGCAGAATTGTCGAGACAAATCATTCCGTTTTTTTCGCGCGACAGCCACGTCATGTGAGCTGTTAAGCCAATGATAGCGAACCAGCCTGGTGATGTCACAGTCACGCCTCCATCAGAGTTCACGGATCGCTCAGGCAACAGGCGCGAGACTCCCTGCGCTCCGTCGCGTCTGCACTATAAACGTAGCCTTATAAGTTCCCTCTTAAATCCCATGGTGGTGTCTGTCATACCACTATCCTCTTCCATTAACTGAATGTCTCCACTATCAGAATTTTCCATACAAGCCGCCGGGCTGCAGCAGTAATCGGACCCTACGCTTGAAATAGCCCCAAGAGGTCCCCCTCAATGCAGTGCAATTCCCAATAAATCCTGCACATCTCCTCCCTTGTAACCTGTAAGGACCTTGCCCTCGCTGTCACCTAGCTGCTCTCACCAACTTTATTTCATGTAGAAAAGGTTTTATCAGGAAGGAATACATTGAGTTACCTCTCGTTCTCATGCAAGGACTCATGCCAAACAGGCCCTCCTAACCACCCCGTACTTTCTCAAACTTTTATTCGTACGAGACCAACATATGCCGCAGCGCAGTACAATGTGGGGACGAGGACAAGAAGTAAACATAGAATACATCAGTCACAGCCTCTCTTTATAACCGTCTCCCCTCCTCCTGGTAACTAAGTATAACCTCTGGGGGGGGGGGGGGGGTCTTTAAATCACAAAAACCCCTCTAACACTGCTCAGAGAAAACGTGTCCCCTCCAACCACACAATCCGCTCTTAGGTCCTGGTAATCTCCCATCCAAGTCCGGGGTCTCCCTTACACAGCGACACACCTACCATTTAAGGGAGGGAGGGGGTCACACGGCAACGCTCCCATATAAAGGGGGGGTCACAAAGCGACGCTCCAATATATAAGGGGGGTCTCACACAGCGACGCTCCCCCATATAAGGGGGGGTCTCACACAGCGACGCTCCCCCATATAAGGGGGGGTCTCACACAGTGACGCTCCCCCATATAAGGGGGGGTCTCACACAGCGACGCTCCCCCATATAAGGGGGGGTCTCACACAGCGACGCTCCCCCATATAAGGGGGGGTCTCACACAGCGACGCTCCCCCATATAATGGTGGGTGGTGTCTCACACAGCGACGCTCCCCCATATAATGGTGGGTGGTGTCTCACAGCGACGCTCCCCCATATAAGGGGGGGGGTGTCTCACACAGCGACGCTCCCCCATATAAGGGGGGGGGTGTCTCACACAGCGACGCTCCCCATATAAGGGGGGGGTGTCTCACACAGCGACGCTCCACCATATAAGGGGAGATTTCACACAGCGACGCTCCCCCATATAAAGGGGGGGGGGGAGATCTCACACAGCGACGCTCCCCCATATAAGGGGGGGGGGATCTCACACAGCGACGCTCCCCCATATAAGGGGGCTGGGGATCTCACACAGCGACGCTCCCCCATATAAGGGGGGATCTCACACAGCGACGCTCCCCCATATAAGGGGGGGGATCTCACACAGCGACGCTCCCCCATATAAGGGGGGGGATCTCACACAGCGACGCTCCCCCATATAAGGGGGGGGGATCTCAAGCAGCGACGCTCCCCCATATAAGGGGGGGGGATCTCACACAGCGACGCTCCCCCATATAAGGGGGGGGGGGATCTCACACAGCGACGCTCCCCCATATAAGGGGGGGGATCTCACACAGCGACGCTCCCCCATATAAGGGGGGGGGGGGGATCTCACACAGCGACGCTCCCCCATATAAGGGGGGGGGATCTCACACAGCGACGCTCCCCCATATAAGGGGGGGGGGATCTCACACAGCGACGCTCCCCCATATAAGGGGGGGGATCTCACACAGCGACGCTCCCCCATATAAGGGGGGGGTCTCACACTGCGACACACACCCATATAAGGGGGGGTCTCACACAGCGACGCACCCTCATAAGGAAGGTGGGTCTCCCCCATAAGGGGGTCTCACAGCGACGCTCCCCCATATAAGGGGGGTGGGTCTCCCCCTCACAGCGACGCTCCCCATATAAGGAGGGGGGGTCTTCTGTCAGTGATGCCCCATCCCTGGTGCCGTGTCAACGGTCCGCACCCCCCTGCCCCCGGCTCCCGCACTCACCTGCCCCTGGCTCCCGCAACCCCCTGTACCCACACTCACCCGTCCCCGGCTACCTGCTTCGTACCCCGCGGTCCCCGCACCGCAACCCCCTGGTCCCCGCACTCACCTGCCCCCTGCTTCGAACCCCCCGGTCCCCGCACCGCAACCCCCTGGTCCCCGCACTCACCTACCCCCTGCTTCGAACCCCCCGGTCCCCGCACCGCAACCCCTCGGTCCCCGCACTCACCTGCCCCCTGCTTCGTACCCCCTGTCCCCGCACTGCAACCCCCCGGTCCCCGCACTGCAACCCCCCGGTCCCGGTCCCCGCACTCACCTGCTCCCGGTCCCCGCTCTGTTCGCCCGCTCAGGAGGCGGAGCTGCCCCCCGCGCGCTGAGGTGTGAAACTCAAGAACACGAGCGCTGATTGGCCGTCAGCGCCCCACGTGACCAGGGCGTGCGCGGTAGGGGCGGGGTTAATCAAAACCAGCGCCAACCGCCGCTCCCATCCGCGAGACAAGCCGAGCCCAGCGCGAGGGGAGGGCGGGGCCTGGGTTACACTGAGGCACGTGACTCGGCCGACAGGCGGGGCCGACGCTTCAAGGAATGCTGCTTCTGCGCATGCGCGGATGGGTTTTTTTTTTCCCCTCTTTCTTTTAAATAAACTTTATTTGTCATTACATAAGTGAACAAAAATTGGCTTGTTCTAGCTCTTCTCTTTCTCTGGAACATGCTTCCCTCCTTTGTATATAAGGAGTTTCTACCACATCCCCCTCTACCCTACGCCAGCGATTCCCAACAGGGGGTGCGTGAGGTGTCTTTGACAGGATCCCCCTGAAATAATCAGTACTGGGGGCTCCCAGGCAGTATAGCGGGGTCTTGAGCCCGTGCGGGGGCTGCGCACTTAGTGAGACCCCAAACTGCACCTTAGCGTGGGGGGTATCGCTGTCACTTACAGCAGAAGCTTTCCACAATGCTTTGCATCTGCAGCAGCAAGGCATTGTGGGGCGTGACTTTGGAAGCTCCCGCAGTGAGTGACAGCGATACCCCCATGCTGCCTGTACACACTGAGGGGCAGTTTGGGGGGATTATTGAGCATGTGTTCCCCCCACGAGCTCAGGACACTACACTGCCTGGGATCGCTCACACAGTCTGTTAGCGACAGTCTGGGGGGTCAGCGATAAGATTTATTCATTAGGGGGTTGGGGGGCTGATATTTTCTAGCAGCGGGAGCACAGTGTAATAAGGGGGGGGACGCGGCTTTACGCTGAACATATGAAGGTCCTTTAGCCTTTTCTGATAAGTCGTATATATCTACACCAGGGGTGGCCAACTCCAATCCTCAAAGGCCACCATCAGGTCAGGTTTTAAGGATTTCCCTGCTTCAGCACAGGTGTCTCAGTCAACGACTGCAGAACCTGTGCTGAAGCAGGTATATCATTAAAAGGTGGCTTTTGAGGACTGGAGTTGGCCACTTCTAGTCTGTAACATTGGATTAACTTGAAACAATGTGATTTGTGGTCTTGTTACCTCCACTGAATACTGAAAGCAATGTTTATTGTGCTCAATTTCATCTGCACATTTTACCTGGACAGCCCTTTCCCATCTTAAACCTTTCTCACTCCTCTTTCACTACCTGCGGACCTCTCTTCCACTCGATCGATAGGCTCATTGTCCTTATGGTTACGAGGCCGCTTCTCTAAAATTACTGGACACAATGGTGAAATGGCCGACACGTTCGACACAGACACACCTCTTGGTTCCAAGCTGTTTCCTACTCTCCTTGGCCCCACCCCCAGGCTCTTGACACCTCCTCCTGATTGGCTGCATTACGCAGAAGCAGCCCTGCACGGGGAAATCTCGCGGCCCCCAAGCCGGTCAGGTCACTATGTCCAGAGAGGTAATACCGGTATACACATACACGTCCAGAGAGGTAATACCGGTATACACATACACGCCCAGAGAGGTAATACCGGTATACACATACACGCCCAGAGAGGTAATACCAGTATACACATACACTCCCAGAGAGGTAATACCGGTATACACATACACTCCCAGAGAGGTAATACCGGTATACACATACACGTCCAGAGAGGTAATACCGGTATACACATACACGCCCAGAGAGGTAATACCGATATACACATACACGCCCAGAGAGGTAATACCGGTATACACATACACGCCCAGAGAGGTAATACCGGTATACACATACACTCCCAGAGAGGTAATACCGGTATACACATACACGTCCAGAGAGGTAATACCGGTATACACATACACGTCCAGAGAGGTAATACCGGTATACACATACACGTCCAGAGAGGTAATACAGGTTTACACATACACGCCCAGAGAGGTAATACCGATATACACATACACGCCCAGAAAGGTAATACCGGTATACACATACACGCCCAGAGAGGTAATACCGGTATACACATACACTCCCAGAGAGGTAATACCGGTATACACATACACGTCCAGAGAGGTAATACCGGTATACACATACACGCCCAGAGAGGTAATACCGGTATATACACATACACGCCCAGAGAGGTAATACCGGTATACACATACACGCCCAGAGAGGTAATACCGTTATACACATACACTCCCAGAGAGGTAATACCGGTATACACATACACGTCCAGAGAGGTAATACCGGTATACACATACACGTCCAGAGAGGTAATACCGGTATACACATACACGCCCAGAGAGGTAATACCGTTATACACATACTCGCCCAGAGAGGTAATACCGTTATACACATACACTCCCAGAGAGGTAATACCGGTATACACATAGACGCCCAGAGAGGTAATACCGATATACACATACACGCCCAGAGAGGTAATACCGGTATACACATACACGCCCAGAGAGGTAATACCGGTATACACATACACGCCCAGAGAGGTAATACCGGTATACACATACACGCCCAGAGAGGTAATACCGGTATACACATACACGCCCAGAGAGGTAATACCGGTATACACATACACGCCCAGAGAGGTAATACCGATATACACATACACTCCCAGAGAGGTAATACCGATATACACATACACTCCCAGAGAGGTAATACCGATATACACATACACTCCCAGAGAGGTAATACCGATATACACATACAAGCCCAGAGAGGTAATACCGGTATACACACACACGCCCAGAGAGGTAATACCGGTATATACATACACGTCCAGAGAGATAATACCGGTATACACATACACGCCCAGAGAGGTAATACCGGTATACACATACACGCCCAGAGAGGTAATACCGGTATATACATACACACGCCCAGAGAGGTAATACCGGTATACACATACATGTCCAGTGTTACCTCTCATTTTTTCCTGGACAGAGTGTCCAAATACAGGACAGTTCGGTTCAACACCAGACACATGGCAACCCTATCTGTCCTTCCATTTTTATTTCCCAACTAAAATTGGACCTTTTCAAGAAGCATCTCATTAAATGATGTATGCCCACACGCCTTTTCAACAAATGCACTTTTACTCCACGGTCTCTGTACGCCTCCCAATATACCACTTAGATTGCAAGCTCTTCAGGGCAGTGTCTCCCTGTGCCTTACGTCAGTGTACAAACTGGGGGAGCGCGAGAATTTCTAAGGGGGGCGCAGCGGTTACAGAGGCCCTGCACTCTTCCCCACGGCATTTAAATTAAATGTGTGTGATGTGTGAGGGAAATTCACATGAGTGACACCGTATGCTACCATATTGGATTGAAGTTCCTGCATTTCACACATCAGAGTCAAGCCCACTGCCACTGATCTCTGAAACGCCTTATCTAGATTGATAGCACGTAAGTCTCCATTTGACCAAGTGTTTAGAACACATCACTGCTATAAACTTTATTTGCACTGTGTTCCATTTATTTTTTTATTTGCATATTGAACCTGCCCTTCCCTTACATCTTGAGACAATAACTCCCTTACCTGTTCTCTGCCGGGTCTTCGGCGAAGCGCATCAAATGACGCGGCAGGGTCATGTGACGTCACATGACACGCAATGTCATTTGACGCAGAGTCTTTGGAGAAGGGGCGTGAGCGCTGCGGCTCACGGGCAGGGGGGTGCAGCTTAAGAAATTTGCGCACCCCTGCCTTACGTTGTTCGTTACTTGCCCCAATCGTTGGCTAAACCAGCTCATGTGACGCTGATGTCACGCTGATGTCACGCTATTGCAGCCTGAAAGACAATTTCACTTGTTTTGGCAAAATGTCGCAGCGTTAACATGCAACTTGGCCGCCAGGAGGAGCATTTAGCATGCTATAGCTCACTCTCTAACATGAGAATGTCCCGATCGTGCGCTCACGTCGCGACGTCGGCCGCGGCCTTAGGCTGCAGCCAGGGTGACGTTGAGCGGGCGCGCTCGCACTCGCCGTGATGAAACACATTGCTACAATGTGTGTGGCCAGCGTGAGCGCACGGCGCTCAGCTGCTTGCAGAGACAAGTACATTTGTTTTGGCGCGTCACGTGAGCGGCTCGCCCAATGAGGGAGAACCAGCTCCATGACGTCATGGCCGCGTCCCCCGACACGCCCCCACACGCGTGCAACTAGCTGGCCAGAAATCGCACGGCCAAGCAGAGCACATGACGTCACGGCGCTTGAGCACCAGCGCGCACGCTCCCACCCTGGCCGCAGCCTTATTATCCAAATTTGCATCCAAGAGGTCATGGATCACATCAAAAATAATAATACTAGTACTACTACTAATAATAATACTAATAATAATACTAATAATCCCACTACTTCTACTACTACTAATAATAATACTAGTACTACTACTACTACTAATAATACTAATAATGCTACTACTACTACTAATAATACTAGTACTACTACTAATAATAATACTAATAATAATACTAATAATCCCACTACTTCTACTACTACTAATAATAATACTAGTACTACTACTACTAATAATAATACTAATAATGCTACTACTACTACTAATAATAATACTAGTACTACTACTAATAATACTAATAATAATACTAATATTGCTACGACTACTACGACTAATAATAATAATACTACTACTACTACTAATAATAATAATAATAGTAATAAGAATACTACTAATAATAATAATAACAACAACACTACTACTAATAATAAAACTGCTTTAAAAAAACTTACAACAAACATTGATTTGTTACATTGTTACATTGTTACAAAACGTCTGTGGCCAGTCACGTTCTTACTGTTCTTTGTCTTTGTTTCCAATAAAGTTTATGATGTTAAAAAAAAAAAAAAAAAAATTGCAGCAGCGCGAGGTCTCTCTCAGTGTGACGTGTGGGAGGCTGCGCCGCTTCCGGCACGACGTGAGGTCACTTCCGGCACGACGTGAGGTCACTTCCGGCGTGTGGCTGAGGAGCCGTCATCTTGCTGTCCCCGGTATCCGCAGCCTGTCACTCCCGGAGAATGAGCAGCGCGAGGCGGAGAGAGGAGCCGGCCGCGTGTAACGGAGCGGCGCAGGGGAAGCTGGGGCCCTGGAGCAAAGCTCTGCGCGGGGACGCGGCCTGGGAGGACAAGGTGCAGCTATATTCTAATATATACATATACAAACACACACACACATACATATATACACACACACACTGCCTGGGAGGACAAGGTGCAGCTATCATTCATATATATATATATATATATATATATATAATTACATACAGACAGACCTCTCCTATCTATATATTATATTTAATGTTCCCCTGCTATATACATATATATATATATCCCCCCGTATGTATGTCTTTATATAGTGCCATTAGTCTGTCCTGTGCATCTCAGGCTCTAACTCCAACCCCCTGGATATCACCTGTGGTGTCCCGCAAGGCTCTGTTCTGGGGCCCCTACTCTTCTCAGTGTTAATCAATGATCTTCCCACAGCTTGTAAAGAAGCTTGAATTCACATGTATGCAGATGACACAATCCTATATGCACACAGCCATAGCCTCTCTGACCTTGAACACATACTTCAGTCTGACTTTGAGACTCAAACTGGATTTCCCAAAACAAACTGTTTTTTTAACACTGACAAGACTGTAACAATGGTATTTGGGACCAAGACTCATTTTTTAAAGCTTCCAGTGACTGAGCTTCAGATCAGAACCACCGCTAACACCACCCTAACTCCTGTTACTAGTTTTTAATACCTGGGCATATGGTTTGACTCCCACTTAACATTTGGAATGCACATTGATACCCTGACATCCAAAACCTATGCCAAACTAGGTGTACTTTACAGGAACAAATCCTCCCTAAGCCTGCTGGTCAGAAAGCGTATCGCACAGCAGATGCTAATGCCAATTATAGACTATGGAGATATAGTATATGGCTTGGCACCCCAAACCCACCTTGGCAAACTTGACACCCTCTACAATTCAATGTGTCGTTTCGTTCTCCAATGCAACTACAACACACATCACTGCGAAATGTTCAAAGAACTAGATTGGTCATCACTCGAGTCTAGGCGCAAAGTTCACCTTTCCTGTCTTGCCTTCAAATACTTTCTGGGCAAGCTACCCATCTATCTGAATGAGCTCCTCACCCCTACCACATGCAGCACTTATCTGAGATCAGACTCCAAAAGACTGTTCATGGTCCCAAGGCTCAACAAAGTATCCGTCCGCTCCTCCTTCTCTTACCGTGCACCCCAAAACTGGAACAACCTACCGGAGACTCTTGCATCCACCACCAGTTTAAGTTCTTTCAAAACTAAGGCTGTCTCACATTTTAATCTGGTCTGTAACTGTTACATAAGCCTATAATATACATATTCTCTAACTGTGCATGCAATGTATTGTATATAATGTATACCCTGTTCATTTATGTAACTGTATTTTTAACCATGTATTATTTGTCATTAACTATGTCCAGGACATACTTGAAAACGAGAGGTAACTCACAATGTATTACTTCCTGGTAAAACATTTTATAAATAAATAAAGTGTACATAGCGCTTCACATTAGTAGTACACGCGACAGTCATAAATAACAGATCATGGGAATAAGTGCTTCAGACATAAAAGTAACATTTCGGATGAGGAGTCCCTGCTCCAAGGAGCTTACAATCTAATTATATATTTATACTTACCCCTCTCTCTATTTCCATTTGCTATATGCTTCACTGTGAAGGATTTTTGTCATTATTTTTACCCACCATAACGTGTGTGTGTGTGTGTGTGTGTGTGTGTGTGTGTGTGTGTGTGTGTGAAGTAGCAGCTGGCACTCCAGTAGCAGTTAAATAAAAGTTGGTGTATGCCCCATAAAGAATAAAAAAATGTACGATGCCGTTCACATGAAATCGGTAGACAGCACTCAGGTAAATCAAATAAACCAAAAGACTGAGGTGCCCAATGCTACATCAAATTGACAAAATACATTTCTGACTGGTAACAGTTAAATGGAGGTAGGTGGCACCTCCCCCTAGAGATCACCCCTCCCACACCTTTTTAACTTGGGAGGTTCTGGCATTTTGCTGAATGGACAAGACTCACTGTAGTTGCTTCCCCTCATACATGCTTCCCCTCATACAGAGGTAACAGGAAGGGTTCACAGTTTTCGTGTTAGGACCTGCATTAATTTGGTTTACCTTGACGTGGTATGCAGGCTTTCGACGCTTTGGCCAAAGGGCTTAACTAAATAACCAAGTAATTACTATTATTATTGAAGTATTTAAACTTTATACTTATTACCATATATGTTTTGTCAATTTGATGTAGCATTGGGCAACTCTGTCTTTTGTTGTACACATTTGCCACGCAATGATGTGGTGGGTGTAGGAGTTTGACCTAGCTGGGAATGTGTATAAATCAAATAAACCACCAGGAAGGTCCCATGTAAGGACCGTAATGTTGGAGTTTTGTGCCTTGTTCATTACAAACCCATTTATTTGACTTACCTGACTGCTGATTTCGTGAGAATGGTATTGTGTGTGTGTGTGTGTGTGTGTGTGTCAACAAAAACTTCCACCGTTGGCATATAGCCAATAAAGAATGTCACTTGTGAGCACATTCACATGTCTTAGACAGGTCTGCACCCCTGCCTTTCAACCATTATCACCTAACATGCAGTGCTCTGCTCCCACTGCAGCAAGGGATTCTGGGAAATTACATGCAAATGAGCACACAATGTGCCATCTTTTGCCTGTAATATCCATACACATGGGGCTCCATGTGTATGGATATTCCAGGCAAAAGATGACACGTGTGCTCATTCGCATGTAATTTCCCAGAATTCCTTGCTATATACATTTACAGATACGCGTGTGTGTGTGTATATACATACTCTCTGTCCACCCCCCCCACCTCTCTATAGATCTGTTTATATAAATGTGTTTGTATATACACTTCTCTATAGATCCTAGTTATATAAATCTGTGTATACATCTTTCTCTCTATATACACATCTCTCTGTGTATATTCACACCTTTCTCATATAATCTATATATATATTATATACCTCTATATTTATATATACACTCCTCTCTCCACACACCTCCATACACACCTGTATATACTGTACACACCTTTATATATTTATTTATATACACGCCTCTCTATTTATACACATCACTCTTTACATCTATTTATACACACACCCCTATATATCTATTTATACACACCCTTCCCTATATATCTATTAATACACACCCTTCCCTATATATCTATTAATACACACCCCTCCCTATATATCTATTTATACACACACTCCTCTCCACACAATACACCTATCTGTGTGTATGTAAATTTGTGTGTGTGTATACACACACACGTCTCTACATATACACACCTCTCTATATATGTGTGTACATATATACGCACCTCTATACATATATACACACACCTCTTTATACACATCTCTATATATCTATATATATATTTATAGTGTGTGTGTATATAGAGTAGTATATATTTGTAAAGAGGTGTGTGTGTGTGTGTGTGTGTGTGTGTTTATACATGTGCGTACATCACAGTTAACAAGACGTGTGTATATTTACATGCATATATATTTTGAGAATAGTATGTCATAGTGTAAGTCTGTCCCTGTTTAGAGGGTAAGTGGAGGGACCTGTCTGCATAGAAGGGAGAGAGCAGCTGCTTGGAAGGTGGTGTCTGTATACAGAGGGGAGCAGCCTAGTTTTGTACATGTGGCAGTCTGTGCACTTCAGGCCCCTCCAGTCCTGGAAGGATTCATTTTAATTGGCAGTATTATCCAAAGACAGAACGTTTTTCTTTTCCCTTTGCGCAACTAGAACATCAGCCTTTCCAACGCGTTAAACTCCGGGCAGCGCAATTCACTACAACGCCTCCACCCCAGACATTCATAGGGTTCAGACATAGAACTCCTCATTTATTGTGGCACCATGTTCTGTAGCGCAGTACAATGATAACAAGCGGGTTAACCTCCATTTACATTCATTAGCACACCAGGTCTGGAGGTCACTGCCCCAAAGAGCTTGCAATCTACGGTGGAGACAGGAAGGTGGGCACAAGATGACGAGTGGGCTGGGGTTCTGAGCTTTATTGACGCCACTCTTTCATCCTATGACGTCCGCGTACTGAAACCAGGGTTTCCCCCAAGGGCGGAGCTTTACAAGCGCTACTTAGCACAGATCAGTGTTTAAGCCAGAGAAGGCTGACCCTGCACATTCGTCTTGCCAGGGGACAGCTGTGACTGCAGCAGAGTGCACCCTGGGAATGCCATCTCCCCCCTTTTTTTTTTTTTTTTTCTTCAGCAACAAAAAGTATTTTTAGTAGGGGAGGCCTCCCCTCTCCGAAGAGCTTGCAATCGGCGCTATGTAAACATTCAGCAGATGCTCGCGTGTTCGTTGCACACAAACAAATAACCGCCCTCTTGCAATCTGTCTACTCCCCCTGCAGGATGAGTTTCTAGATGTGATCTACTGGATCCGGCAGATCCTGGCTATCATCTTGGGGGTGATCTGGGGTGTCGTCCCTCTCAAGGGCTTTGTGGGAATAGCTGTGTAAGTCATCTGAGACCTGGCCCCCGGCTTGCGGAATTCCAGGTTTGCGCTCGACTAGCGCGGTAACAAGTAGAATATTATTTCTGGTACTTGATAATATTTTATTTAGAGCGGGGGGGGGGGGGGGGGGACGGCGGCGGCTACAGAAGTCACGCGCTCTCCCCATGGCACTTAGGGGGGGAGGAACCGCGCGAGGCCTCTGCAGCTTCTCCTACCTGATCTTCGGCGACGCGTCGCCATGGTAAACAGCATGAAAGGAGACAGCGGGGCCACGTGACGTCACGTTGCCATGGCAACATGTCACATGACCCCGCTACGTCATTTGACGCCGGAGCCGAGCAGGAGAGGGTGTGAGCCGGGAGGTGAGCAGGCAGGGGGAGCGCAGGGTCAAAACTTTGTGCACCCCCGATCTGGAGGTATAACGTGTTTTTTTCTGTTAAAGTAGACTCTTCTAATATGCAGTATTTGCTTCTATTAAAGGCAAACCCCCACATTGTCGGGCACTTTATTTTCTACGGGACAACTGACTGGGGAAAGTTTGTCAATCAAGTGTTTCCTTTCCCCCTAATCCCGCCCTGTCCTTATCAGAGAGCCAATAAAGATAAGGGGCAGTGGGGAGGCGGGACTCTGGCTGTACAAGCGCTCGCAAAGGGAGCAGCCAGAGGAAATCAGCAGTGCAAGATCTTGGCAACACTTTCCTGTTTGGAATAATTTGTTGCCAATGTTCCCAGCAGTTAGAGCTGCAAACTGTAACAGTAGATGATGTTACTTTAGTATCATGAGACTGCATTGTAGCTGCTGAGTTACACTGACTGAAGGATTGATTTGAAACTGTAAGGCGGCCATTTAGTGAACCCTGGGAAACCGGATCTTTGCTGAGCGATCACAGGAGAACCAATCGATCGGCAGCATAGGTAATTAGTTTCCAATAAATGTAATCAAAGGCTGCGTATATTAAAATAAAGAAATATATATATACACTAAGTGCTGCTTGGATTGCCTCTATAAAGTAACAGGCATGTAACCGAGCGTATCCCTGTTATTCCAGTAAGAGGAGAAGGTAGCCCCGTGCGTGGCAGTAATGGGGCTGACTCCCTCCCGTTCCCCAGATGAATTTTTCATTTCTTTCCCCGCCGCAGTTTTTGCCTGATCAACGCCGGCCTGCTCTACCTATACTTCAGCAGCTTCCAGCAGATAGACGACGAGGAGTACGGCGGGACGTGGGAGCTAACGAAGGAAGGCTTTATGACGTCGTTTGCGCTATTCCTGGTAACCGCTCCTTCCATTTCTTCCCGCAGTCGTTGGGGTTGGGGGGGGGGGAAGCCAGACCTCCCTAAAGTATAATCTGAAATTTACCATTCGCTCAGATAATGTGAAGCGCGCGTAGCTGGTGGGAGCCAGGCTGCAAAGGGGTCCGTGGGGGGACTTTGCCCTTGAGACCGTGACTGAGTGCTGTTGAACGCTGGCATCTTTTTGTCCCGTTGTCAGGGCAGTTTTGGAGCAATATGATTCGCTGGGCAGTTTTTTTTACCCCACGTCTCCTAGTGTAGATGTGCGTCGTGCTTGTGATCTGGAGTGTGAATAGTAAGGGGTTACAGGGAGCGGTTATATGAGGTATTAGATGGGGTTATGTGGGGTATTAGGAGGAGTTATAGGGAGCGGTTATATGGGGTAATAGGGGGAGTTATATGGAGTGGTTATATGGGGTAATAGGGGGACTTATAGGGAGCGGTTATATGGGGTAATAGGAGGTGTTATGGGGAGGGGTTATATGGGGTAATAGGGGGAGTTATATGGAGTGGTTATATGGGGTAATAGGGGGACTTATAGGGAGCGGTTATATGGGGTAATAGGAGGTGTTATGGGGAGGGGTTATATGGGGTAATAGGAGTTATTGGGAGCGGTTATATGGGGTAATAGGAGGGGTTATATGGGGTAATAGGAGGGGTTATATGGGGTAATAGCAGGGGTTATATGGGGTAATAGGAGGGGTTATAGAGAGCGGTTATATGGGGTAATGGGGGGAGTTATAGGGAGCGGTTATATGGGGTAATGGGGGGAGTTATAGTGAGTGGTTATATGGGGTAATGGGGGGAGTTATAGGGAGCGGTTATATGGGGTAATAGGGGGAGTTATAGGGAGGGTTTATATGGGGTAATAGGGGGAGTTATAGGTAGCGGTTATATGGGGTAATAGGGGGAGTTATAGGGAGCGGTTATATGGGGTAATAGGAGGGGTTATATGGGGTAATAGGAAGGGTTATATGGGGTAATAGGAGGTGTTATGGGGAGGAGTTATATGGGGTAATAGGAGGCATTATATGGGTTAAATGGAGTGGTTTATAGTGAAATTGGAGGGTTTGTTTATTTTAAAGGGACAAAACCTGCTGTTGAATGGCCACATGGTGGCGCTGCTGTTTTAATTCTCTGCTTAACGCTCTTATCCTGAGCACTTTGTTGCCCAACATTCTCAGCGGGCGGATAACCTCTTTCAGGCGCCTTTTATTTCCCAAGAATGATGACGGATGAGTTTGGGGGGGGGGGGGTTAACCCGCAACCGACAGTGAGAAGACATCCTTAAATAAGCATGCAGAGGGAAGCTTCACCTTCCTCACCGCTAACGCCATCTTCCTTTCCCCCTTCCAGGTGGTCTGGGTCATTTTCTACACCGCGATTCACTTCGAGTGACGATATTTTTTTACCCTGGCCTCTGCCACACCAGTTTCATCAGTTTTTTTTGTTTGTTTTCTTTGGGCGTTTCCGGGAAACATCTTATATTTTTTTTTTTTTTTTTTAAAAACTAGAGGCCACAGAGAACTTTTTGGGGGGTTTGTAAAAGAAATTAAAAATCATTACGTTCCGCACCGGATCAGATGACGAGCCAACGGAAGCCCCCGGTCTAATACTTTGCCATCTTACTATTTTATACGAGTTGAAGGGACTTTTAATTGCGGGTGCGTGAGGCCTCGCGGTTTCCAGCCAGCAAAAAATGCTGGTTAGCCGATCAGCGGCTTGGCTATTAACCCTGTCTCTGCCAGAGGGGGCCCGCAAGGCGCTGCTCTGCAGCAGCTGAAGGGTTAAGTGGCCCCCGCGTCTGTCCATTGAACGACGGCCCGTCTTGAATCACCAGTCGATGTCTTCCTCCGCGCACCTCTCAAAGCGGCGCCCCGAAACACATGAGGTTATTAGCCAGCGGCCGAGAACTTTTTGCCTCCGGTAATGCCGTCCCACGACCCAGCCGGGAACGAGGAGTCGTCCGTTGGGCTTAAGGAGGACGAGGAGCCATTGACATCGCCGCCATCTTTGATTTGACCTCCAGAAAGAAGGGGGATTGGTGGAGCGCTCCGTTGATGATCTCCGGATGAGTTTGCTCGGTTACAGTTTGTAACGGTGACGGTCTCGGACGTTTTCTGCTGTGCAACACCCCATGCTCTTTTAACCCTTTACTGCCAGGTGACTCCTGGCGCCTCTGCCAGCAAATCAACAAAAAAACGCCCAGACCCCCCCCCCCTCCCCCTTCCATGTTCTCTCCCACTTCAAGTTCAACAGTATTGAAAGAAGACTTGGTATTTAAGAACTTGGTTTGAATGTGTTTTATGATAATTAAAGATCTGATTTATTCAACAATGTTGATCTAATTATTAGAACCCTGTCGCTAGCCGAATGACGGCCGAGAATGTGTCATCTTGATCTTAAAGCCACCGTCCCCTGTACCCCCACCACCACCACCATATTTTCATCTCCAGAGATTCTCCTCCCCCGCTTTCCCAGATGTTCTTTGGTGACGTTCCTGGTGTTACTCCGTTTTTTTCACTGGGATTTAAATTGCCGTCCAATAAGAAGCCGCAATGGATGACGTTGCAGCTTCCTGTTGGGGGGGGGGGGGGGGGGGAGTTGCGGCTTCCTGTTGGCTAGCGGGATTGGAAGGGCTTAAAATGATTTGGCTATGGGGGTCCCCCTGTTTCATGTGCTCTGAAAAAGAATAGGGGAGCAATTTAGAGGAGCAATTCGTACTTTAAAAAAAAAAAAATTTATAACGCACTTCGGTTTGAAGCAGGGCGTCTCCGGAGTTGAACCGAATTAATTTCAGCTCTGGGGGGACCCCCTGCTTCCTGAGATACTTACCTCCGAAGGGGGCGCCGGTATCTCCTGCGAGTTTAAAGCTCCTGCATCACGCGGGCCAATAGGGAGCCGCGCCGGATGATGTCACGGCTTCCTATTGGCCCGCAGGGCGCGGGAGCTCTGAAACTCCGCCATTACGTGAACCCCTGCTAGCCAAGCGGCTACCGGCATCCCCCTACGGATGGTCTGCATCCCCGGAAGCAGGGGGTTCCCCGGAGCTGAAATTAACGGCGTTCAGCACCAGAGTCTTATAATTGAATGACCCTATCAGACAAAAAACAAGTTTAGCCGCATCGGTTCCTTGTTCTGGGAAAAGAAATGGGTAGCGCAGGATATATGTCCTTGGGCTTAGTGGTGTGTAAAAGTATCGGCACCTCACGGGGGTCACCGCCTGGTATGACCAATGCCATAATAACTTTGCAAGGACGAGCCGTCTTCTCACCGGGACAGATGAAGATGGTAAGAACCCTGCCAGGAGGTTTTATCATTACCGGCATGTTAAAACAAGGAAGATATTACTACTTCTAAATACTTCCCGGTTTTAGCACATATAACGGTCACAAACTCTTTGTTTCCTCACTCGAGGAGGAGGCATTGATGTCAAATTAAACAGGTGGTTATTTGGGAGCAAACGAAGACCTAAAGAAGAGAGGCGGCCAACTTCGGTCTTCAAGGGGGCCACCTACAGGTCAGGTTCTCGGGATACCCCTGCTTCAGCACAGGTGGCTCAGTGAGAATGACTAGACCTGGGGTGGCCCAGCGCCAGTCCGCAAGGGCCACCAACAGTGCAGGTATTGGGGATATCCCTGCATCAGCACAGGCGGCCCGGTCAAAGAATGAGCCACCTGTGCTGAAGCAGGGATATCCTGGGTACCTGACCTGTTGGTGGCCCTTGAGGACTGAAAATGCCCCACCCCTGAGCTAAATGGAGCAAGGGCAGATACTTTTATAATGCAAGTGGTTGTCTGCTTTGTTACAAAAATCTGGCATCTAGAAGGATGGCAAATCCCTTTCTAAATGACGTTTGCAAACATCGTGGGCCGAGACCTGGGGGGGGTGGGGGGGGGGTTTGATTCCCTCTATGTGATATACCTGTGATGAGCAGAATTTTCACAGGCAAAGACCCCTCTCTCCTCCCTCCTTAGCTTAATTGGCTCTGACAAGGTGGGCGAGAGGCGGGGTAAACACCTAAATGACACAAGCGCCCGCCCCCCCCCCATTCAGAGAACCCCGATGAAAAGAAGCCAAAGCAGACAAATCTTGGCTTTTAGTATGGTTACATCTGTTTCATGAATAAATGAGTTATTTCCCTTTAAACTACCCGCTGCTTTGCGCTGGGCAAATGTGAATGTCACAAATCTCTCCCGCTGCTCTGTTTACAGAGTGTTTTTATTTATTTATTTTACAGGGTGGGACCCCCTCCTCCCTTTACAGGGTGGGACCCCCTCCTCCCTTTACAGGGTGGGACCCCCTCCTCCCTTTACAGGGTGGGACCCCCTCCTCCCTTTACAGGGTGGGACCCCCTCCCCCCCTCCCGAGTTCCGGAGATGCTTATCGGTGAAGTTACTGGGTTTAAATCTCCCACGGGGAGCAAAATGCCTGCCAAATCTCGGCCCGTGGGAAGCTGTAACATCGGTTGCGGCTTCCTACTGGACGGCCATTTTAAATTCCCCTTTTAAAAGAAAATTAACCTGCCAGTTACACCGTTAAGTTCACCCGTAAGTATCTCTGGTAGCGAGGGGTCCCCAGAGCTGGAAATAGTGCCGTTCTGCTCTGGAGGACTTCCCGGTTCTTGTATGGGGGTATTGCTCTTTTTTAACCCTTTGAGTGCCCCAGGGTGAAGTCGCTACATCATAGTGGTCGACACTCTGGTGGCGGGGCCCCGTGACTTGGTGACTACGTGGCTTGGTGACCACGTCCTGCTCAAAGGGCTTGTGTTCCGGGTTGGATCGCGACCCATGGAGCGTAAGACGCGATCTAACCCGGGGAGAGGATGAGCCGTCCTGTTTAGTTTCTTCCCAAATGGCCAACACGGTCCCCCGTGGCCGGAGGGGCCACACTTCCGGTACCACGGCCCCTCTGGCACTCAAAGGGGTTATTATTACGGAACCAAGGTTTTAACGGAGGACAACAACAAAGCAAAACCATGTACGTCTGGGTTGAGCCGGCTCATAAATCTGGGCGAGGCAGCACAACGTTGGCACCTCCATCCTGCCAAGATCTTCCAGTGGGGAGTCGATTACGGTCGAGCCGGTTCTTGCCAAAGCGCGGGCGAGAGCTTACGGGGCAGTCTGATTTACTACTCCCCTTCATGGTGATTATATAAAATTAGGAGTCCTTCCCAGCTGGTCACCCAATACTCGGGAAACCGGTGTGGTGACCATGCAGAGGTTTGGAGCAGGGATTAAAGATCTATTTATCTCACCTCTCCCTTTTTGTATTGCGTGTTAACCTCTGCGAGTGCGGGCGTGAAACCGGTCATGCAAAGATATCCACCCCACAATGATGTTCTCCATCCATCTCCCACCCCTAGTCTTGGTTCTTTTCTATTTGCGGGACGGAGCCCTACAAAATCGGGTCTAATACGGGGGTGGCCAATGCCAGTCCTCAAGGGCCACCAACAGGTTAGCTTTTTAGGATATCCCTGCGTCTTCCACGGAGCCACAGATTGAGCCTCCTGTGCTGAAGCAGGGATATCCTTAACCTGACCTGTTGGTGGCTTTTGACTGGAGTTGGCCACCCCTGGTCTAATAGATGAATTACGACAGAGCTGATTGGGCACAAGGCAAGGAATTTTGGGGGAGGAGCAAAAGGTTGATGCTTGGGGGGGGATCGATGCGTCATGGAGAAATGTACATTAAACCTAAAAAAAGGAACATGAAATGCAAAATTACAAGATTTATACGAAATTATAGGAAACAGGTTGGGTGCTTGAGTCAGTGGGGTTGATTCATTCAAGTGCAATAGTGCCGATCGAGGCACCATCCCATGCAAACTCCTGCTGACTTCAAGTGGTTTAGGAAGTGGCGATGGGAGGAGTTGTGTCCCATTTTGAGCAGTTATCCCTCTGTGTTGAATGCATCAGGTTGGAGGTTGGTGGTAAACCCTTGATCTGATAGATCTGCACCCAATGTAAGAACGAAGATTTAATCTTTAGAGGGCATGGGGTTACATCAGCCACTTCCGGGTCATGTGACCGCTCCAGTCACGTGTTATCACTGGCGTCCGAATGGGAGCCTTACTTCCGTTTCGACAGGGCATGCGGCTCCATCACAGTGGTCAACCCCATGACCTAGAAAACGAGCAGGTGCCCCTGACGGACCTCGTCAAGAAGAGGTTTTGTGAGTGAGATAGTGGTCAAAGACGTAAGCTGGCGATTATTGCTGCCTGGTCCACCTAAACACCACAGCGTCTTAAATCGCTTTATCTTGAAACCAGGATGCAGAAATGTGAACTTCTAAGGAACGAGATCAGCAAGAGTTGGAGGAGGTTCATTTTAAGTATTGATTTCTATCAGTGAGAGAACCATTTAGGCCTGTGAGAAGCTGATGCTAAAAATCCGTGAGACTGACCCCAAATCGGTGAGATTTGTCCGGTCTGGAGGTTTTTAACTCAAGTGTGTCTTTCCTTGACAATAGTGAGAGGTGAGCTTTCTTCTCCGAAGTGTTGAAGATCTTTCATGGTCCATCTTCCAGGTCGTCCATGAACTTCCAAGGAAGATGTGCAGCCAGTGGAGCACGCAACATGGATTAAACTCCATGACGGACCATGGTTGTCCAAAGAGTATGTCCTTAACCAACAGCCCAGTAGAGCGATTGTCCGTCACCCCTGCCTCATGCTGTGTTCTGGGTACTGGTAGACACACATGTAAATGTCGGAGAAGAACCTCTTGCACAAGGCGTCCATCTTTGTGAAGTCCACACCGGAGAACTGTTCTTCGGACATTGACAGGTAGTCTCCCAGCTGTGGGCAGGTTTGGACCACGGGGACATTCGTCCCGATCTCGTTACCTGCGATGGAAACACGAGGGGATGTTAATTACAGAAACAGAGGCGTGGTGGGTTCCTGTAACAGACAGATTTTTTGGGGGGAGAGGGGTAGGGGGAAGGAGATTTCTGCAGCTTCCATTGACCCATGGGAACGTTTATCAGGGAGGAAGTAAGTATGAAGAAATATCGCACACACACACCAGACTGACACACATACAGGACATGCTCCGGGACAAGCTACTGCCATTATGAGTGAAAATCCTATAGACTTCTGAAGGGGATGGGAGGGTTTGATGCTTTAAAGCCTCCATTGGATTTCCGCAGCCCCCCCAGCCTCGTCCTGTATATAGAATGTTGCTGGCACAAGTCTGTGCTCCACAGAGCCTATTATTTTGCTACCTGTGGCACAGGGCGATAAAGTACTATGCCCAAAGACCCAAGCAGAGCTAACACTGCGATTTAGACTGGATTTACCCCCAAGGCAGTGACATTACCACCGAGCTGCCCTTTCAGACCAGGAGACATGTTGTCCGTACCTAATCTGCCCGCCATGCTGTCGAAGAAGACCCAGGAGTGCTTCCCCGGCCCGTACTTAACGAACGATATGAAGTGGCTGGTCTTGATGCAGAGCACGGCCAGGAGCTTTAGCCTTTGTGGTGGGAGGGAGCCGGCACACTGTGTCTCCATCTTCCGAGGGCTGTGGTCCTTCGTCTGCTCGTGAGAATGAACCTTGGGGCATAGGGACAGAGCGCGTGAGGTCACAGCTTTCAGCCCTTCCCTGCTGGTCACGCTAACGTGAGCATAAAATTCTATGAGCATAGTAGGTCATTGGAGAAGATAACTCCCAGAATCCTTTGCTCTTTGGAAACGGCCAACACTGTACCCCACAGGCTCACTCTGCTACAAGAGGGACATACAGTGTATGTGTTGCACTGGGGAGAGTGGTTAAGGTGTTAGTAATCTGAAACTCTGGTTACCTGTCGCTCGCAGACCTGGCAGAACTGGCGAATGTTCCCGTCTGTGGTGAGAGGGTCTGCCAGGCAGTGGGGGCACTCATAGTCAGCGGGCCCACCGCAGATACAGCAAAACCTGCTCCCTGCAGACACACGGCATTCAGAGGATTACAGAAAACACAAGCAAAGCATCTGCAGACTTGAACCATTTGGCCAAGCCTACATTGTCCCACGTCTCCGGGAAAGGTAGCAGACGAATGTTGGTGAAGGAGGCTGCCCGTGGCTAGCTTCACCACAGCCGGGGATGGCTGTGGTTGGATTTTCCAAGCAAGCCCCTGGGAACGCAAGTCTGAACACATCTGAATCATCTCCTTATCATTTATCGCACTGGCTCCCTGGGATTTCCTGTAAGGTTGTCAGATAACCATCCCAAGCATTCATTTCTTACAACTAATTATGCTGTCATCGTTAGCCAAACAAAATAGTAAAAGGAGATGGTATCTATCAACGTAAAACAGTTTACAGACAGACTTATCACAAAAGAGATCAACATACATAATAATGAGGTATCGGCTAATCAGTGTGAACTGATCTTGGCTTCCATGAATGCCATAAGTGTGGGTTCTCCTATAAGTAAAAGGGTCCTAATAATTCTGAGATCAGTAACACCACAGGATAATTACTTGTATACAGCATGTTGGTGACGTCCAGTTCCAGGGAGGGGAAGATGAAGGGGAACATCTTAAATTTCTTCCCGAATCGCGGCATCTGAAGGATGAGGCAGAAGGGGGCCTGCAGGGAACGGGGTGTACATGAGCGAGGTCTCACACCATAATCACAGAGGAGGCAGTACTGACTTCATGGTTTTAATTCTACACACAGCTTCAATATATATATATATATATATATATATATATATATGTATGTATGTATATTTGTATGTATGTATATATATTACTCCACCTCTCTGCAGCATTTGATACTGTGGATCACCCTCTTCTCCTTCATATTCTCCATACTCTTGGTATTCGGAACAAAGCTCTATCCTGGATCTCATCCTACCTCTCCCATCGTACTTTCAGTGTCTCTTCTGCTAACACCTCCTCCTCCTCTATTGATCTCTCTGTGGGGGTACCCCAGGGCTCTGTCCTGGGATCTATTCTCTTTTCTCTGTACACACTCTCTCTAGGTGACCTAATAACATCTTTTGGGTTTAAATATCACCTCTATGCTGACGACACACAAATATACTTTTCAACACCTGACCTTACACCTGCGGTACGGACTAAAGTTTCTGAATGTCTCTCCGCTATATCATCCTGGATGGCCCTCCGTCGCTTTAAACTCAACATGGCTAAAACAGAGCTCCTCATACTTCCTCCCAAACCTGGCCCTACTACCTCCTTCCACATTACTGTTGGAACTACGATCATTCACCCAGTAGCCCAAGCACGCTGCCTAGGGGTCACACTCGACTCCTCTCTCACATTCGCCCCTCACATTCAAAACATTTCTAAAACTTGTTGCTTTTCCCTCCGCAATATAACAAAGATACGCCCTTTCCTGTGTTGCTCGACTGCTAAAACTCTGACTCAGGCCCTCATTCTCTCCCGTCTTGATTACTGTAACCTCCTGCTGTCCGGCCTTCCTGCCTCTCACCTGTCTCCCCTACAATCTATCCTAAATGCTGCTGCCAGAATCACTCTACTCTTTCCTAGATCTGTCTCAGCATCTCCCCTCCTGAAATCCCTCTCCTGGCTTCC
This sequence comes from Ascaphus truei, assembly GCF_040206685.1. Taxonomy (NCBI): domain Eukaryota; kingdom Metazoa; phylum Chordata; class Amphibia; order Anura; family Ascaphidae; genus Ascaphus; species Ascaphus truei. The sequence goes on from NC_134497.1 coordinate 19,546,113, forward strand.
AATCAAATCCCGCATCTCACACTCCATTCTTCTCCTCACTTTTAAAGCTTTACACTCTTCTGCCCCTCCTTACATCTCAGCCCTAATTTCTCGCTATGCACCATCCCGACTCTTGCGTTCTGCTCAAGGATGTCTTCTTTCTACACCCTTTTTATCTAAAGCCCTCTCCCGCCTTAAACCTTTTTCACTGACTGCCCCACACCTCTGGAATGCCCTTCCCCTCAGTACCCGACTAGCACCCTCTCTATCCACCTTTAAGACCCACCTTAAGACACACTTGCTTAAAGAAGCATATGAATAGCACTGTGAACATTCTGAACACATGATACATAAAGCTTGGCCCCCTGCAGACGCACTTACCAGAACTCCCTCCTACTGTCTCTGTACGTTCTCCGTACCTACCAATTAGACTGTAAGCTCCTCGGGGCAAGGACTCCTCTTCCTTAATGTTATGTTTATGTCTAAAGCACTTATTCCCATGATCTGTTATTTATATTATCTGTTATTTATTCGATTACCACATGTATTACTACTGTGAAGCGCTATGTACATTAATGGCGCTATATAAATAAAGAAATACAATACATATATATATATATGTTTTGTTTGGTTCAAGAGAAGAGTTATCGGGGCAGTACCTTCCACAGTGGGGTGATAGGGACAAAAGGGATGTCTGACCTATCAAATCTTTCCTTCCCATTGCAATGTGACCGAGAAGGGACGCATGTCCTATGCAGGCTGACCCTTCCTTCTCAGGGTGACAGTGACACAGACACAAAGGACTTATGGCCCATGGAGCGTGTGTCTTCTACCGCAGGGTGACAACATGGCACATTGACAGAACAGATTTATGTCCCATCCTATTTGTCCTTTACCCTGCACAGTGACAAGTGTCCTATATTTATAGTGTTTATATTGCTATGCCAATGACCATCACATATTGATTCTTTACAGTCAGGTGACACACGGGGAGGTAACATCACCTGGTCAAATTTGAGGTCTCCTAAGGAGCTGAACGACCTTTCCATCAGCGTTTGGACGGTGGGCACCTTCAGTTCCGCGTCTCTCTCCACGATGATCTGGTAGCTGTTACACTCCTGGGTCTTGTTATTACACCTGCAGCATCATGAGAGAGAGAGGGACCCATCAAAATAACACTGAACCACTACTAATGCTTGCTTCGGGCCGGCTCCTGCCTTCAGCCTAGCCCTTCAGTTAGTTGTCAGTAGTATGTTCCGAGCTAACAGTCCCACTCATTCCATCATTGTCTCTTGCTCCTATTGGTTGATGCTCAGGACTTCAGCTAATTAAAGCAGCTGAAGGACTCATGCTATGTATAAATAAATCAAAATTATACATGTAATAATAGTATATTGGGGGGTTAAAGAAAGTACAATTATAGTTATCTATCTTCCTATCTTCAATCCATCCATCTATCGATCATTCATCTGTCCATCTACCTATCATCCATCGATCTAACTACCTATCATCAATCCATCTATCTACTGATCAATCCATGCATCTACCTATCATCCATCCATCAACCTATCTATCCACCTATCATCCATCCATCCATCTATCTACCGATCATCCACCTGTCCATCTTCCTATCCATCCACATATCATCCATCCATCTACCTATAATCCACCTATCCATCATCCATCTACCGATCATCCATCTGTCCATCTACCTATCATCACTTCATTCATCTACCTATCTATCCACCTATCATCCATCAATCTATCCACCTATCATCCATCAATCTATCTACCGATCATCCATCTCTCCATCTACCTATTATCCATCTACCTATCATCCATCGATCTAACTACCTATCATCAATCCATCCATCAACCTATCTATCCACATATCCATCTATCTACCGATCATCCATCTGTCCATCTACCTATCATCCATCGATCTAACTACCTATCATCAATCCATCCATCAACCTATCTATCCACATATCCATCCATCTATCTACCGATCATCCATCTGTCCATCTACCTATCATCAATCCATTCATCTACCTATCTATCCATCCATCCACCCATCAACCTATCATCAATCCATTTATCTACTGATCATCCATTTGTCCATCTACCTGTCATCAATCCATTCATCTACCTATAATCAATTCATTTACTTATCCGTCCATCTATCTACTCCATCCATCTACCAATCATCCATCCATTCACCCATCCACCTACCTATCATCCACATCTATCAATCAATCTACACACACACACACACAATGTACATGTTGCTCTGTACGGTCCATGTTGAAGAGAATACACAGGTAAACTATGCCTCACCCTGGCGGGCGGGTGCTGTGCACCCGAGGCAGTGTCACGGCGTCGTGGGAGAGCACCCTTTCTTCTACTCTTGCTTTGTAATGTATCACACACTCCCCTGGCAGTGAAGCAGTTAATGTCTCCGCTATCTAAGTTCTGTTCCTCTCTTTCTGGGTACAGATTTTTGCCCTGCCGTTCCTCTGTATGTTAACGAGGGCCTAATTTCCATATCTGGTCCTAATGAGCTTAACGAGTTAGTCAGAACCGCCTGCTGAGAAATTCAGCACACCCATAACATTGCTTCCTCAGGGACCAGGGAACGCTTGCTAATTTCAGCAGCACGTTAACAATGGGTTTTTGGCCACAAGAACAGAGTTTAGAAGAGGTATTTCCTTTATGTTGATGGCTCTCATAGGGTTAACCCCCTTTATACCAGGAACAGAAAACACCAAATGTTGCTTATGTCCGGTCAGATGTAAAAAATGGAAATGTAAACATTTTTTATTTTTTTAAAGGTTAGTCCCTCCTAGGGCCACAGTGTGCTAATGGCAGTGACATGGTTAAGGGGTCAGTCCCTCCTAGGGCCACCGTGTACTAATGGCAGTGACATGGTTAAAGGGTCAGTCCCTCCTAGGGCCACAGTGTGCTAATGGCAGTGACATGGTTAAGAGGTCAGTCTCTCCTAGGGCCACAGTGTACTAATGGCAGTGACATGGTTAAGGGGTCAGTCCCTCCTAGGGCCACAGTGTACTAATGGCAGTGACATGGTTAAGGGGTCAGTCTCTCCTAGGGCCACAGTGTACTAATGGCATTGAGATGGTTAAGGGGGCAGTCCCTCCTAGGGCCACAGTGTACTAATGGCAGTGACATGGTTAAGGGGTCAGTCCCTCCTAGGGACACAGTGTACTAATGGCAGTGACATGGTTAAGGGGTCAGTCCCTCCAAGGGCCACAGTGTACTAAAGGCAGTGACATGGTTAAGGGGTCAGTCCTCCTAAGGCCACAGTGTACTAATGGCAGTGACATGGTTAAGGGGTCAGTACCTCTAGCCAGCACTATATATAGATACATATTATGGATGCTGATTGTGCGGGTACCTGATTTTCAGTAGTGGTTCCACAGCTAGAACTTCATGCAATAAGGCACTTAGGAACTCTTCCGGGTCTGGAAGAAAGCGTCCCATATTACCTTTATGGCCCAAGGAGCTCTATGTATCTAGTTAACAGAAGGCTTCCAGCAATTAAAGGGTTAATGCATTAGAAAAAGAGAAAAAAATCATCTGAAAGTCCTTGAAACCATTTGAACTTGCAGAGTAATATTGATGCGAAATCATTTTTGCCTGGCCTTTTAAATGTGGCCGACATGTAGAACCTTTTAAGGGATGTCCACATTTGGGATCACTGCGCCATTCTCATCTCATGTAGGGTTGATCCCTTTACCAACCCCATAGGAATAGGGTACGGGACTTACATGTCATGGGGTCAGTTGTTGGTATTATTTTTTGGGGGGGGGGGTTACGCCGATCCAGTGGGACTAGGACGGCAGATGTTAATCCGCATGGTGCGGCGTGACATAATACTGACATACCTTTCTCTTCCGTCACAAAGGTGTCACAACGTAGCAGTTTTCTGAGCTTCATGACATTCTCCGCTCGGACAAAACCATTCCTGTTAAGAGGGACATATCAGCAGAAGGGACTGTGAGCCGTTAAGTGAGATCATTTGTCATGTGTCACCTACTTGGAGTCACGCTCATTGGAAGGCTCTCTCACTCATTGGATGGCTGTCTCACTCACTGGATGGCTGTCTCACTCACTGGATGGCTGTCTCACTCACTGGAAGGCTCTTTCACTCATTGGATGGCTGTCTCACTCATTGGATGGCTGTCTCACGCATTGGATGGCTGTCTCACTCATTGGATGGCGGTCTCATTCATTGGATGGCTGTCTCACTCATTGGATGGCTGTCTCACTCATTGGATGGCTGTCTCACTCACTGGATGGCTCTCTCACTCATTGGATGGCTGTCTCACTCACTGGATGGCTCTCTCACTCATTGGATGGCTGTCTCACTCACTGGATGGCTGTCTCACTCATTGGATGGCTGTCTCACTCATTGGAAGGCTCTCTCACTCATTGGATGGCTGTCTCACTCATTGGATGGCTGTCTCACTCATTGGATGTCTGTCTCACTCATTGGATGGCTGTCTCACTCATTGGATGGCTCTCTCACTCATTGGATGGCTGTCTCTCATTGGATGGCTCTCTCACTCATTGGATGGCTGTCTCTCATTGGACGGCCGTCTCACTTTTTGAAACCTGATACTTGGAGCCTCTGCATCGTTTGACATCCAAGACCCGGAACCCGGAGCCTCTGCATCGTTTGATGTCCAAGACCTAGAACCCAGACACCTGGAGCCTCCGCATCGTTTGATGTCCAAGACCTAGAACCCAGACACCTGGAGCCTCCACATCGTTTGATGTCCAAGACCTAGAACCCAGACACCTGGAGCCTCTGCATCGTTTGACGGAACCACAAACTCACCTTCTTAGCGGGTTGACGATCTCCTGCCGTAGGATGCGCTGCACCTTTGCGTCACAAACTTCGGGAGAACGCAGAATGTGATCCAGGACCGAGGAGAAGCTGAAGAGGCTGCGTAAGAGAAGGGGGACCCGTTTGGGAAGTGGTTACAAAAAGCCAGAAGGCCTAGCAACGTAGGGTCGGACATAGAGTGGTCTACAGCAGTGTTTCCCAACTCCAGTCCTGATGGACCCCTAACGGTCCAGGTTGTAGAGACCCTTGAACACTGGAGTTGGGTAACCACTGACAGCTGATTTCGACTGCCTCACCTGTAGAGGGTGGTATCGAGATAGCAAGAGTTGTAGTGTCCTTGTATTCCCTTCATCCGTCCTATCATCTTCTGAAGAGCGTCACCTTCACACACCGGGGGAACGTCCTTCAAACTGTCCTCCAAAGCACAGTGAATTTCTACATGGGGGGGGGGGGGGCAAAGCCGATTTAGCCATTGGAGCAGGTGATGTCACCTCCTTAATAACTGAAGGCGGCCGAGGTGCGTTGAAGTTACGGGGGGGGGGGGAATTACAGCGTGCCCAATGCCTACATCCTGTCTGCACATGTGTTTTTAACCAAAATACGTCACGAAATAGATTTGAAATGTACTTTCAGGAGTTAGGTCCCGCTCTTGTGTTTAGCTCGTCCCCTTACATTTGCACACAGCCGGTGCATCCACCATTACAAATAGGACCAGCCTCTTACATACAATGGGGTCTGTGTGTCAGGAATGGGGTCGGCGCTGACGCATTTGGGTAAAAATATATATTTTTTTTGTTGCTGACTAAAACGCGCCATGTTTATGATTTGCGTATTCCTACTGCGGTACAATTTGGCGCTAAAAGTAGATGGACGCCGCCTTTAAGGCGATGGAGAAAACCCAACGCAGGAAACCGCCAAGAGAAGTGTCGTAAGACGCGCATCTCTTCATACACAGACCGGCGCCGATATGCAAATGTAACCCCGCCTCTAACTCCGCCCACTCGCGCCATTAATCCCTCGTCTTGTCGCAGGAAGACGCAGTCGCACTGAAAATGGTGCAGCAAAGATTTATATTTAGACATAGGGTGGGCCAACTCCAGCACTCAAGGGCCACCAACAGATCCATTTTTAAGGATACCCCTGCTTCAGCACAGGTGGCTCAGGCATTGGGACTGACCATACAGTGTTCAGAAAAAACGGGGAGCCCTTTTATTTTTCATTTATCCTGCAGAAAAATCACTAAATTGACTGAAAATGTGAGTCATTCTCGGTCTGTCACATGTAAGAATGATTTGATAATCTAATAAATATTTGTTGGAATTGGTGACCTCATCGAGTGCGTAGTTACAAAATGGCGTTTGGCGCAGAAGATCAGCGCGTTATAAAGTGCTGGAGAATTAGGGTCCAAAACGCTTCCGTAAAATGTCTCCTGATAAAGGACGGACGCAAGGATGGAAAAAATGTTATATAATATATATATATATTTATTTGTGAGGATCCCTAGAGATCCAATATACCGGTACAGCACAAGAGATAATCGCATAAAAGTGGGTTATTGGGTCCAAAATGCACATATATGTCCGACGTTCGGACATATCCGGTATATTGGATCTCCAGGGATCCTCATAGACTAACTATTTACCCGTTACCGTGCACCACACCTGCCTCTTCTGAGGGGGTTTTCAGTGTGCTCTCTCCCTCCCACCCTCCCTCTCTCCCCCCTCCCTCTCTTTCAGTGTGTGCTCTCTCCCTCTCTCTCCCACTCTTTCTCTCTCTCATTCCCTCCCTCTCTTTCAGTGTGTGCTCTCTCTCTCCCTCCTCCCTCCCTCTCTTTCAGTGTGTGCTCTCTCCCTCCCCCCTCTCCCCCTTTCTCTCTCTCCTTCCCTCTCTCCCTCTCTTCCTCCCTCTCTTTCAGTGTGTGCTCTCTCCCTCCCTCTCTCTCCCCCTCTTTCTCTCCCTCCCTCCCTCTCTCCCTCCCTCTCTCCTTATATAAAAGGTTCGTGCAATCAGAATGTTGTGAACGAGTGCATGGTAATTAACTCGTTATTTTTGGGTACACGTGCCTTTTGCTTTCTTGCCTAACGGAGAATTACACGGAGCACATTCCAGGATTGCAGGCGCGGTAGCTTTGATGACATCGCCTTGGAATGTCGTGACACGAAAGCAAAGCATTCTGGGGATCACGCCACTGACATAAGTTCTGTTTTGCGTGGGACCTCATTACCATCCCACTCACCTTCCTCGTCCACGGCGCGTCCCGCTTCCCTGTAGTGCGGGTGACGCTGGACACTGGAGCTCACGGTTAGGATCTCCCCTGCGTCGACCTTTAACCTCTTGGGAGAGTCTCCGCAATATTCTCCAGCCTAAGAAGGGTTCACGAGAAGCGGTTATCGTTACCGGTGGCACCGAGACACACTCGGATATCCGAGGTCTCTGTAACATTGTCTTTACATAGCTGAAGATGCATTTAATAGCAAAGATACAGTAACCAAAGAAATAATATATATATATACACATACATACACACACACACACACACACACACACACACACACACACACACACACACACTTGCAACCGCAGTACTTGGAAGATCATTGGGGAGACAAAGGTTGAAGACACACACACACACGCGTGTAACTGTATATGTATGTATATACACATACATACACACATTTACATATATATGTACATGTATTTAATTACATACACAGACACACGTGCGGATTTCACAACCCGCCGCCCCATGTCGCTTAGCTGTGGCGGCCGCCTCTTTCCATTCCCTGAAACCGCAGCGTCAAACGACGCCACGGATGTCGCACCGCATCACGTTGCCATGGTAACGCGAAAGAGAAGCTGGGCGCAGGTAAGCAGCGGCTAAGCAACTTCCCGTCAGGCCGGAGAGAGCGGCAAAAGTATAAGGGGGCAGACATTTTTTTGCAGCCCCAAAATGTTCCCGCCCTAGGCCCAGGCCTAACGGGAAATCCACCACTGTGTGTGTGTGTGTGTGTGTGTGTGTGTGTGTGTGTGTGTGTGTGTGTGTGTGTGTGTGTGTGTGTGTGTGTGTGTGTGTGTGTGTGTGTGTGTGTGTATACACAGTGGTGTGAAAAAGAAAGTACACCCTCTTTGAATTCTATGGTTTTACATCTCAGGACATAATAACAATCACCTGTTCCTCAGCAGGTCTTAAAATGAGGTAAATACAACCTCAGATGAACAACAGCACATGACATATTACACCGTGTCATGATTTATTTAACACAAATAAAGCCAAAATGGAGAAGCCAAGTGTGAAAAACTAAGTACACCCTTACTGCTTTCATAGGAATTAAGATGCTAAGTAGCAGACAGGTGCTGCTAATTAATGCCCTTGATTAATTGATTATCAGCAAGTGTGACCACCTCTATAAAAGCCAAAGTTTTAGCAGTTTGCTGGTCTGGAGCATTCAGGTGTGTGTTAACACAATGCCAAGGAGGAAAGACATCAGCAATGATCTTAGAGAAGCAATTGTTGCTGCCCATCAATCTGTCAATCAATCAATCAATCAATCGAAACAATTTAAAGTCCATCATTCTACAGTGAGAAAGATTATTCAAAAGTGGAAAACATTCAAGACAATTGCCAATCTTCCCAGGAGTGGACGTCCCAGCAAATTCACCCCAAGGTCAGACCGTGCAATGCTCAGAGAAATTGCAAAAAAAAACAAGAGTTACATCTCAGACTCTACAGGCCTCAGTTAGCATGTTAAATGTTAAATTTCATGACAATACAATTAAAAAAATGTTAAATTTCATGACAATACAATTAAAAAAAGACTGAACAAGTATGGTTTGTTTGGAAGGGATGCCAGGAGAAAGCCTCTTCTCTCTAAAAAGAACATGGCAGCACGGCTTAGGTTTGCAAAGTTGCATCTGAACAAACCACAAGACTTCTCGAACAATGTCCTTTGGACAGACGAGACCAAAGTTGAGATGTTTGGCCATAATGCACAGCGCCACGTTTGGTGAAAAACAAACACAGCATATCAGCACAAACACCTCATACCAACTGTCAAGCACGGTGGTGGAGGGGTGATGATTTGGGCTTGTTTTGCAGCCACAGGACCTGGGAACCTTGCAGTCATTGAGTCAACCACGAACTCCTCTGTATACCAAAGTATTCTAGCGTCAAATGTGAGGCCATCTGTCCGACAGCTAAAGCTTGGCTGAAATTGGGTCATGCAACAGGACAATGATCCCAAGCACACCAGCAAATCTACAACAGAATGGCTGAAAAATAAAAGAATCAAGGTGTTGCAATGGCCCAGCCAAAGTCCAGACCTCAACCCGATTGAAATGCTGTGGCGGGACCTTAAGAGAGCTGTGCATAAACAAATGCCCACAAACCTCAATGAACTGAAGCAACATTGTAAAGAAGAGTGGGCCAAAATTCCTCCACAACGATGTGAGAGACTGATAAAGTCATACAGAAAGCGATTACTTCAAGTTATTGCTGCTAAAGGTGGTTCTACAAGCTATTGAATCATAAGGTGTACTTAATTTTTCACACATGGCTTCTCCATTTTGGCTTTATTTTTGTTAAATAAATCATGACACGGTGTAATATGTCATGTGTTGTTGTTCGTCTGAGGTTGTATTTACCTCATTTTAAGACCTGCTAAGGAACAGATGATTGTTATTATGTCCTGATATGTAAAACCATAGAATTCAAAGAGGGTGTACTTTCTTTTTCACATGACTGTATATATATAGCCATTTTTAGAAATCCCTGCAGAAATTTTATTTTAAACAATAATACCCCCAAGACAGGAACTCGCCCCCCCCCCATGAATTGGGTGCGAATGGAACATTCCGAGAGACGATGAGCAAGCGTGTATCCGTGACAGCGCCTTAGCCAATCAGCACACTGGGTGTGGAAATGAAAAAGGAGTGGTACTCTGGTTGTGGCATGCAACCTTTTTCTTTAATAAAGAATGAAGCAGAACTTTACATTTCCAGCCTGGACAAGAGCGCTAGAGGGTTTTTATACTCTTTATCGCATGTATTTCGGTGATAAGACTGTTTGTCAGCCCTCTTTTGTCACGCTGTTCTTTGTTTGCAAAGTAATTATGAAGTCGTCATCAAATAAATACAATTGTTACTGGTTGAGTCTTTCTGAGGAATACACCGATGTTTGACTCGCTGCGGGTGACTAAACTTTTACCGATAATTACCGCCTGTCCATCATTAACTGCGCAATAATCGCTGCTCATTAGATTGAACCGAGGGCGAGAGGATTACTATAATATGTTAATATTAATTGCACATTTCATCTTCTGTATGCACGCCTAACACCAGAGAGCATGTTTAATAATACTGTACGTATGTATATATATATATATATATATATATATATATATATATATATATATATATATACTGTACACATAATATATATACTGTACACATATATCAAGTATAATACACACAAATTGAATGTTTGCAAGTATTGAAATGTAACAGTACTCAGCAGCCCACATATACAATATGTGGATAACTGGGTGTATAAATAGACGAGTAACAGTACTCATGTTACCACTGTAATGTTAAACAATAACCACTCTAATACAAAATAGGCTAGTAACAATACCCAGTACTCCTCTAATATAAAACAAGCGGATATGTGGGTGAATGAATAGGTAAATAACAATACTCAGTACCCCTCTAATAGAAAATGGGATAGTAGCAATACTCCATGCTCCTCTAATATAAAACAGGTGGATACTTGGGTGTAAAAATAGATGAGTAACAGTACTCATGGCCACTCTAATATAAACTGGTAACACCTCTGTTAACAAATAAAACAGTAAGAATACTCAGTATTACTCTGATAAAAAAAAGAATAGTAACAATAGTTATTATTACCCTGATAAAAAATAGAACAGTAACAATGCTTATTATTACTCAGATAAAAAATAGAACAGTAAGAATACTCAGTATTACTGATAAAAAATAGAATAGTAAGAATACGCAGTATTACTCCCCCCAAAAAACATGAATAGTAAGAATACTCAGTATTACTCTGATAAAAAAAGAATAGCAACAATACTCAGTATTACTCTGATAAAAAAAATAGTAACAATACTCAGTATTACTCTGATAAAAAAAAGAATAGCAACAATACTCAGTATTACTCTGATAAAAAAAAGAATAGCAACAATACTCAGTATTACTCTGATAAAAAAAAGAATAGTAACAATACTCAGTGCACTAATGTAAAACAAGTGGATATTTGTGTGTAGAAATAGACGGGTAACAGTGCTCTGTGCCACTCGACCTCAGTACTCGGTACCGCTCTATCACCGCGGTCATAGAATGACAGGGACCCCCACTCACCAGTAGCTCCACCTCGATCCGTAGCTTGGTGAGTTCGGTGAGTCCCGACTTGTCGGACAGCTCCCAGATGGCGGTGACGACGCCCACGGCGGGCCGCCGCTCGCACAGCACCCTCACCACGTCGCTGACCTGCACGCCGCACACGGCCAGGAACAGCTTCTCGTTGGCCAGGAGGTTGAGCCGCCGCTGGGGGGCGCCGATCCCGTACAGGAAGGCCGATTCCCGCCGCCCCAGAGTCCGCACCTGGGCGTTCCTTACCGCCACCTCGGGCCGGGACGGCAGGTCCAGGATACGGGCCCGCGTCAGCTCGCCGTCCAGGAAGAAGCCCATGGAGCCGGAGACCAGCTTGTGTCGGCCGGCGGTGAACTCGCGGAGCACAATGAATGGCCAACGAGACTTCAGCGTGGAGCTCATCCTGCAGTGGGACGAGTGCCTGGTAATGACAAGCAAAGAGAGGGCACAAGGGATATATATATATATATAGCACCACTTCTGATACAGTGTATTAATGGCAGTGACATAGTTAAGGGGTCAGTCCCTCCTACGGCCACAGTGTACTAATGGCAGTGACATAGTTAAGGGGCCAGTCCCTCCTAGGGCCACAGTGAATTAATGGCAGTGACATGGTTAAGGGGTCAGTCTCTCCTAGGGCCACAGTGTACTAATGGCAGTGACATGGTTAAGGGGTCAGTCCCTCCTAGGGCCACAGTGTACTAATGGCAGTGACATGGTTACGGGGTCAGTCCCTCCTAGGGCCACAGTGTACTAATGGCAGTGACATGGTTAAGGGGTCAGTACCTCCTAAGGTCACAGTGTACTAATGGCAGTGACATGGTTAAGGGGTCAGTCTCGCCTAGGGCCACAGTGTACTAATGGCAGTGACATGGTTAAGGGGTCAGTACCTCCTAAGGTCACAGTGTACTAATGGCAGTGACATGGTTAAGGGGTCAGTCTCGCCTAGGGCCACAGTGTACTAATGGCAGTGACATGGTTAAGGGATCACATCTGTGGGATTGATGTCTTTTACCCAAATCTGACACCTATAGGTTCAATGAGCTGAGACTTGGGAGGGGGTTGATTTCCTCTGGCTGCTGCTCCCTTTCGTCTGGTGTCATTGCGTGTTCAACAGGAGTTTACACAGGCAAAGCCCCCTCCCTCTCCCCAACCCTATTGGGTCTCTGATAAGGACAGGAATGGGATAAGAGTAAAGAAACTGACAAGCACTCCCCCATTCAGAGGCCTCCGGAGAAATGCAATTTCCAATGAATTATCAAAGAAACAAAAGTTCCCCAAAACATTAGCAGTCTGATTTGTTTAGTGAAATCCATTAGATAAGCGGTGTGTAAACTTCCTGAGCTACGCCCCCCTGCCTGTGAGGCGCAGCGTTCGCCCCCCCCCCCCCCCCGTCTCCAATGACTTGGCGTCAAATGACATCGGCAAAGAGCAGGTAAGTGAGTACGCCACCCCGGCATTTAATTTAAATGCCTTAGGGAAGAGCGCGGGCCTCTGTAACCGCCCGCGCCCCCCCATTAAATTCTCCTGTCCCCCCAGTTTGCGCTCCGCTGCTTTAGATTGTGTAAGAGATGTGTGCAGAGGTACATATAATGGAGACCGACTTGGATGAAATTATATCTTGGCTTTATTGAGCCTGTTCCTGTATCCAGGCAAAACATACAAAAACAACAAAATAACAAACCTCTATCCCTTTGTACGGGCTAACTTACTTCCCCAGACCCTATCTGCAGGACTGGAGGGATATTCCCATTACAGCCTATCGCCCCAATGTCTCAGGAGGTACCTTAAGCAGGTGGCCCTCCATGTCAGTCTCTGGCAGGTTCCTGGGTCCTGTGTCCAGGAAATATAGGTCTTTGTGTCTGGGTGTTTGGATCTCAGCACAGCCTTTGTGCTCAAGACAGTGTCTGTGTGCAGGCTTCTCTGCTCTCCTTCCGTCAGCCCAAATGTGAGATAAGGAATCTCTCTCCTGTTTCCACCAGGAGGCTTTTCTTACAGACTTAATTGGCCAGGTGGAGTCTGGTTAATCGCCTGCTGCACTTAACCAGATCCCTGCTGGATTTTAGAGATAGTTTCTTCAACAGGGATAAGTCCCTATTACAGATTGGTACATTTTTTACAAAAGGGTTATGGGCGGGTGCGTGAGACGGCAGTTATAGAATAAAAAGTAGCTGTGTTACCCTCCTACATAATCAGACCGATTTGCGTGAAATGTGGCTGCGCTAAAGGGTCACAAATCCCACTTCTGCCACCATATCCCATAAAAATATGTCTGTATCAACCTATGTATCTATCTGTGTGTATGTATATATATATATATATCTAAATATATATATAATATATATACCTGTGTATATCTATATCTGTATATATATATATAGCTATGTATCTATCTGTGTGTGTGTGTGTGTGTGTGTGTGTGTGTGTGTGTGTGTGTGTGTGTGTGTATGTATATATATATATATATATTTGTATCTCTGTGTATATTTATAAACAAACAAATAAAAATAATGCTTGGTGCACTCAAAGAATAATATATACTTATCATAAGTCCAGGTGCTTGCAGATAGACAGGGAACACCAACCAGTCCAATAGATACACAAAAACAAGAAGTCCGCAGCACACTCAAATAGGAAAAGGTTATTTAATCTCAATAAATCATAAGGCAATCACCAAAGCTCCAGAGCGACGAACGTTTCAGACCACAAGGTCTTTTCTCAAGGTTGAGAAACGTTCGTCGCTCTGGAGCTTTGGTGATCGCCTGATGATTTATTGAGATTAAATAACCTTTTTCTATTTGAGTGTGCTGCGGACTTCTTGTTTTTGTGTGTGTGTATATATATACACACACACACATACATATATATATATTTATATATCTTTGTATCTACGTGTGTGTGTGTGTGTGTGTGTGTATATATATATATATATATACACATACACACACACACACACACACATATATATCTTTGTATCTACCTGTGTGTGTATATATATATATAAATATATATATATATCTGGAACACACAATAGATGCCGCAATCAAATCACCCTTGTGTGATTAAATAATCAGTTAACCAGAGGTCAGGGTAAAAGGTAACCCTCTGGTGGTGCTACCGACCCTATATATATATATCTGTCTGTCTATATCTATCAATTACTCTGTGTATGTATCCATCCCTTATGTCTCTCCCCCCCCCTTCCTTTCTCCGCTCTCCCCCACCTCCTCTCTCACCTGTTGATCTCAGCCCTGTCGCTCCGTGTCACGTTGTGTGTGTCAGTGTCACGGCGGCTGGAAGACAGTTGTATTTATGCTGCAGGAATTACAGGTAATTAAGTGTCAGCGCCGCCCCTGCCAGGGCTGGTATTGACTGGAGCTTGGCTACCACCCAGACAGTGCCAGCCACCGGGCATCTAAACCCTAATGCTATGGGATTCCCATCTCCCTCTATTAACCCATCCACTGCCAGAGGGGCCTGAAACACATGGCTGGTTGTCAGTGGCATGTTCAGAGCTCCCCATAACTGAAGCTGGCTGCTTCCGTCCTATCACAGCAGATGGGGATTTCATTGGCCTCGGATATAGCAGCCGCCCGCGACGGGGAGCGCGTGGCGTGACGCGCGCCAGCTGCAGAGGCGATCCGTGGCCTGTGCGATGTGGAGGAGGAGACGCGACGGGGAGGCGTGGCCGTGACGTCACATGAGTGGCTCGCCCTCATTGGCTGAACCGCGCGCAGGACCCGGACGCGGCGCGGCAAAATCTAAATATTTCGTCTCGCGGAAAAAAATCGGCCGCGCCGTCGCTCTTGTGCACGCGCGCTCTATGGTCGACCCCATTGACTCATGGCCTTTTATTTGTGGAGCGTGCGACATTGCGCTGACAATGGACGCAGCCTAGCGGCTAGCTCACGCTGCCTGCAACGTGTGCACGCTTACGTGCGAGCGCACGTTCGGCACTCTTTGAGGCTACTGGATGAGCGTTGTCACACTAGAAACGGCTTGTGGCAGCAAAGTGCAGCGTCGACGCCGCGACATTTTGCCGCCACAACCCAAATTGAAATTTCGGTGCTGCAGTCGCGTCACGTTGAGCTGGTTCTTTCTTGTGGCCTCATTGAAATGTTACTCTCTCTATCCACTACAAACTCCCCCCTCCTGGCTCACGCCCAACATCACCATACACCCTGGATTACTCAAAAGCCTTGCACTATCTACTGAATGATGGTGGAGAACCCTGAAAACCAGCACACCAACCACCGCACACTCAAATGGCAAACATCATAAAGTAACACATTGCAAACAACTACTCAAATTTCTACTCGTACTATTACTCTCTTTAACAGGTGATATTGAATCTAACCCAGGTCCTCCCACTTCAACTATCCCATGCCCCTGAGAATACCCCCTTCAAATTCCAAAAAGGGCTATCTGTCGCCCATATAAATATCCGGAGTCTGCTGTCCAAACTGGATGAACTAAGAGCATGGTGCCTTGTGCATAAACCCAAAGCCATCGTTCTTACAGAAACATGGCTAACCCCTAAAACCCCTGATGCAAATATCGCCATTCAGGGATACTCCATTTCTAGGAGAGATAGGTCAAAGAGAGGAGGAGGGGTGTTATTTTATATTGCAGACACCTTACAATTTACACTGTTAAATTGCCCCCCAAGCCCACCCTCTTTTGAAATCCTAGTTGGCAGAATCTGCCTCCCCTTTTCTAAGCCCATCTTGCTTGCTGGCATCTACCGCCCCCCTAAAATACCTAACTGATATCACCCAATTTCTTTTCTCCATTTCCTCTCTGAATGAGAAGAGTGAGCTGCTAGTTCTTGGGGATTTTAACTTCAATTGGCTTGACCCTAAAAACCACAAAATCCAGATACAAATCAAATCGCTTAACCTATCTGTTAGGGACAGTAGGTAAAGGCCAGAAACTGCACTTGTGTTAAGCATCCATTTTGTCTGTTCATAACCAGTTAAGATTCTGTAGTCAGCCTTTTGCTGAAATATAATTTCTTATGTATTCAGTTTCTGCCAATTTACATTTCCTCTCCTGCTCAGGATTTTGCTAAGATACTTTTTATATTGTCAGCTTCCTGCTGTTTTAATACACAATAGACTGGTTCTCTGAAAGAGGCGAAATCATATAATTCAGTTGCTAGACACTCAAGGTTTTTTGATAACAGACAATGAATAAGCTATGTATTCAGACAGTGCCTGTATTGGGAGAATCACGTCCCAAAAATCATGCCACAAATATGTCCTGCCCCTAAATCACGCCTCTAATCCAAGCCACACCCAGGTTACACCTACGTTACACCTCTAACCAAACCCATTCTTCTTTCTGTATAAAAATCATTACCCTATGCTTAATAAATTGAGACAAAGGAATTTGAAATCTGGCTTCTGTTACGTATCTTTTCCTTCGTTTTCCGGACCCGTGAAATTATCAAAATCGGAGATAAGTGTCAGTGCGTGAAAAGCTTCCCGGGGGAGTCTGCTGCAGACAGTACAGATGTGTGTATCCAGTCACAGAAGCCTAGGCAAGGAAAAGGTTTCCTTCACTATCGCAACTCATTTCCCAACCCACACGGACAAACCTGAAATCGCACAACCATTCCTTGCTTGACTGGATTCTCTACTCAAATCCCAGCAGAATCCAATCCTCTGGCATCCTTCCTGACATTTTCAGTGACCATGCAATAGTGTACTGTGTAAGGAAAATGAAACCGCCCCAATCAAGCCCTAAAGTTCTCCTCACTAGAACATTTAGAAACTTTAACCCACAACAGTTTCTGGATGACCTTACCAACTGCCCTTGGCACAGAATCGATTTAATTCCCGACCCTGATTGGGCGCTCGACTATTTCCAGTCCGAGTTCTTAAAACTCTGTCATACCCATGCTCTACTACGCAGAATAAGGGTACGGGGTGCCCACCTTCCATGGGTTACACCTGACCTTATAGCACTCTACCAGTTCAGGGATGCCTTGTGGAAAAGCTACAAAGTAACTGGCACTACCAAGGATCTCAATCACTACAGATGCCTGCGGAACATATGCACAAGGCAAACAAGGCATGCAAAAGCACAATATTACTCTGACAATCTCCTCCAGAATATATCAAACCCAGCTAACTTCTGGAAGGTTATCAACAACATATTCCAGCCTTCTAACCATCAGCAGCCAAGTAACATCACTAAGGGGGATATTACTCTGACAAACCCCACCGACATTGCAAATGCATTCAATGATTACTTTGTGGGCTGTGCTACTAACTTATTAGCGAAATGCAACCCAAAACACAAACCTGAATCTCATCCTGGGAGTACCCATATAGCCCCACCCCCTCCCAACACTGCCCACAATTTTCAATTTGGCCCAGTATCCGAAGAGGAGATTACACAAGCGCTCCTCAAATTAAAACTAAGCAGCCAATGTGGACCTGACTTACTACAATCTAGGTTCCTAAGACTTGGTGCCCCAGCAATTGCCAAACCAATTGCTTCCATAGTCAACTCTATCCTGTCTGCAGGCCATATCCCTAAGACCTGGAAAACTGCCAGAGTTGTCCCAATCTTCAAAAGTGGGGACAAAAACACTTTCTCAAACTACAGGCCAATCTCCCTTCTCCCAATCCTATCCAAAATCATGGAAAAATGTGTCCACTCCCAATTAAGCGATTACTATAGCAAGACAAATTTCCCTAGCCAATTCCAATCAGGCTTTCGACCCAAACACTTCACGGTAACTACCCTGCTAAAAGTTTGCCATGAGATCCAGTGTGGAATGGAACGGGGACAACTCACTGGTGCAATATTCCTAGATTTTGCAAAGGCTTTTGACACAGTTGATCATGCTATCCTGCTTAACAAACTCCAGTGCTCTGGAATAGGGAAGCATGCTTTAAACTGGTTTCAGTCCTACCTATCGGGTAGATCCCAACATGTGTCCATCTCTGGCTCTAACTCTAACCCCCTGGATATCACCTGTGGTGTCCCGCAAGGCTCTGTTCTGGGGCCCCTACTCTTCTCAGTGTTCATCAATGATCTTCCCACAGCTTGTAAGGAAGCCTCAATACACATGTATGCAGATGACACAATCCTGTATGCACACAGCCATAGCCTCTCTGACCTTGAACACATACTTCAGTCTGACTTTTTGAGACTCGAAAACTGGATTTCCCAAAACAAACTGTTTGTAAACACTGACAAGACTGTAACAATGGTATTTGGGGCCAAGACTAAATTTTGAAAGCTTCCAGTGACTGAGCTTCAGATCAGAACCACCGCTAACACCACCCTAACTCCTGTTCCTAGTTTTAAATACCTGGGCATATGGTTTGACTCCCACTTAACATTCGGAATGCACATTGATACCCTGACATCCAAAACCTATGCCAAACTAGGTGTACTTTACAGGAACAAATCCTCCCTAAGCCTGCTGGTCAGAAAGCGTATCGCACAGCAGATGCTAATGCCAATTATCGACTATGGCACCCCAAACCCACCTTGGCAAACTTGACACCCTCTACAATTCAATTTGTCGTTTTGTTCTCCAATGCAACTACAACACACATCACTGCGAAATGCTCAAAGAACTAGATTGGTCATCACTCGAGTCTAGGCGCAAAGTTCACCTTTCCTGTCTTGGCTTCAAATACTTTCTGGGCAAGCTACCCATCTATCTGAACAAGCTCCTCACCCCTACCACACGCAGCACTTATCACCTGAGATCTGACAACAAAAGACTGTTCATGGTCCCAAGGCTCAACAAAGTATCCGGCCGCTCCACCTTCTCTTACCGTGCACTCCAAAACTGGAACAACCTACCGGAGACTCTCACATCCACCACCAGTTTAAGTTCTTTCAAAACTAAAGCTGTCTCACATTTTAACCTGGTCTGTAACTGTTACATACGCCTATAATATACATATTCTCTAACTGTGCATGCAATGTATTGTATATAATGTATACCCTGTTCATTTATGTAACTGTATTTGTAACCATCTATTATTTGTCATATTAACTGTGCCCAGGACATACTTGAAAACGAGAGGTAACTCTCACTGTATTACTTCCTGGTAAAATATTTTATAAATAAATTAAAAATAAATAAATAAATAATAAAGGCGAACCAGCTCTGTGACGCGTTCGTCATGCCCCCAGCTCTGTGACGCGTTCATCACGCCCCTCCACACCCCCAGCTCTGACGCGTTCAACACGCCCCCGCCACGCCCCAGCTCTGTGACGCGTTCGTCACGCCCCCCCGCCACGCCCCCAATCGCCACGACCCAACTGCTGCAGCTGGCACACAGATCGCTGGGCTGCAGGAGTGCGTGGCGGAGGCGCACACGGAAGCGCGCAGCTGTAGCAGGCAGTGTGAGCTCTGCCTAACATGCCTCTTTTATGCATCTAAACGGAAGGTGTAAGAATAAGTCATTGTACAAGTGTGAATAATATTGTGTGTGTATATATATATATATATATATATATATATATGTGTGTGCGTGTGTATATATGTGTGTGTGTGTGTATGTGTATGTGTATGTGTATATATATATATATATATATATATATACACACACACACACACATATACACACACAGAGATATATATGCACACATACACACACACAGTGACCCACACACACATACACACACACACACACACACACACACACACAGATATATATACACACATACACACACAGACACAAACACAAACAAACACACACAGTGACCCACACACACACACACACACACACACACACACACACACACACACACACAGTGACCCACACAGATATATATACACACATACACACACACATAGATATATATACACACATACACACACACACACAGATATATATATATATATACACACACACATACACACACACAGATATATATACACACATACACATACACACAGTGACACACACATACACACACAGTGACACATATATACACACACAGTGACACACATATACACACACACCTTGATACTCCACCACCTCCATCAAGCTCCGCCCCCTCCCCGTGACGTCACCTCGGCACCTCCAATGGCGTGCAGCTGCAGCCCTCCGGCGTGACGTCACCGCGGCGCATCTCCCGGGGCTGAGGAGGAGGAGGATGGCGGACCCGGAGGAGAGCAGCCTGGGCTCTTACTCCCCGGTAGACTACATGAGTATCACCAGCTTCCCCCGCCTACCGGAGGAGGATCCCGGGGGGGAGCAGGGAGCCCGGGCCGGGGAGCAGCAGGAGGAGGAGGAGAGCTTCCTGGGGGAGCATGACGCGGGTGCGTGACGTCACATACAGGACTACCCCCTCCCCCCAGTATATACATACACTACTGTATATATATACAACTGTGTGTACATGTCACGTGTGTGTGTGTTTGTGTGTATACACACCCTGTGAATAGCATACATGTAACTGGGATATCCATCCACTGTATCTATCCAAAAATGTATCCAGCCACCCATCCGTGTATCTATCTATCCGTCTATCTATCCATCCACCAGTTTATCTGGCCATCCATCCATCAGTCTATCTATCCATCCACCAGTTTATCTGGCCATCCATCCATCAGTCTATCTATCCATCCATCCATCATTCTATCCATCCATCCGTGTATCTATCTATCCATCCATCCGTGTATCTATCTATCCATCCATTCGTGTATCCATCTATCCATCCATCAGTGTATCTATCTATCCATCAGTCTATCCATCCATCCGTGTATCCATCTATCCATCCATCAGTCTATCTATCCATCCATCCATCCATCCATCCGTCCATCCGTGTATCCATCTATCCATCCACCAGTCTTTCTATCCATCCATCTATCCATCCATCTGGCTATCTATTCATCATCCGTGTATCTATCCATCCATCCGTGTATGATCTATCCATTAATAAATTATCTATCCATCCGTGTATCTATCCATACTGTATCCATCTATCTATCCATCCATCAGTCTATCTATCCATCCATCAGTGTATCTATCCATCCATCCGTGTATCATCTATCCATCCATCAGTGTATCCATCTGTCCATCCATCAGTCTATCTATCCATCCATCAGTCTATCTATCCATCCATCAATCACACTATCTATCCATCCGTGTATCCATCTATCCATCCACCATTGTATCTATCCATCCATTCATCCGTGTATCCATCTATCCATCCACCATTGTATCTATACATCCATCCATCAGTGTATCTATACATCCATCCACCTATCAGTGTATCTATCCATCCATCCACCTATCAGTGTATCTATCCATCCATCCATCCATCCATCCGTGTATCTATCAATCCATCAGTGTATCCATCCATCCATCCAGTTGTGTATCTATCTATACATCAGTCTATCTATCTATCCATCCATCCGTGAATCTATCTATCCATCCATTGATCCATCCATCCGTGTATCTATCCATCTATCAGTGTATTTACACATCTATCCATCAATCCAGTAGTGTATCTATCCATCCATCCATCAGTGTATCTATCTATCCATCCATCAGTGTATGTATCAATCAGGGTATCCATCCATGCATCTGTGTAACCACCTATCGTGTATCTATACATCCATTAGTGTATTTAAATATCCATCCATCAGTATACCTATCTATCCATCAGTGTCACTAGCCATCTGTGTATCAACCATCCATGTATCTATCCATTCATCAGTGTATCCTTCCGTGTATCTATCCATCCTTCAGTGTATCTATCCATCAGTGTATCTATCCATCAGTGTTTCTATCCATCCATTTCAGTGTATACATCCATCCATCATTTTATCCATCCATCAGTGGATTCATCTATCTATCCATCAGTGTATCTATCCATCCATCGATCCATCCATCAATGTATCTATCCATCCAATCAGTGTAGCCTACCCATCCATCCATCCATCCATCCGTGTGTCTATCCATTCTTCCATCAGCAGATCTGTCCATCAGTGTACCTATTCATCCGTGTATCTATTTGTCCATCCGTCCGTGTATCTATCCATCCATCAATGTATCTATCCATCCAATCAGTGTAGCCTATCCATCCATCCGTGTATAGGGAGCGGTTTGAGGAGGAGTTATAGGGAGCGCTTATAGGAGGAGTTATAGGGAGCGCTTATAGGAAGAGGCATAGGGAGCGGTTATAGGAGGAATTATAGGGAGCGGTTAGAGGAGTAATTATAGGGAGCGGTTAAAGGAGGAATTATAGGGAGCGGTTAGAGGAGCAGTTAGGGGAGGAGTTTTAGGGAGCGTTTAGAGGAGCAGTTAGGGGAGGAGTTATAGGGAGCAGTTAGAGGAGGAGTCATAGGAGCAGTTAGGGGAGGAGTTATAGGAGCAGTTATGGGAGGAGTTATAGGAGCAGTTAGGGGAGGAGTTATAGGAGCAGTTAGGGGAGGAAGTTATAGGGAGAAGTTATAGGAGCAGTTAGGGGAGGAAGTTATAGGGAGAGGTTATAGGAGCAGTTAGGGGAGAAAGTTATAGGGAGAGGTTATAGGAGGAGTTATAGGAGCAGTAAGGGGAGCAGTTAGAGGAGCAGTTAGAGGAGGAGTCATAGGAGCAGTTAGGGGAGGAGTTATAGGGAGAGGTTATAGGAACAGTTAGGGGAGGAAGTTATAGGGAGAGGTTATAGGAGCAGTTATAGGAGCAGTTAGGGGAGGAGTTATAGGAGCAGTTAGAGGAGGAGTCATAGGAGCAGTTAGGGGAGGAGTTATAGGAGCATTTATGGGAGGAGTTATAGGAGCAGTTATGGGAGGAGTTATAGGAGCAGTTAGGGGAGGAGTTATAGGGAGAGGTTATAGGAGCAGTTAGGGGAGGAGTTATAGGAGCAGTTAGGGGAGGAGTTATAGGGAGAGGTTATAGGAGCAGTTAGGGGAGGAAGTTATAGGGAGAATTTATAGGAGCAGTTAGGGGAGGAGTTATAGGGAAAGGTTATAGGAGCAGTTATAGGCAGAGGTTATAGGAGAAGTTAGGGGAGGAGTTATAGGGAGTGGTTATAGGAGCAGTTAGGGGAGGAGTTATAGGGAGCGGTTATAGGGAGCAGTTAGGGGAGGAGTTATAGGAGCAGTTAGGGGAGGAGTTATAGGAGCAGTTATAGGAGCAGTTAGGGGAGGAGTTATAGGGAGAGGTTATAGGTGCAGTTAGGGGAGGAGTTATAGGAGCAGTTAGGGGAGGAGTTATAGGGAGAGGTTATAGGGAGCAGTTAGGGGAGGAGTTATAGGAGCAGTTAGGGGAGGAGTTATAGGAGCAGTTAGGGGAGGAGTTATAGGAGAGGTTATAGGAGCAGTTATGGGAGGGGTTATAGGGAGAGGTTATAGGTGCAGTTAGGGGAGGAGTTATAGGAGCAGTTAGGGGAGGAGTTATAGGGAGCGGTTAGGGGAGGAAGTTATAGGAGCAGTTAGGGGAGGAGTTATAGGGAGAGGTTATAGGTGCAGTTAGGGGAGGAGTTATAGGAGCAGTTAGGGGAGGAGTTATAGGGAGAGGTTATAGGTGCAGTTAGGGGAGGAGTTATAGGAGCAGTTAGGGGAGGAGTTATAGGGAGCGGTTAGGGGAGGAAGTTATAGGAGCAGTTAGGGGAGGAGTTATAGGGAGAGGTTATAGGTGCAGTTAGGGGAGGAGTTATAGGAGCAGTTAGGGGAGGAGTTATAGGGAGAGGTTATAGGTGCAGTTAGGGGTGGAGTTATAGGTGCAGTTAGGGGTGGAGTTATAGGAGCAGTTAGGGGAGGAGTTATAGGGAAAGGTTATAGGGAGCAGTTAGGGGAGGAAGTTATAGGAGCAGTTAGGGGAGGAGTTATAGGAGAGGTTATAGGAGCAGTTAGGGGAGGAGTTATAGGAGAGGTTATAGGAGCAGTTATGGGAGGGGTTATAGGGAGAGGTTATAGGTGCAGTTAGGAGAGAAGTTATAGGAGTAGTTAGGGGAGGGTTATAGGGAGCAGTTAGGGGAGGAGTTATAGGAGCAGTTAGGGGAGGAGCTATAGGGAACAATTATAGCAACTAATTTCCTTTTCCCATATTGTTGTGTTTGGATCCTACAGTAAATGAATTATTAACTAATTTATAACTACCATAACCTGAATATCCGGTTCGCTCAGAGCTGTGGGGTCAGAGGTTTAGGGTAAACCCCTCAGCCGCCGCCGCACACCTTTGCGATGCAGAATCAATGCGTTTGGATCGCACCCCGGACGCGGCGGCCCATAAAGAATTGCAAAGCACTTTGAAAAGAAAAAGTTCCCTAGCAACACAATAATTTACTAAATGTTACTATTATTAGGAAATATTAATTTTAGAATTCATATATATACACCCAGGTAGGAACAAAGGAAAAGCACTATATATATGTGTGTGTGTGTCTGTCTGTCTGTATATATATGTGTGTGTGTGTGTTTGTGTGTGTATATATACACAGTCATGTGAAAAAGAAAGTACACCCTCTTTGAATTCCATGGTTTTACATATCAGGACATAATAACAATCATCTGTTCCTTAGCAGGTCTTAAAATTAGGTAAATACAACCTCAGGTGAACAACAACACATGACATATTACACCGTCATGATTTATTTAACAAAAATAAAGCCAAAATGGAGAAGCTATGTGTGAAAATCTCAGTACACCCTTACTGCTTCCATAGGAAGTAAGATGCTAAGTAGCAGACAGGTGCTGCTAATCAAATGCCCGTGATTAATTGATCATCAGCAAGTGTGACCACCTCTATAAAAGCCGAAGTTTTAGCAGTTTGCTGGTCTGGAGCATTCAGGTGTGTGTTAACACAATGCCAAGGAGGAAAGACATCAGCAATGATCTTAGAGAAGCAATTGTTGCTGCCCATCAATCTGGGAAGGGTTATAAGACCATTTCCAAACAATTTAAAGTCCATCATTCTACAGTGAGAAATATTATTAAAAAGTGGAAAACATTCAAGTCAGTTGCCAATCTTCCCAGGAGTGGACGTCTGTGAGGATTCGCCATTCCGGTGGTTCTGTCCCCTTAACCCTCACCTGTCCGTCCGGATCTAGTGGCACTCAAACAGGGCATGTCAGCGGTGGTTCACATGCGGGTCTATCTCAGCGGTTCCCGTGTCCAGGGATTTGCGCTCCCCCCGGTGGCATCGACGCGCGACGCATGCGCGGTGCGCACTCCCCGTCATCCTGTGGTCTCCGCCCCCCAACTCCGCCTCAGCTCTGACGTCGGAGGTACGCGGCAAGGCGGTCGCACACGTTCCTCCCTTCTCTCCTCGGGTCTCCGCCCCCGCACTGACACGGGTACCGTGGCACGCACGAATGGCGCGCGAACAGGTTGCCAGCTTGATGCGCGGGGCGCGCGTGCTCTCTAGAGGTCCCACCTCCACTCCTAATCGGCTGCAGAATAGGACGCACCTGCATGGTCCAGCAGCCTATCAGTGAGGGCTCCTGCACTTCCTGGTTGCCTCCCATTGGAGGGAGGTCCTACTTATACCCTGTCTGGACTTTCATTCTTTGCCGAGCATAACTCCAGTTTAGTGACGCTGCATCTCACCGCACCCTGCCTTGCCTGCCTTTACTCCTGCTGCCTGACCCTGCCTTGCCTGCCTTTACTCCTGCTGCCTGACCCTGCCTTGCCTGCCTTTACTCCTGCTGCCTGACCCTGCCTTGCCTGCCTTTACTCCTGCTGCCTGACCCTGCCTTTACTCCTGCTGCCTGACCCTGCCTTGCCTGCCTTTACTCCTGCTGCCTGACCCTGCCTTGCCTGCCTTTTCTCCTGCTGCCTGACCCTGCCTTGCCTGCCTTTACTCCTGCTTCCTGACCCTGCCTTGCCTGCCTTTACTCCTGCTGCCTGACCCTGCCTTGCCTGCCTTTACTCCTGCTGCCTGACCCTGCCTTTACTCCTTCTGCCTGACCCTGCCTTGCCTGCCTTTACTCCTGCTGCCTGACCCTGCCTTGTCTGCCTTTACTCCTGCTGCCTGACCCTGCCTTGCCTGCCTTTACTCCTGCTGCCTGACCCTGCCTTGCCGGCCTTTACTCCTGCTGCCTGACCCTGCCTTGCCTGCCTTTACTCCTGCTGCCTGACCCTGCCTTGCCTGCCTTTACTCCTGCTGCCTGACCCTGCCTTTACTCCTGCTGCCTGACCCTGCCTTGCCTGCCTTTACTCCTGCTGCCTGACCCTGCCTTGCCTGCCTTTACTCCTGCTGCCTGACCCTGCCTTGCCTGCCTTTACTCCTGCTGCCTGACCCTGCCTTGCCTGCCTTTACTCCTGCTGCCTGACTCTGCCTGACCCTGCCTTTACTCCTGCTGCCTGACCCTGCCTTGCCTGCCTTTACTCCTGCTGCCTGACCCTGCCTTGCCTGCCTTTACTCCTGCTGCCTGACCCTGCCTTGCCTGCCTTTACTCCTGCTGCCTGACCCTGCCTTGCCTGCCTTTACTCCTGCTGCCTGACCCTGCCTTGCCTGCCTTTACTCCTGCTGCCTGACCCTGCCTTGCCTGCCTTTACTCCTGCTGCCTGACCCTGCCTTGCCTGCCTTTACTCCTGCTGCCTGACCCTGCCTTGCCTGCCTTTACTGCTGCTGCCTGACCCTGCCTTGGACTTTGTGATACTCTCCTGCACTGACCCTGGCTTTGGAATACGACGATCCTGCTCTCTCCTGCACTGACCCTGGCTTTGGAATACGACGATCCTGCTCTCTCCTGCACTGACCCTGGCTTTGGAATACGACGATCCTGCTCTCTCCTGCACTGACCCTGGCTTTGGAATACGACGATCCTGCTCTCTCCTGCACTGACCCTGGCTTTGGAATACAACGTCCCAGCAAATTCACCCCAAGGTCAGACCGTGCAATGCTCAGAGAAATTGCAAAAAAAACCAAGAGTTACATCTCAGGCTCTACAGGCCTCAGCATGTTAAATGTTAAAGTTCATGACAGTACAATTAAAAAAAGACTGAACAAGTATGGTTTGTTTGGAAGGGTTGCCAGGAGAAAGCCTCTTCTCTCTAGAAAGAACATGGCAGCACGGCTTAGGTTTGCAAAGTTGCATCTGAACAAACCACAAGACTTCTGGAACAATGTCCTATAGGAAAGACGAGACCAAAGTTGAGATGTTTGGCCATAATGCACAGCGCCACGTTTGGCGAAAACCAAACACAGCATATCAGCACAAACACCTCATACCAACTGTCAAGCACGGTGGTGGTGGGGTGATGATTTGGGCTTGTTTTTCAGCCACACGACCTGGGAACCTTGCAGTCATTGAGTCAACCATGAACTCCTCTGTATACCAAAGTATTCTAGCGTCAAATGTGGGGCCATCTGTACGACAGCTAAAGCTTGGCCGAAATTGGGTCATGCAACAGGACAATGATCACAAGCACACCAGCAAATCTACAACAGAATGGCTGAAAAAGAAAAGAATCAAGGTGTTGCAATGGCCCAGCCAAAGTCCAGACCTCAACCCGATTGAAATGCTGTGGCGGGACCTTAAGCGAGCTGTGCATAAACAAATGCCCACAAACCTCAATGAACTGAAGCAACGTTGTAAAGAAGAGTGGGACAAAATTCCTCCACAACAATGTGAGAGACTGATAAAGTCATACAGAAAGCGATTACTTCAAGTTATTGCTGCTAAAGGTGGTTCTACAAGCTATTGAATCATAAGATATACTTAGTTTTTGACACATGGCTTCTCCATTTTGGCTTTATTTGTGTTAAATAAATCATGACACGGTGTAATATGTCATGTGTTGTTGTTCATCTGAGGTTGTATTGACCTAATTTTAAGACCTGCTGAGGAACAGATGATTGTTATTATGTCCTGATATGTAAAACCATAGAATTCAAAGAGGGTGTACTTTCTTTTTCACACAACTGTATATATATATATATATATATATATATATATATATATATAATATATATATATATATATATGCAAATGTAAATACAACTGTATGCTCATCTGCATGTCTTAGGCAGGTCTGCAACCCCGCCTTTCCCCATTATCACCCAGCACACAGCACTTCCACTGCAGCAAGGGATTCTGGGGAATGACATGCAAATGAGCACACAGTGCCACTTTTTGCTTCAAAAACCATTTTTAACATGGTTCCCTATACGCTTAAGCTTGCTGCATGGTCACAGCTTTGAGCACAGCCAGGGTTAAGGTGCATACCCAGAAAACCCACCCACAGACAGCTGTTTTGACCTTTATGAGACCCAGTTTGACCCGTGTGAGACCCAGATTCTCAGTTTGTCCGTTCATATTTGTCCTCTTTTGACATACTGTAGAAAGGATGGGAGTCTCACACCCCCTAGTGGTGCTTCTCAATGCAGGCCAAGTATGATAATGTATCAATAACAAAATCCTGAACTGCTTTTTAAACAGCCATCAGCGTCACATACAGTATAGAGTATCCACATAGCCATAGAATAACCGTGTTACAGTCCCCCCAATAGCCTCTGGTGTGAGGAAAGTCTTGTATGGGGTGTGGGACCGGGTAAATAAGGTACTCACTGTTAGGATAATGAGACGCTGGCTGCTCCGGTGTGCTCCTGCTAGATGAGTAGCAAAGAATCCAAAAAGAACGAAGCGGTGCAACTCCCATGCAGTAAGGACAAAGACCAGGACAGTGTCATTCAAGTGTAAGCTTCATTGACACCCGACAGCCACCAGAACCACTCTGACGCGTTTCGCACGGTACACCGTGCTTTGTCAAAGAGAACACTAACACAGAACAAACATCGGCATAAAATACCCACCAGACCCCGCATTCTAACCAATGGTAACTCGGCACGCACCCAGTAACTCCCACCTGCTGAATATTTAATCACCATTCCAGCTAATCGAGAAATGGGGAGTGTGCGCCGAGCGTCGCAGGGTGTAGAAAGGTAACATGAAAACAACAAAGAAGTTAAAGGGATATCAAACATAAATTTAAAATATCAATTTAAAATATCAATTTAGCTTTTTGATATTTTAAATTTACGCTTGATATCCCTTTAACTTCTTTGTTGTTATCATGTTACCTTTCTACACCCTGCGACGCTCGGATTTACTCCCCATTTCTCGATTAGCTGGAATGGTGATTAAATATTCAGCAGGTGGGAGTTACTGGGTGTGTGCCGAGTTACCATTGGTTAGAACGCGGGTTCTGATGGGTATTTTATGCCGATGTTTGTTCTGTGTTAGTATTCTCTTGGACAAAGCACGGTGTACCGTGCGAAACGCGTCAGAGTGGTTCTGGTGGCTGTCGGGTGTCAATGAAGCTTACACTTGAGTGACACTGTCCCGGTCGGAGTCCTTACTGCACGGGAGTTGCACCGCTTCGTTCTTTTTGGACTCTTTTGACATACAATGTCCTCCCTCCCACATTGTACTGCGCTGCGGAATGCGTTGGCTCCATGCAAATAAAACATAATAATAATACATGGTATAGAGATGTGTCTCCCCCTTCTCTGCCACAATAGGTGTGTAATGTGCACGGAATATGCTACTAAATAAGCGCTTAGATCAAATATACCAAATAACACTCTGTGATAAGTGCAAGTGAAAAAATATATAAATAGTGATATAATAATCGAGATGATACTTCGCTGCTCAAACCCTTAGCGCAGGCCTGCACGACACGCGCCCGGCGGGCCGTCTGCGCTCACTGTCCTGGACAATAGGTGTGTAGTCATATCTTGTGAATGACTTCTTGTAACATCTTATCATAAGCATTAGATCAGCAGGGCAGGAAGGAAAGCCTCACTGCAGAGAGCGTCAAATAATGTAGAGTCCTGCAGTTAAGCAATGGCACGGCAGCAGGTATTGGGTCAGGGGCGGCCAGCTCCAGTCCTCCGGGGGGCACCAACAGGTCAGGTTTTCAGGGTACCCCTGCTTCAGCACAGGTGGCTCAATCAGTGGCTCAGTCGAAGACTGAGCCACTGATTGAGCCACCTGTGCTGAGGCAGGGACTAAATAAAGCCAATTGTGTTGAGGCTGGGACTCTTTGAGCCACCTGTGCTGAAGCAGGGACTCATTAAGTCACCTGTCCTGAGGCTGGGACTGATTGAGCCACCTGTGCTGAAGCAGGGACTGATTGAGCCACCTGTGCTAAAGCTCGGACTGATTGAGCCACCTGTGCTGAAGCAGGGATATCCTGAAAACCTGACCTGTTGGTGGTCTTTGAGGACTGGTGCTTCCCCCCCCCCCACACCCTCCCCCCCCCCGTATTAGGTGGATTTCCTACCTCCCTGGGGGTTTTTTCCTGCTCAGGCCAGAGCTGGGACACGGAGTTGCTCCCTCTGCTGCTTCAGCGCACTCTGTGCTCGCTGCTTCTGTCCAGCGGTCAGAACCTGCTCCCTATCTGTATATCTCTCCCCCACGTGCGTCACTGTGATGTATACTGACACAGCGTCTGCCAATATCCTCATATCTGGGGCTTGGAGCAGAGCTGAATATTTTTTTATGGGTGCAAAAAATATGTCAGTGGAATGTTTAGAATGCAGCCCTCCCCCCTCTAACTGCTATTAACCCTCTCATGCTTGAGTCATTTAACAGATGGGTTACTATAATATATATGTGTGTGTGTGTATACCATGTATGTATGGGTGTGTGTGTATACTGTGTATATCTCTGTGTGTGCGCTAAGTGTGTGTATATATGTGCGTGTGTATACAGTATGTACTGTATGTGTGCATATAGATATAGATATATATGTATATACTGTATAAATGTGTGTGATGTAGATGTATGTGTGTTTGTTAGTGTATATATTTATATATATATATATATATACATACACACACACACACACACACACACACACACACACACACACACACACACAATGGCGAGAAAAAGTTTATGAGTCCCAATGATAATTACGGACATTCAATAGTTTTTCCATGATAACCTTCTTGAATAAAAAACAATCTTTTGTTAAATATCAAAAAGGGTTTATTTTAACCAATTCCAGGTCTTTTGGGGAAAAAAAATGATTTATGAATTAGACAAACAATGAGTAATTAAGATGCTGGGTATGTGCGAAAGTAAATGAAACCCTGGTTTTATCAGCTAAATTAAAGAAGGTATTTAAATATCAAGGTCAGTATTCAGAGGTGAGTTTGGGAGGCCCCACTCTATATAAAGATCAGAAACTTTGTGAGTTTGGTCTTCACCATACAGGTGTGTGGAAACACGTCGTGCCATGGTCAATACAAATCTCTGAGGACCTCAGATGGGCAGTTATTGATACTCATCAGTCTGGAAAGGGTTACAAAACCATTTCTAAGGATGTGGGGCTCCACCAATCCACTGTCAGACAGTCTACAAATGGAGAAAGTTCAAGATCACAGTCAGTATACCCAGGAGCGGTCGTCCTACCAAAATCTCCCCAAGAACAAACTGGCAAATCAACCAGGAAGTCACAAAGAACCCCAGAGTAACATACAAGGATCTGCAGGCCACGCTCGCGCCTTGGCTAATGTGAGTGTTCATGACTCAACTATCAGAAAAAGACTGAACAAGAATGGTGTCCATGGAAGGATAGCCAGGAGGAAACCACTGCTCTCTAAAAGAACATTGCTGCCAGTCTGACGTTCGTCAAAGAGCACATAGCTGATCCACAAGACTTCTGGAACAATGTTCTCTGGACAGAAGAATCAAAGCTTGAACTTTTTGGCTTCAATGGGAAACGTTATGTTTGACGAAAATCAAAACTGCATTCGAACAGAAGAACCTCATCCCAACCGTCAAGCACGGTGGTGGGAGTGTGATGGTTTAGGGACGCTTTGCTGCCTCAGGACCTGGACGGCTCGCCATCATTGACACAACCATGAATTCTGCCTTGTATCAGAAGATTCTAGAGGAGAATGTCATGCCATCCGTCTGTGATCGGAAGCGAAAGTGGCTCATGCAGCGAGACAGTGATCCTAAAAATACAGGCAGATCTACCAAAGAATGGCTGTAGAAGAAGAAATGCCGTGTTTTAGAATGGCCTAGTCAAAGTCTGGACTTGAACCCCATCGAATGTTGTCGCAGGACCAGAAGCGAGCTGTCCATGCAAGGAAGCCCTCAAATGTCACTGAGCTGAAGCAGTTCTGTAAAATGAATGGGCAAAAATTCCTCAAACCCGATGTGAGAGACTGACCAGCAGTTACAGGACACGCGGCGTTGAAGTCACTGCTGCTCAAGGGGGCGCCACCAGGTACTGACTCTAAAGGGCCACATACTTTCTCACACATGGATATTGAATGTGGGATTATTTGTGGATACATAAATGTTGGAAAAGTGTCATGTTTTGGTGTCATTTGTTTGATCAGGTTATCCTATTAGGACTTAGATTCAGATACAATAACATTTTAGGTTGGAAATATGTGAAAATCCTAAGGGGTTCACAAACGTTTTCTCGCCACTGTGTGTGTGTGTGTATAATATATGTGTGTGTGTGTGTGTGTATAATATATGTGTGTGTGTGTGTGTGTGTGTGTGTGTGTGTGTGTGTGTGTGTGTGTATATATATATATATATATCACCAATGATGTACCATGCATCCTTCAAAATCCTTGCAAAACTCTTTACAGGCTGCTGGAAGAACAGGGAAACTCTATAACAATGTAATAATGCCATAATTATCCTCATCCACAAGAAAGGAGACAAAGACCTCGAGAACTACAGGCCAGTCCACTTCCAATCACTTACTAGAGTTTTATGAAGATTGTCAATAATCAGCTGTAACAGGACCCCGGACTTCGACCCGCCCAGAGAAGCAGTGCGATCTTGCAATGGATACAACACAACGGAGCACATCCAAATCGTACAAGAAGTGATTTCCCGAAGTAATGTGTACGATCTCCCACTCTGCTTAGGATTTATAGATGACAAAAAAGCGTTTGATTCTGTCTGTGCCTCAGAGCTCCTAGAAGCGTTAAGAAGACAAAATGCTGAAGAAGCGTGTGTTAATATTATAAAGAACATTTACAAGAATGCCACATCCACCATTAGATTACATGACGATAAAAGCCAGATAAGGATCAGCAAGGGAGCGCGGCAGGGAGACACCGTGTCATCAGGATCAGCAAGGGAGTGCGGCAGGGAGACACCGTGTCACCAGGATCAGCAAGGGAGTGCGGCAGGGAGCCACCGTGTCACCAGGATCAGCAAGGGAGCGCGGCAGGGAGACACCGTGTCACCAGGATCAGCAAGGGAGCGCGGCAGGGAGACACCGTGTCACCAGGATCAGCAAGGGAGTGCGGCAGGGAGACACTGTGTCATCAGGATCAGCAAGGGAGTGCGGCAGGGAGACACCGTGTCACCAGGATCAGCAAGGGAGTGCGGCAGGGAGACACGTGTCACCAGGATCAACAAGGGAGTGCGGCAGGGAGACACCACGTCACCAGGATCAGCAAGGGAGTGCGGCAGGGAGACACCGTGTCACCAGGATCAGCAAGGGAGTGCGGCAGGGAGACACCGTGTCACCAGGATCAGCAAGGGAGTGCGGCAGGGAGACACGTGTCACCAGGATCAACAAGGGAGTGCGGCAGGGAGACACCACGTCACCAGGATCAGCAAGGGAGCGCGGCAGAGAGACAATGTGCCACCAGGATCAGCAAGGGAGCGCGGCAGGGAGACACCGTGTCACCAGGATCAGCAAGGAGGTGCCCACGCTCATGTATGGGTGTGACCTGTGTGTCCTGCCCGCGCTCACGTATGGAGGTGACCCGCGTATTCTGCCCGTGCTCACGTATGGATGTGACCCGTGTATACTGCCCGTGCTCACGTATGGAGGTGACCCGCGTATACTGCCCGCGCTCACGTATGGAGGTGACCCGCGTATACTGCCCGCGCTCACGTATGGATGTGACCCGCGTATCCTGCCCGCGCTCACGTATGGATGTGACCCGCGTATCCTGCCCGCGCTCACGTATGGATGTGACCCGTGTATCCTGCCCCCGCTCACGTATGGATGTGACCCGCGTATCCTGCCCGCGCTCACGTATGGAGGTGACCCGCGTATCCTGCCCCCGCTCACGTATGGATGTGACCCGCGTATCCTGCCCGCGCTCACGTATGGATGTGACCCGCGTATCCTGCCCGCACTCACGTATGGATGTGACCCGTGTATCCTGCCCCCGCTCACGTATGGATGTGACCCGCGTATCCTGCCCGCGCTCACGTATGGAGGTGACCCGCCTATCCTGCCCCCGCTCACGTATGGATGTGACCCGCGTATCCTGCCCGCGCTCACGTATGGATGTGACCCGCGTATCCTGCCCGCACTCACGTATGGATGTGACCCGCGTATCCTGCCCCCGCTCACGTATGGATGTGACCCGTGTATCCTGCCCGCGCTCACGTATGGATGTGACCCGTGTATCCTGCCCGTGCTCACGTATGGCTGTGATCCGTGTATCCTGCCCGTACTCACGTATGGATGTGACCCGCGTATTCTGCCCGTGCTCACGTATGGGTGTGACCCGTGTATCCTGCCCGTGCTCACGTATGGATGTGACCCGTGTATCCTGCCCGCGCTCACGTATGGATGTGACCCGTGTATCCTGCCCGTGCTCACGTATGGCTGTGATCCGTGTATCCTGCCCGTGCTCACGTATGGGTGTGACCCGCGTATCCTGCCCGCGCTCACGTATGGATGTGACCTGTGTATCCTGCCCGTGCTCACGTATGGGTGTGACCCGTGTATCCTGCCACGCTCACGTATGGCTGTGACCCGTGTATCCTGCCTGCGCTCACGTATGGATGTGACCCGCGTATTCTGCCCACGCTCACGTATGGGTGTGACCTGTGTGTCCTGCCCGCGCTCAAGTATGGAGGTGACCCGCGTATTCTGCCCGTGCTCACGTATGGATGTGACCCGTGTATCCTGCCCGCGCTCACGTATGGATGTGACCCATGTATCCTGCCCGTGCTCACGTATGGGTGTGACCCGTGTATCCTGCCTGCGCTCACGTATGGAGGTGACCCGCGTATTCTGCCCACGCTCACGTATGGATGTGACCCGTGTATCCTGCCCATGCTCACGTATGGATGTGACCCGTGTATCCTGCCCGTGCTCACGTATGGATGTGACCCGTGTATGCTGCCTGTGCTCACGTTTGGATGTGACCCGTGTATCCTGCCCGTGCTCACGAATGGAGGTGACCCGCGTATACTGCCCGTGCTCACGTATGGATGTGACCCGTGTATCCTGCCTGCGCTCACGTATGGATGTGACATGTGTATCCTGCCCACGCTCACGTATGGATGTAACCCGTGTATCCTGCCTGCGCTCACGTATTGATGTGACAAGTGTATCCTGCCCGCGCTCACGTATGGATGTGACCCGTGTATCCTGCCCGCGCTCACGTATGAGTGTGACCCATGTATCCTGCCCACGCTCACGTATGGGTGTGACCCGTGTATCCTGCCTGCGCTCACGTATGGATGTGACCCGTGTATCCTGCCCATGCTCACATATGGGCGTGACCCGTGTATCCTCCCATGCTCACGTATGGATGTGACCCGTGTATCCTACCCGTTCTCACGTACGGATGTGACCCGCGTATCCTGCCTGCGCTCACGTATGGATGTGACCCGTGTATCCTGCCCGTGCTCACGTATGGATGTGACCCGCGTATTCTGCCCACGCTCATGTATGGGTGTGACCTGTGTGTCCTGCCCGCGCTCACGTATGGAGGTGACCCGCGTATTCTGCCCGTGCTCACGTATGGATGTGACCCGTGTATCCTGCCCGCGCTCACGTATGGATGTGACCCATGTATCCTGCCCGTGCTCACGTATGGGTGTGACCCGTGTATCCTGCCTGCGCTCACGTATGGAGGTGACCCGCGTATTCTGCCCACGCTCACGTATGGATGTGACCCGTGTATCCTGCCCATGCTCACGTATGGATGTGACCCGTGTATCCTGCCCGTGCTCACGTATGGATGTGACCCGTGTATGCTGCCTGCGCTCACGTTTGGATGTGACCCGTGTATCCTGCCCGTGCTCACGAATGGAGGTGACCCGCGTATACTGCCCGTGCTCACGTATGGATGTGACCCGTGTATCCTGCCTGCGCTCACGTATGGATGTGACATGTGTATCCTGCCCACGCTCACGTATGGATGTGACCCGTGTATCCTGCCTGCGCTCACGTATGGATGTGACAAGTGTATCCTGCCCACGCTCACGTATGGATGTGACCCGTGTATCCTGCCCGCGCTCACGTATGATGTGACCCATGTATCCTGCCCACGCTCACGTATGGGTGTGACCCGTGTATCCTGCCTGCGCTCACGTATGGATGTGACCCGTGTATCCTGCCCATGCTCACATATGGGCGTGACCCGTGTATCCTCCCATGCTCACGTATGGATGTGACCCGTGTATCCTACCCGTTCTCACGTACGGATGTGACCCGCGTATCCTGCCCGCGCTCACGTATGGATGTGACCCGTGTATCCTGCCCGTGCTCACGTATGGATGTGACCCGCGTATTCTGCCCACGCTCACGTATGGGTATGACCTGTGTGTCCTGCCCGCGCTCACGTATGGAGGTGACACTCGTATTCTGCCCACGCTCACATATGGGTGTGACCCATGTATCCTGCCCGCACTCACGTATGGATGTGACCCGTGTATCCTGCCCGTGCTCACGTATGGAGGTGACCCGCGTATTCTGCCCGCGCTCACGTATTGATGTGACCCGTGTATCCTGCCCGTGCTCACGTATGGATGTGACCCGTGTATCCTGCCCGTGCTCACGTATGGATGTGACCCGTGTATCCTGCCCGTGCTCACGTATGGATGTGACCCGTGTATCCTGCCCGTGCTCACGTATAGAGGTGACGCGTATTCTGCCTGTGCTCACGTATGGATGTTACCCGCGTATACTGCCCGTGCTCACGTATGGAGGTGACCCGCGTATACTGCCCGTGCTCACGTATGGAGGTGACCCGCGTATTCTGCCCACGCTCACGTATGGAGGTGACCCGTGTATCCTGCCCGTGCTCACGTATGGATGTGACCCATGTATTCTGCCCGTGCTCACGTATGGATGTGACCCGTGTATCCTGCCCGTGCTCATGTATGGATGTGACCCGTGTATCCTGCCCGTGCTCACGTAAGGATGTGACCCGTGTATCCTGCCCGCGCTCACGTATGGATGTGACCCGTGTATCCTGCCTGCGCTCACGTATGGATGTGACCCGTGTATCCTGCCCGCGCTCACGTATGAGTGTGACCCATGTATCCTGCCCACGCTCACGTATGGATGTGACCCGTGTATCCTGCCCATGCTCACATATGGGCGTGACCCGTGTATCCTCCCATGCTCACGTATGGATGTGACCCGTGTATCCTACCCGTTCTCACGTACGGATGTGACCCGCGTATCCTGCCCGCGCTCACGTATGGATGTGACCCGTGTATCCTGCCCGTGCTCACGTATGGATGTGACCCGCGTATTCTGCCCACGCTCACGTATGGGTATGACCTGTGTGTCCTGCCCGCGCTCACGTATGGAGGTGACACTCGTATTCTGCCCACGCTCACATATGGGTGTGACCCATGTATCCTGCCCGTACTCACGTATGGATGTGACCCGTGTATCCTGCCTGCACTCACGTATGGATGTGACCCGTGTATCCTGCCTGCGCTCACGTATGGATGTGACCCATGTATTCTGCCCACGCTCACGTATGGGTGTGACCCGCGTATACTGCCCGCGCTCACGTATGGAGGTGACCCACGTATTCTGCCCACGCTCACGTATGGATGTGACCCGTGTATCCTGCCCGCGCTCACGTATGGATGTGACCCGCGTACTCTGCCTGTGCCCACGTATGGTGGTGACCCGCGTACTCTGCCTGTGCCCACGTATGGTGGTGACCCGCATACTCTGCCTGTGCTCACGTATGGAGGTGACCCGCGTACTCTGCCTGTACCCACGTATGGTGGTGACACTATTCTGCTCGCGCTCACGTATTGAGGTGAAACTTGGACCCCAAATGCGAAGATAATTCAATTTGTAAGCTTGAGACAACGCAAAGAAGCAGCGGCTCAGTGAGTAAAGGCATTGACTGTGGACACTGCGTGTGAAGCAGGGGAGCCTGGGAGAAGCAGGGGAGCCTGGGAGAAGGAGCGGCTCAGTGAGTAAAGGCATTGACTGTGGACACTGCGTGCTAAGCAGGGGAGCCTGGGAGAAGCAGGGAAGCCTGGGAGAAGCAGGGGAGCCTGGGAGAAGCAGGGAAGCCTGGGAGAAGGAGCGGCTCAGTGAGTAAAGGCATTGACTGTGGACACTGCGTGTGAAGCAGGGGAGCCTGGGAGAAGCAGGGGAGCCTGGGAGAAGGAGCGGCTCAGTGAGTAAAGACACTGAGTGGTGAAAAAATAAGTGTAAATAGCGCTCGTGCAAACAATATACAGTGATTACAATATAAACCTGTGATACAGAGTTGGTAAGGTAGTCCTTGAGCTGCCTGAGAGGTTGATCTGGTATCTCCCAACCAGATATGCAGTCTGTGTGGATGAAACCTCCTATGGCGCTGAGGAAAGAATGGACGTGGATTCTTGTGCAAAAGTTCTTTTCTTTGAGCTGAAAACCTCAGAAAGGGAAGACAAAAAAAGGCAGAAAACACTGCAATAGTGTATTACCCAGGGACATGCTATAATATATAAAATGAGAGCATTTATTTAATAAAACAATTTGTATAACAATGAATATGAAACAATTAATAAAACAGT
The DNA here is from genome assembly GCF_040206685.1 of Ascaphus truei. NCBI lineage: Eukaryota > Metazoa > Chordata > Amphibia > Anura > Ascaphidae > Ascaphus > Ascaphus truei. Next base: position 19,585,057 of record NC_134497.1, read on the forward strand.
TGATCAATCAGATTAGAAGTGTAAAACTTCCAAGCGCTTGTGCTTAAGGAAGATATACTGCTCCGCCGTGGTAAAATTGAAATCCTACTCACCGGACATGAGTAGGACATGTGCAAGGGTTTAGGGGTTTTATCTTCAGAAGACACCGCTCGCCGTGGGGTGCGTCCGTCTGTTGATGCGGGGGGACCGCCTGCAATACTCGTGGACTCCTTGCCGACAGAGTTCGCTCGATCGTCTCCTCCGATGACGTCACCACCTGGATTTCACTGCTACGGTGTCCCTGAGTGGCCAAAAACCTTTCCAACGCGTTTCGAAACTCCTATTGATGGGTTTCTTCGTCAGAGCACTGGGAGAAGGAGCGGCTCAGCGAGTAAAGGCATTGACTGTGGACACTGCGTGTGAAGCAGGGGAGCCTGGTTCAATTCCCGGTGTCGGCTCCTTGTGACTTTGGGAAGTCACTTTATCTCCCTGTGTCTCAAGCACCAAAAACATAGATTGTAAGCTCCGCAGGGCAGGGATCTGTGTGTAACATTCCTATGTGCTGCGTACCGCTCGCTATACTGTAATTGTGACGCGCTCTGTGTCCATTGGGAGAAAAGCGCTACATGAAATAAAGTTGTTATTATTAAGTATGGTGTGATGCATGCTGGGTATTACCCAGAGACGGGAAAAAGAATGAATGGGGTCGGAAACAAACAAAAGTCAGTGACATCAACACGCGGGGGGCAGAAAGTAAAATGGCGCTGGGCTGGAAATATCGCAAGAAGGAACGGCCATCGTTGCATGAAGATGGAACTCCACTGGATTCCAAGAGAGATTAAAAGACCTAGATGACGACCATAAGTAAGACGAGGGAATGTGTGGGAGCGACGTGGGGAAGAGAGGCTGTAACCGCAGGACCTGGGAGATCACTGGGGAGGCTTCATCCAGCAGCGGGGAGACCCGGGCTGGAGAGGATGGGATGAGGGAATGTGTGGGAGCGACGTGGAGAAGAGAGGCTGTAACCGCAGGACCTGGGAGATCACTGGGGAGGCTTCATCCAGCAGTGGGGAGACCCGGGTTGGGGAGGATGGGATCAGGGAATGTGTGGGAGCGACGTGGGGAAGAGAGGCTGTAACCGCGGGACCTGGGAGATCACTGGGGAGGCTTCAGCCAGCAGTGGGGAGACACGGGCTGAAGGGGATGATATACAGTATATAGATTATATTTGTGTTTGTATTTTTATATGCAGGGATTGAGAGATACAGATACACACACCGCTCTGCGTATAATACAGATACTGTACACACACCACTCTGCGTATTATACAGATACTGTACACACACCGCTCTGCGTATAATACAGAAACTGTACACACACCACTGCGACTTATACAGATACTGTACACACACACCGCTCTGCGTATTATACAAATACTGTACACACACCGCTCTGCGTATAATACAGATACTGTATACACACCGCTCTGCGTATTATACAGATACTGTACACACACACCGCTCTGCGTGTAATACAGATACTGTACACACCGCTCTGCGTATAATATAGATACTGTACACACACCGCTCTGCGTATTATACAGATACTGTACACACACCGCTCTGCGTATAATACAGAGACTGTACACACACCGCTCTGCGTATTATACAGATACTGTACACACACACCGCTCTGCGTATAATACAGATACTGTACACACACCGCTCTGCGTATTATACAGATACTGTACACACACACCGCTCTGCGTATAATACAAATACTGTACACACACTGCTCTGCGTATACCGGTAATACAGATACACACACCGCTCTGCGTATAATACAGATACACATACCGCTCTGCGTATAATACAGATACTTTACACACCCCTCTCTGCGTATAATGGGTTAACATAACTGATTTGCATTAGAAATCTGATATATGTCTTAAATCCGTCTGCTAATCCTATAACCGCAGTGCTAGATAGTACCTTGCGGGTTCTAATCCGTAGAGGAAGGAATTTGGGGACAGAAGCGTTGATGGAAGGGACGGGATCAGACAGGTCTTATAGCAGGTGAAGCTGCTCTATAATCATATATACAGGTAGGTATGGGATGTTTGGGTTTGGGGTTCAGAAATGATTGACATGGGGCCTGTATGTATATATGTATGTATATCTTTATTTAGCTCCCACAGTGTACCCAGCACTTTACAAAAGAGACAAACAGTACAGGGAATTATAATACAATAAAAGCAGCAAGGTCAGACAATAGAGGAAATCCCTGACCCGGAGAGCTTACAATCTAAGTGGTATGTTGGGAGATTTACAGACAGCAGGTGAGTGAATAAGCGCAGTTGATGGCCGTGGCTGGTCTTGATGGTGGGTAAGTGCAGCAGATGGCAGTGGCTGGCCTTGATGGTGGGTAGGTGCAGTAGATGACAGTGCCTGGCCTTGATGGTGGATAAATGCAGTAGATGGCAGTGCCTAGCCTTGATGGTGGGTAGGTGCAGTAGATGGCAGTGCCTGGTCTTGATGGTGGGTAGGTGCAGTAGATGGCAGTGCCTGCCCTTGATGGTGGGTAGGTGCAGAAGATGGCAGTGCCTGGCCTTGATGGTGGGTAGGTGCAGTAGATGGCAGTGCTTGTCCACGATGGTTGGTAGGAGAGACTATGGGTGTGGGACAGTCGCCACGAGTCCGAGCTGTGTAAACGCTTCATGTAAGAGGTGAGGTTTAAGGTTTGTATTAAAGGTGGGGAGAGAAGCTGCTTGGTGTATACTGAGTGTGAGGGAGCCCCACAGGTAAGGGGCAGTGAGAGAGAGAGCAGTAGAGCTGAAAGGGCTGGAGAGGAGACAGGTATGGGCAGAGTGCAGGAGACGAGCAGGGGCCTAACAAGGGATCAGAGCGGATATGTAGGGAGGAGGAGATGAGTGGGAGAGCCTTAAAGGTAAGGAGGAGAACTTTGCGGGTGACAATGTGGGGGGCAGAGAGGTTCGGGGGGTGTAGCAGCTGAGGACCACCTATCCCTTCCTCTTTTCACAACCACAGTAGGAAACGTACAATTCCACTTCGGAGAAGAATAGGGGGGGTTCTTTTAGGAAGAAAGCCTGTTCTTTTTACAGCATAAATATTACATCAATCCCGGGCTAAAACCTTTTCCCGATGTTAAGTGTCGACACAGCACTGCTGACTTTTCTAAGCCACGCTCACCCCCTGCGGGGGGGGGGGCTGAGGGGGGGGCTGGGTTGCTGATCTGCCCCACGTGGGGCTATTTCTAAGGGCGGGGGCTATAGGGGAAAAGTGCACGGAGTGGTTGCACAATCGTTTAACCCTTTGCTGCTCCCCCCCCCCCCCCCTTTCCACCATCTCTCTTCCCCGCAGACCCCGACGGCTTCCTGAAATCAGCCCGCCTCCAACGCCTTCCCTCTTCCGAAATGGGGAGCCAGGACGCGTCCCCCTTAAGAGAGACCGCCAAGGACCCCTTCAGCTCGGACTGCAGCTGCCGGCAGGACAGTCTGACCGTCATCATCACGGCGTGTCTGACCTTCGCAGTGGGGGTCACCATAGCGCTCATCATGCAGATATATTTCGGGGACCCCCAGGTGAGGGAGGTGAAAAAAAAGATCCCCCTTTTTTTCTTTGAAGGGTCAAAGTGAATATATATATTGTGATGTCTGCATCACGTTGCAAGACCTTGTGTCCCATATTAAGGCTGGAAATGCTGTACTTCTTTACAAAGGGTTAATTTACAGGGGTTAAATAATACAATAACAGGCCCACCGTCCCTTTACTGCTAAACAAATCATAAAAGAAACACCTACTCCTATTCAGAAGTCTTAACTACACAGCAGCTCCAGCCCTCTCTAACTGGTAGCCGCCAGCTAAGCTGGTTTTCAGCTCAAAACGTGTACTACTATATGTAAACCATATGAACAGTCTTAGGCACATCAATATATTCCTTAGCTTTTATCTGTTGGGGGGCTCGGCCCCACGAGAGTTCAGAGAATCCCTCTTCTCTGTAGTTCCAATGTTCTGGACAGGACATCCCTGCTTCAGCGCAGTCTCGCGTCCTTAAATCTTCTTCCTGGGGTTAAAACCCAGGCAGTCCCAGCAGGCTCTGCGACCACCGTCCAGCGGGACGAGGAGACTGTGCCAGCCTCTTCCTGGCTGGGGAGATCCCGCTCCCTCCTCTCACTCTCGCGTCTCTCTCTCGTTCTCCCTCCTCTCACTCTCTCTTTCTCCCTCCTCTCACTCTCTCCTCTCTCTTCTCTCTCTTCTCTCTCTCTCACTCCTTTCTCCTATCTCTCCCCTCTCTTTCTCCCTCCTCTCTCTTTCTAAAACTTCTGTTCCTTCAGGAGTCCAGCCTGCTTAATTTCCAGGAGGAGGTTAACTGTTTGTGTGCTGGAAAGCCCACTTACTGCACTATTCCAGTACTTATAGATAGTGATTCCATTACAATATATATTTTTCTGTGATACCATTTTATGTACTGATCTTAGAGTTCTTAATTGATTAATTTATAGTGTACATAGCTTACCAAACCTCACAGGTCTCTTCTTCACATGTACAGCGCTTCCCAAACCTCACAGGTCTCTTCTTCATATGTACAGCGCTTCCCAAACCTCACAGGTCTCTTCTTCATATGTACAGAGCTTTCCCAACCTCACAGGTCCCTTCTTCACATGTACGCTTCCCAAACCTCACAGGACTCTTCTTCAAATGTACAGAGCTTTCCCAGCTTCACAGGTCTCTTCTTCACGTGTACCGAGCTTCCCAAACCTCACAGGTCTCTTCTTCACATGTACAGAGCTTTACCAACCTCACAGGTCTCTTCACATGTACAGAGCTAACCAACCTCACAGGTCTCTTCTTCACATGTACAGAGCTTTCCCAACCTCACAGGTCCCTTCTTCACATGTACAACGCTTCCCAAACCTCACAGGACTCTTCTTCATATGTACAGAGCTTTCCCAGCCTCACAGGTCTCTTCTTCACGTGTACCGAGCCCCCCAAACCTCACAAGTCTCTTCTTCACATGTACAGAGCTTCCCAAACCTCACAGGTCTCTTCTTCACATGTTCAGAGCTTTCCCAACCTTACAGGTCTCTTCTTCACATGTACAATGCTTCCCAAACCTCACAGGTCTCTTCTTCATATGTACAGAGCTTTAGCAACCTCATAGGTCTCTTCTTTCCGGTTTTCCGAGCTTCCCAAACCTCCCAGGTCTCTTCTTCACATGTACAGAGCTTTCCCAACCTCACAAGTCTCTTCTTCACATGTACAGAGCTTCCCAACCTCACAAGTCTCTTCACATGTACAGCTCTTCCCAAACCTCACAGGTCTCTTCTTCACGTGTACCGAGCTTCCCAAACCTCACAGGTCTCTTCTTCACGTGTACCGAGCTTCCCAAACCTCACAGGTCTCTTCTTCACGTGTCCAGAGCTTCCCCAAACGTCACAGGTCTCTTCTTCACGTGTACAGAGCTTCCCAAACCTCACAGGTCTCTTCTTCACGTGTACAGAGCTTCCCCAAACGTCACAGGTCTATTTTTTGTTTATACAGAATAATAAATGTTTTGTCCCCTAAAACAAGGGTGCGCAAACTGGTGGATGTGCCCCCACCCCCGAGATTTTTCTGGGGGGCGCGGCGGTGGCAGTGGCCCTGCGTTCTTCCCCAAGGCATTTCATTTAAACGCCGGGGGATCGCGTGAGGCCTCTGCAACCCCACTTACCGGGATTCAGAGGCACGGTGTGACGCATCGCCATGGCAACACGGCGTCTAATGACGGCGGCCTGACGTCACAAGGCCCCGTCAAAAGAGGTCATGGGGGCGCGAGCATGGGGGGATAGTTTGCGCACCCCTGCCCTAAAAGGTATCACAAGCTACAATTAATACACACTACCCCATATATATACATGCACACACACACGTACACACACATGTATATACCTTCTTATAGCAGTCCTAGGTGGAGTTTACGGGTGTTTATCTAAATTAGAGTGCAAGCTCTCTGGCACACTATGGTACCTGTATTTTTGTGTGTATGTGTGTCTGTAATATATGTTCCGCTGTCTGCCTCTCCCAGATCTTCCACCAGGGGGCGGTGGTGAGCGACGCGGCCCCCTGCACCGCTCTGGGCATCGATGTTTTGGAGAGGAAGGGTAGCTCTGTGGACGCGGCTATCGTCACCGTGCTGTGTCTGGGCATCGTCAATGCGCACACGTCCGGCATCGGGGGGTATGTCACCGTGCATGTGTAACCTCGCACCTGCCATCAGATGGGGACAGGGGCAAAAGTAACCAGTGATCTGCTCTGTCCTCACCACTAATGGGGACCCAGGCAGAAAGGGACTAAATGTCCCTCCCCCCGCAGGGTGACACAGTGACACAGGCAGAAGGGAGCTATGAGTCTGTCCCTCCCCCCGCAGGGTGACACAGTGACACAGGCAGAAGGGAGCTATGAATCTGTCCCTCCCCCCGCAGGGTGACACAGTGACACAGACAGAAGGGAGCTATGAGTCTGTCCTCCCCCCTGCAGGGTGACACAGTGACACAGGCAGAAGGGAGCTATGAGTCTGTCCCTCACCCGCAGGGTAACACAGTGACACAGGCAGAAGGGAGCTATGTCTGTCCCTCCCCCCGCAGGGTGACACAGTGACACAGGCAGAAGGGAGCTATGAGTCTGTCCCTCTCCCACAGGATGACACGGTGACACAGACAGAAGGGAGCTATGAGCCTGTCCCTCCCCCCGCAGGGTGACACAGTGACACAGACAGAAGGGAGCTATGAATCTGTCCCTCCCCCCGCAGGGTGACACAGTGACACAGACAGAAGGGAGCTATGAGTCTGTCCCTCACCCCGCAGGGTGACACAGTGACACAGACAGAAGGGAGCTATGAGTCTGTCCCTCCCCCCGCAGGGTGACACAGTGACACAGACAGAAGGGAGCTATGAGTCTGTCCCTCCCCCCGCAGGGTGACACAGTGACACAGACAGAAGGGAGCTATGAATCTGTCCCTCCCCCCGCAGGGTGACACAGTGACACAGACAGAAGGGAGCTATGAGTCTGTCCCTCCCCCTGCAGGGTGACACAGACAGAAGGGAGCTATGAGCCTGTCCCTCCCCCCGCAGGGTGACACAGTGACACAGACAGAAGGGAGCTATGAATCTGTCCCTCCCCCCACAGGGTGACACAGTGACACAGACAGAAGGGAGCTATGAGTCTGTCCCTCACCCCGCAGGGTGACACAGTGACACAGACAGAAGGGAGCTATGAGTCTGTCCCTCCCCCCGCAGGGTGACACAGTGACACAGACAGAAGGGAGCTATGAGTCTGTCCCTCCCCCCGCAGGGTGACACAGTGACACAGACAGAAGGGAGCTATGAATCTGTCCCTACCCCCTCAGGGTGACACAGTGACACAGACAGAAGGGAGCTATGAGTCTGTCCCTCCCCCTGCAGGGTGACACAGACAGAAGGGAGCTATGAGCCTGTCCCTCCCCCCGCAGGGTGACACAGTGACACAGACAGAAGGGAGCTATGAGTCTGTCCCTCTCCCGCAGGGTGACACAGTGACACAGACAGAAGGGAGCTATGAGTCTGTCCTCCCCCCCGCAAGGTGACACAGTGACACAGGCAGAAGGGAGCTATGAGCCTGTCCCTCCCCCAGCAGGGTGACACAGTGACACAGACAGAAGGGAGCTATGAGTCTGTCCCTCTCCCGCAGGGTGACACAGTGACACAGACAGAAGGGAGCTATGTGTCTGTCCCTCCCCCCGCAGGGTGACACAGTGACACAGACAGAAGGGAGCTATGAGTCTGTCCTCCCCCCCGCAGGGTGACACAGTGACACAGACAGAAGGGAGCTATGAGTCTGTCCTCCCCCCCGCAGGGTGACACAGTGACACAGACAGACCTTTGCACTCTGTCCCTCCCTCTATGTAATTCTAGCTGCCAGGATTAACCTGGATTAGAACAATGGATCCATTTATTACAGATTTACAGCGACCTTCACTACACAAACACACTCTAAAGACCAGAGGAATTCATGCGTCTCAGTGTCAGATAATCACATAATAACCCCTTCGGGTTAACGCAGAACTGCCGGACGCTTCTCTGGGCCCTCTGTAGCTGAACCGCGTGCTTATTTTTGGGGACCCCCGAGTTCCCCGAGATTCCTGTGAAGTTACTTGTTTTAACTTCCTTTCAGGGAAAACAAAATGGCCGCCAAATCTTGTGAGTCCGGCGGTCCAATAGGAATCTGCAAAGTCATCGAGTGAGGGTTCCTATTGGACTTTTTTTTTTTAAAAAGTAAGAAGTAATGGCGGTAACTTCACCTGTAAAACATGAAAATATTGCGGTTCCCATCCTACAATAAAAAGGGGGATTAAAAATGGCACGATTAGTGCTTTAAAGCATCCTTGATCAACCTTCCCCAGATGCAAAAAACAGTGTGATATACAGCATATAGCATATATATATAATAATAATAATAATAAAAGCCTGCACTCATGGTTACTGTCCCACACTCAGTCACTCCTACCACCCATTGTGACCAAGCACTGCCATCTACAGCACTTACTCCCTCACCTGCGGTCTCTGTAAGTCTCCCATCAAACATCTTAGATTGTAAGCTCTTCGGGGCAGGGATTTCCTTTCCTATTGTCTGATTTTGCTGCACTTATTGTATAATTATAATTCCCGGTACTGCATTGTTTGTGAAGCGCTGAGTACACTTTTGGCGCTACATAAATAAAGACATGCAATACAATACAATGTAGCCTTCATAACATCTACTGCAGGAATGTGCATCTCTGCATTAAACGTGTATCAACGCACACGTGAGGGTCCATGTGTCTGTATGTATGTGCATGTGGATATATCTTGTGTATGTCAGTGGGTGTGTATATACTGTATACATATATGTATGTATACAGGTGTGTAGATGTATTTCTGTGTGTGTGGGGGGTGTATGTGTGTGTATGTATTCACACACATTTATATATGTATATCTATGTCTGTGTCTCTGTGAATGAATCTGATTGTATCTGTATGTTTATGGTTTGTGTTACCATGTATGTGTGTGTATGCATTAGAAATATTTAGAAATATTGAAAAGCAAGTATAAACCAACCTCACACTGATGATACCCATCAAGGTTGAAACACGTCTGTGAGTGGTTTGACTTGCTTTGCTAGTCCCATGCTGTGCTTAAAAGCTGTGTGAACGGCGATGTATCAGCTTAAATGGGCTCCATGTGAATGAATATTCCAGGCAAAAGGTGACACATTGTGTGCTCATTTGCATGTCATTTCCCAGAATCCCTTTCTGCAGTGGGAGCACTGTATGCGAGGTGATAATGGTGAAAGGCAGGGTTGCAGACCTGTCTAAGACATGTGAATGTGCTCACAAGTGCTATTCTTTATTGTGTATATCTACGTATGTTCACATGTTTACCTGTACGTCTCTCTGCGTGTGTCACAGGGGCGGGGTGATGCTGATTCACGACATCCGAAACAACGCAACGGCCGTGATCGATTTCCGAGAGACGGCGCCGTCCGGCATCCAGGAGGCGAGCGTGAGGCTGGACTGTAGGGAGAAGGTGAGGCTGCGTCCTCTCTGGCAAAATGGCGGCCAAATCTCGGGCCAATAGGAAACTGCGACATCATCGGTGGTGGCTTCCTATTGGATGACCATTTCAATCTCCTCTCAAGGAGTACGCCCAGGGTCAAATTGTGTTACTTAGGGGGGATTACTCCTTTAAGGAGGAGTTAATCTACCTAAAGACACATATTATTCACTGAGACGTTGAGCTGTCCCCATTCAGATGTCCCAGCTGGGCGGGGTATGTCCGCTGTTGGTCAACGGGTCGGACTTGTAAGATATCTGCTCTCTCCTCTTCCAGCCTGGGATCCTGGTGGGCGTTCCAGGGATGCTGAAGGGTCTGTTCAAAGCTCATGAGCTGTACGGAAAGTGAGTAACGGGGGGAGGAGGGGACGAGACGAGGCTCCACGTCAATTTGTGTCTTGATTGAAATCCGGAACCAAATGAAACTTCACCCCAAAAACCAGACTGCGAATATCTCCATGAGAGAGACTGTCTTCCCAATGAGTGAGAGTACCTTCCCAATGAGTGAGAGTGCCTTCCCTAGGTGTGAGACTGTCTTCCCAAAGAGTGAGACTGTCTTCCCAATGTGTGAGACTGCCTTCCCAATGTGTGAGACTGCCTTCCCAATGAGTGAGACTGCCTTCCCAATGTGTGAGACTGCCTTCCCAATGTGTGAGACTGCCTTCCCAATGAGTGAGACTGCCTTCCCAATGTGTGAGACTGCCTTCCCAATGTGTGAGACTGCCTTCCCAATGTGTGAGACTGCCTTCCCAATGTGTGAGACTGCCTTCCCAATGTGTGAGACTGTCTTCCCAATGAGAGAGACTGCCTTCCCAATGTGTGAGACTGCCTTCCCAATGTGTGAGACTGTCTTCCCAATGTGTGAGACTGCCTTCCCAATGAGAGAGACTGCCTTCCCAATGAGAGAGACTGCTTCCCTTTGAGTGAGACTGCCTTCCCAATGAGAGAGTCTGCTTCCCATTGAGTGAGACTGCCTTCCCATTGAGTGAGACTGCCTTCCCAATGAGAGAGACTGCCTTCGCAATGTGTGAGACTGTCTTCCCAATGAGAGAGACTGCCTTCCCAATGAGAGAGACTGCTTCCCTTTGAGTGAGACTGCCTTCCCAATGAGAGAGTCTGCTTCCCATTGAGTGAGACTGACTTCCCATTGAATGAGACTGCCTTCCCATTGAGTGAGACTGCCTTCACATTGAGTGAGACTGCCTTCCCATTGAGTGAGACTGCCTTCCCAATGAGAGAGACTGCCTTCGCAATGAGAGAGACTGCTTCCCTTTGAGTGAGACTGCCTTCCCATTGAGTGAGACTGCCTTCCCACTGAGTGAGACTGCCTTCGCAATGCGAGACTGCTTCCCATTGAGTGAGACTGCCTTCCCACTGAGTGAGACTGCCACCCTTTGAGTAAGACCTGGCAATCCTTCTATAGTCACCACCCCTCTTAGGATCGGCCTTATTATAACGAGGTATCATTAACCCTGGCAGGAAGTGGCTAACATCCCGTCTTCTCCCCCCTCCCCCCACTTCCTCTCCAGACTACCCTGGTCAGAAATCATCTCTAAAGCGGCTGCCGTGGCCCGCGACGGATTTAACGTGACGCACGATTTGGGTACGCCGCCTTCCGCCCCACAATGAAATCTTTCGGGGGGGCCTACATGTGGGTTAAAACGTAGTCACAACATGGCCACAGCTGTTGATTAAAATGGCGCCCAGTTAGGGTCAACCCCAATGCCCATTCTCATGGCTAAAGAGACGTAATGGGCAGCACAGCCGCCGTTCATGAAAGAGAAGATAATACAGGTTATTTTAAGGCTGCGCTTATAGTGCCAGCGACGTCGCGTCAAAACAAATGTATTGCCGCCGTCCAGGGCCGTTTTAAGACCTTCGTAGGCCCCAGGCACTTTTATTTCTAGAGGCCTGTGTGTCCGATGTTTTTACTCATTTTCATGCTAATTTCACCGTTTGCTTGTTTCTTTCGATACTTTCGATATTTAAAGGTATCGATACTTCGAAGGCATTTGAAATTAAAATTTGCTGTTTTCTCTTATTTTGTTTGTTTTTTTTGTTTAGGTTTTTTTTCAAGTGAAATATTGTAGGCCCTAAAAGGCTCGTAGGCCCGAGGCACTGCGCCTAGTCGGCCTAATGTATAAAGCGGCCCTGCTGCCGTGCGCTTATGGTAGTCATCGCAGTTTGATTTTTCCAGCGACCGCACGCAGCCGGCACTATAAGACTGCGGTCCCAGTCATGACTGTGACACGCGCGCCCGGTGGGGGGGGGGGGCGGTGCGTGCACAGCGCTAACCGCGATCTGCGGTCTCCAGGAGAGAGGGAGCTTGCGACGGGAGGGGGCGTGGTCGGGGATTTGCGGGGGCATGGCCATCACGTCACGCGGCTGGTTCGCCATCGTTGGGTGAACCGCCAGTGGGGGCGTGGCCACGCCTCCGTCGCAAGGTTTAAGCTCAATTTCATTGAGTTTAAAAAACCTTGCAGTACGGCGCAGCTGCACCTTCAGCGTGAAGGTGAGTACTGGGCCCTTCCCCAATGAGGGGCGGTGCTTACACGCACAGCGCACGCCGAGGTGTGCGCTGTAGCAGTGACTGGGACCGCAGCCTAAGCGTTGCCTTAGTATGCAGCTTCAAATAATCCCATTTGTATGGTATTTATATATTAGGATAACTCTCAGCTATGTATTTTTGCGCTCACTGCCATCTTGCCATGTGGGTTAATACTGGTAAAATTAGATTACACTGCACTGAGTTTATATCCTGTAATTATTAATAATAAATACCAATATTAGGGCTATTTTTATGGGGTCCCAGCAGTCCCCCCCCTCCCCCCACGATTTATATTATTTTTATATTACCATAGAAAATACAGGTATGGAAAGAATAATATTGTTTTTGCTATATACATCGAATTTTGGTGCCTGCGGCGCAGGAACGTGGAGTAATCTGCCCCACTTCACCAGGAAAAGCTGTCCCATGAGATCCGCAAAGTTATCGACAATGAATCAAATCCTTTCTCAGCCGGAGCCGTTAACGGGGTGAGAGATCAGAACCTCTCGGACGGATTTCGGGAGACCTTCTTCCCCGACGGGCAGCCGCTGCTGGCGGGGGCGTTCGCCCGGAGGCCGGACCTGGCGGCCATTTTGGATGCCGTGGCCGCGGGCGGGGTGGAGGCGTATTACAGCGGTAACCTGACGCAGGAAATGGTTTCCGAGGTGAGTGAAGCAAAATGGCCGTCGTCGTGTTCCTTGGGACGTGCTCTCTCCTCCCCACCCGCTCCTGTATATTTCTCTTTCAGTTTTAACTCATGTTAATGTTTATATTCAGTGTTTTATTTCTAAACGAAAGCGAAATAAAAATGGCTGCCAATGCCTTTCCCCTTTGGAACATCACTGGGCTTCAAACAGCCATATCAGAGAAGCTCTAGATAGAGAGATAACACATTGAGGCTACAGACAGGTGAAGTGGAACGTGTGAGACGTTGCCATGTGAACACTCTAATTCAGGCTTTGAGGCCTACATTAAAATACACAGAAAAAACAGCTGGGAAGTGACAACTAAAGTTGGTAATTGCATTAAAGGGGGAAACGGACTGAGCTCACTTCAGCGATACCTTCACTTCACTCCAGAGCAGAAAGGCAACCTTTAACTGGGCCTTATATTATATATAGGATGTGGCCAGTGTTACACCCTTTCGGGACAGTAGGATCAAGTTGTTAACAGTATTTCTGCTCCAAACGAGATGTAATAAAGAGAACCTGGAATCAAATGATTCAGATGCAGGCAGTCTGAGGCCTCGGGCATGGTGCCTCGGGCCGCGCTGATCAGCGGCTCCTGCTCTGCCTCGCCTGCTCAAACTGGAGCTTTTTTGTGTCCAGGCAGGCAAGGCAGTGAGCGCGCTTTGGGGGCGGTGCGTAGGCGGGGGGCGGAGGCAGGCCGGAGGCTTGTCGGGAGGAGGATCGGAGGCGGGGCGGGAGGCAGGGCTAGTCCCTCGCTCCCATTGGATGTGAGCGGTCACGTGACCGCTCCTATTCTGAAAGCCAGGGTCATATGTAGATGATTTAGCCCAGATAGTGTCAACTCGGCCCTCTTTTCCAAGCACAACAAGTCTGTTTCTTTTCTTTATTTGTGGAAAGCAGGGTAAAAGACAGGAACTTGTGTAGAGATGTCGATGTTGGGATAGTGTCTCTCTGTGTGTGCTTGGTAGTTAACGGCAGGTGAAAAGATAATCCTACCATACAGGAGTTTACAGCAATGCTCACTCATCCAGAGGTAATGGTGGAAAAGGAAGTGAGGGGCAAGGGTCACACTAAAATGGAGTGAGACTGCACTACTGTCAGCAAAAAGACAGGGGAGAAAATGGGAAAGTCCATTAACTGGAGGACTGGAGATGTTGCCAGAGCAACCAGGGGTGTGACAGCTTGGAAGGAAAAAGTCTACTTAATGTATCCATTCCATCTGCACTAGGAGTAAACTGCAAGGAAAGTAAATCTACGTACAGCTAGCAAACAGAACTGCCAAGGGAGAGGGGGGCTGAACAGAAAAGGCAGACAGGGGTATTTCTGTTCCATGACACTCCCCGTCTGGTATCTGGAGATACCACTATTTAAGGTGTATGTGGAACATATGTGCAATATAACATGACATAGCAACTTCATGTCCACATAACGATGGGATACCGGCCAGTACCACCAGCTTGACGTCCTTTGCCATCTTGGTAAGGTAGGTGGATGCACAGCTCTAGGTCAGCTTGATGCACCACAATGTCTCTCAGAGTCCATAGAACTGGTACTCAGTTCTTCCCTATCATAGTCCGATTTGGGCATTAGGAGGATAGTCTCTGTGATAGGTCTTAAAAAGGTTTTAACGATCCCATTCTGGGTCACCCGAACTTCTACCTTGCGAACCCTTTCGTCTTCGCTTGGGATGGTTCTGATTATAAGTCCCATGGGCCATTCGTTTCTTGCCACCTGTTTATCTTTCAACAGAACCACATCTCCCACTTGGATATTTGGTTTAACCGTTTGCCATTTATGGCGTTCTTGGAGTGTCACCAGATACTCGCGTCTCCAGCGATCCCAAAATGTGTTGGCCAAGCGCTGCACCTGTCTCCACTGTCGTTTGTACATATCCTTAGAGTGGAAGCCTACGACTGGGGTGGGGATGTTCCCTACTTTCTGGGTTAGCAGCATTGCTGGTGTCAAAATACTTGGCGATTCTGGATCTGTTGACACTGGAATCAAAGGCCTAGCATTGATTATCGCTGATATTTCAGCCATGAATGTGGTTAACACTTCGTGAGTCGAGTCAGGTCGGTTTTTAGCATCATAGAGTCCAAGATATGCTGGACTACCCCGATCATGCGTTCCCATGCTCCGCCCATGTGAGAGGAGTGAGGAGGGTTGAATGTCCACGTGCACTCTTGGTCGCGCAAGTATCTTTGGATACTATTGTCTCTATTATCTTTAGTGTCTATTTGTAATTCCTTACATGCTCCAACGAAATTGGTGCCACAATCGGAGCGTATTTGTTTAACTGGTCCTCTGACTGCAAAGAATATTCTGAGGGCATTTATGAAGCTTGAAGCATCCATAGATTCTATAATCTCGATGTGTATTGCTCGCGTACTCATGCAGGTGAAGAGTACCGCCCATCGCTTACTGTTTGCTAGTCCGCCCCTCGTTCTACGTGAGATGACCTTCCAGGGCCCAAATACATCGAGTCCTACACAGGTAAAGGGGGGTTCTGTATTAAGTCTGTCGATAGGTAAATCTGCCATCCTTTGGTCTTGGCTCTTTCCTCGCAGCATTCGGCACCTGACACATTTGTGGAGATTACTGGCCACGCACCTTTTCATGCCAACGATCCAAATGCCTGCCGCCCTAATAGCGCCTTCGGTGAAGTGTCGTCCCTGATGCATGATTTGTTCGTGGTAGTAGCGCACCAACAAAGTAGCGATGTGATGTCGGCCAGGGATGATAAGAGGATTGCTTTCCTCCCTGCTCAGTTGGGACTTGTTGAGGCGGCCTCCTACTCTCATGAGGCCGTCATTGTCGATGAAGGGATTCAACTTCCAAAGTGGGCTGTTTTTGGGAACACTCTTCCCTCTGCGAATGCAATTGATCTCTTCCGCATACGTTTCTCTCTGAACATGACTGAGAACAGTTTCCTTAGCCCTTGTGACTTCCTCCACGGTGCGCAACTCTTTGCAGATGTGCCAGCCGTGGCAGCCGGTAGTTTTACCATCTGGTGTCTGGCGGAAGGAGGAGGCTACATGCCTGAGATGGGCTACCGCTCGCAGAAGAGCTGTCCACCTTGAGAAGCGATGGAATCGATGTGATCCGAATGCGTTTCTGTGCAATACATTTGTGAGTAACACGGATACTTGTGGGGGCCTTATCTCCATATCCTTCTCGGGATCCACGAATTCAAAGTCGCCAACTAGGGTTGGGGGCGTTTCCGCGGGCTGCGCAAGAAACGTTGGTCCTGTGAGCCATGACGTGTTCTGCAGTTGAGATGCGGGTACTGATCTGGTGGCGTGATCTGCGGGATTTTGATCTGTGGGCACGTGGTGCCATTGTTCTGGTTGGGTTGACTTCCTGATTCTTTCTACACGGTTAGCTACGTATACGTAGAATCTCCTTTTCTTGTTGTATATGTATCCCAGTACCACCTTGCTGTCCGTGTAGAACCTAACGGCATCTGGTTTGCTGTCCATCTCGTTCTCGATGAGCTCTGCCAGTTCTACCGCTAACACTGCACCACATAGCTCGACTCTGGGTATAGTATGGTCGGGTTGCGGCGCCAGCTTAGCCTTGCCAAGGATGAACCTGATGTGGTAACTTCCACCCACGTCCGTGGTTTTTAGTTAGGCCACCGCTGCTATAGCTTTTGTGGAGGCATCTGAGAATACGCAAAGCTCTTTGCTGTGTGCGGCGGTGAGAGATATAGGTGAGTAGGGGCGTGGGATCTGAAGTTGCTCAAGGGCCTTCAAGGAGTGCTTCCACGTCTCCCACTCTTTCCGTTTTTCTGTGGGTAGTGGGGTGTCCCATTCCTGTTTTTCGAAGGACATTTCTCTGAGAAGAGACTTCCATTGTATAGTGACAGGAGCCACGAATCCTAGCAGATCGTAAAGACTGTTAACGGTGGACAGGACTCCGCGACGTGTGAAGGGTTTTTCTTCGATGGCTACCTGGAACGTAAAGGTATCTGTTTTAAGATTCCAGCTTATCCCCAGGCTCCGCTGTATGGGAGGCGTGTCTGTCCCCAGATCCAAATTCTTGAGATCGTTTGCTTGATCATCTGCGTGGAACGCCTTCATCACTCTGGCACTGTTGGAGGCTATTTTGTGCAATCTTAGGTTGGCATTTGCCAACATCTTTTGCGTCCTTTTGAGTAGATCTAATGCTTCTTCTTCGGTGGGAACTGACTTTAATCCGTCGTCCACATAGAAGTCTCTTTCGACGAAGTTCCTGGCGTCTTTCCCGAACTCTGCTTCTCCGTCTTGGGCTGTTCTTCTGAGGCCGTAGGCAGCCACCGCAGGTGATGGGCTGTTCCCGAAGACATGTACTTTCATGCGGTACTCCATAATTTCGTTTTCTATGTCGTTATCTTGGTACCACAGGAATCTTAAATAGTTACGTTTGTCTTCTCGCACAAGGAAGCAGTGGAACATCTGTTGGATGTCTGCTGTTACGGCGATTGGCTCCTTGCGGAAGCGGATCAACACTCCCAGAAGACTGTTTGTCAGATCCGGCCCGGTGAGGAGGACATCGTTTAGGGAGACTCCCTGATGCTGAGCACTGGAGTTGAAAACCACTCTAATTTGGCCAGGTTTCTGGGGGTGGTAGACGCCAAACGACGGGAGGTACCAGCATTCTTCGCCTTCTCTCAGTGGGGGCGCCGACTCTGCATGGCCACTGTGGAAGATTTTCTGCATGAAGGCCACAAAGTGTTCCTTGGTCTCCGGTTTCCTTTGTAGGTTACGGCGAAGCGAGTCGAGACATGGCATGGTCTCTGTTGTTTGGGAGGCGTCTTCCTGGTGAGCGGAATGGTAGTGGGGCCACCCAACTGCCTAATTCGTTCTTGAAGAGCTCCTTATCCATTAACCTCAAGAATTCTTTATCTTCCATTGATGCCGCCTGTTTGTCGTCGTCTTTTGTGGTCTGGAACACTGTACTCCCTAGGCCATTGGGGTGTTTTCCTGCCACAGGCGCGTCTCCATAGTTCCTTTTGGTCTCGAGCTTCTCGTGGACCTGGAAGTGGTTCGGACAGGGTTTGAAGTGGGATGCGTGACCGTTCTCCAACAAGTTTGTTCGTAGGGCGTCTACGTTGTCGGGTCCTCGTATTCTGTCTATGCATACTTCTCCCACTACCACCCATCCTAGATCGAGCCTTTGAGCGGTTGGGCCGTTGTGGTCCCCGTTTCGCTGTTCGCGGATCTTGTGTGCTCTCATGATATCCCTGCCAAGTAGCAGCATGATCTGGGCGCCTTCGTCTAGTGGTGGGATACGATCGGCAATAGCTTTTAGATGGGGATGGTGTCGCGCCACGTCTGGTGTGGGGATCTCACTCCTATCTTCTGCCATGTGATTGCACTCGATGAGTGTGGGAAGGGGCATGTTCACTTTGCCATCTATTGAGCACATGGTGTAGCCATTCACTCTTCTCCCTGTAGTCTCCATTTGCCCTGCGCACGTTCTGAGTGTGTAAGGAGAAGCACTGTCTTGAATATTGAACATGTCGAAGAATTCTGACCTGACCAGTGATCGGTTGCTCTGGTCGTCGATGATTGCATACATCCTTCTAGCTCTTTGGGGTTGTCCCTCTGGGTGCACGGCTACCAGACATATTTTAGAGCAAGATCTGACGTTGTTCCCTTCTCCGCATACTTCTGTGCATTTGGACGCTACCGACGTCGTGGGGGGTATATCTCCCACCTCTTCCTCCACGTCCTGCTTTGTCGAAGGGTTAGGGGCTTTGCTTGCTTTGGGCTTCATAGCTTCCGGGTGTAAAGCGGCTATGTGCCTGTCGCTATTGCACTCTGTGCATTTCATAGCTTCTTTGCAGTCCTTGAATAAATGAGTTGTGGAAGCACAACATTTGAAACAAGCTCCCCATTCCCTGAGTAGGTTCTTTCGCTCCTCTATGGGTTTCATTCTGAATCCGACACACTTGTTAAGCGGATGCGGCCTTTTGTGAATAGGGCATTCTTTGTTGAGGTCCCTTGGTTTCTTGTCCCTGTCGGCCGCCTGACCGGGACTCGTATGGGTCGTAGGGGGCACGTCCGTCCTGTGAACCGAGATGGGTGTTCTGGTGTCCTTGTATCTCGCTGCTGGCCTTTCGTTCCTCTGGTGGCTGGCGCTGGATGTGGTCTGCGCCCCTGGATGAAGCTGGGGTCGTTCCTTATCCTTGCTGCTTCGCGAATGAAGCTCAAGAAAACTGAGAATGGGGGGTAGACGACTTGCTTCTCCCTTTTGTATTTGGAACCTTGTGAAATCCACCTTTCTTGGAGGTTGAAGGGTAGCTTCTCCAGGATGGGTCTCACTCCACGAGCTGAGTCTAGGACGTTGAGACCTATTAAGAAATGGTCTTTCCTTGCGAAATCCAGTTCTTGCAGCAGGTCCCCGAGCTCTCGTAACTTCCAGTAGTCTTTAGTTGTGATCTTGGGGAAGCTGTCGACTCTTTTGAAGAGCGAATCCTCGACTGCTTCGGGGCTGCCGTAGGACTCTTCTAGCCTTTCCCACACTAGGTCAAGACCTACTTGGGGTTGGTGCGCGTTTGCCGCCCGCAGTCTGTTCGCGTGCTCTCTGGATTCGTTCCCCAGGAACTTGAATAGCAGGTTGAGCTCTTCCCTTGCTGAGAAGTCCAAGCTGTTGATTGTGTCTTTGAACGTGAACTTCCACGTCCGGTAGTTCTCAGGACGGTCGTCGAAGCTGATGAGTCCCGCTTGCACCAGGTCACGCCGGATCATGTACTTGGCTATGTCTGTCAGGCCTGAGGCATCGGCGTGTTTGTCCCGTTCTGAGGTAGTTGCTGGGAGGGTCCGTGCGGTCGCCTCTTCCTTGGCGTGGACGCGTGATGACTGCTGGTCGGTGTGAGGGGCTGTGTGTTCCCGTGTGGGTGTACCTGGATGGCGAGCCCGTTGTAGTGCATCCGTGTGCGCGCTGGCATGTGGATCACTGTTGCGGCTGTGGCTATCCCAGGCAGCATGTACCATTGACGGAGCAGCGTCTTCTCCTTGTGGACCTAGCAAGTCTTCGGTGTCTGTAGAGTCAATCCCTCCGCGTTGAGATGGTGCGCTGGTGTTTACACTGAAGAGGCTCCTTACGTAGTCTTCAGTGCGTTGGACTGGATCCTCTGAGGCAATCCGTCTGTACGGTTGCTCCCCGCCATCCTGTTGCGCGGCTGCTTCTAGGACTTTGGCTTGGGCCATGGCGGCAGCGGCGTCCTCTTCTTTGCTTAGAGCTTCTAGATCCGCGTCTAATTTGGCCTTTCTGCGCGCAGCGGCGGCAGCGGTGGCGGCATTGGCAGCGGCGGCAGTAGCAGCGGCGGTGGCAGTAGCAGCGGCGGCGGCATTGGCAGCGTTCTGCTCCTCCTCTTCTATGCGCGCTCTTTCTGCCCTTACGGCTGCCTCTCTTCGACCATATTCGGCCCTGGCATGTGCGGCCTCTGCGGAGGCTCGCGCCTTGGTAGCGCTTGCGCTAGCGCTGGACGCGTTAGATCGTGCTGATCTTGCTGACCTTGAGGAATGCCTGGATGTGCTTGAGCGCTGCGATGTGGTTTCCAGCAAAAGGTCTTTCCTCTTATTTTCGGCTTCCGTGATAGAGGTTCGCACGCGGCTGTCACTTGTCAAGTCAATGTTGTGCTGTAAGTCCCTTTCATGCAGGCTTTCGCCGGTATTAGCCCTGGCCAGGTAAGTGACGTATGCCTCTGACAGCCCTTGGTAGCATAAGTGGTCTATCTTTAATTGAGTTATTGCCTGTTCGAGCTGTTGTACGGAATTGCCAGCGGCGGCGACATTGCGTATCCCAAGTGTGGTAGTGTTCCAGGCCAACTCTAATTTAGCGCGGTGCGCTTCAATGTCAGTCTCGTATTTTTCACGGGCCTTTTGTGTCAGTGCGACTGTCCGTTTGGGCCTTGCGCCCGCCTGCGCCTGTTGCAGTTGCGCAGCGGTCTCTGTGTCTGAGTGATCGCTTTCCTGCGTGATGTCTGGTGAGGTTCTGAGTTCTGCCATGCTGTAGGTGTGTGTAGGCCTTTAGCCAGTGCGTGTGGCGTGCGGTCTTTTACCTGTGTCAGCGATGGGCGTCTGTCTCAGATGATGCCGAGCGGTGTCCTGCAGCGTGCAGCGTAGGGGTAGCTGTACTCACAGGTGTCCGGTGGCTCTGACCCGTGTCCTGGCGGGTGTCCGGTAGCGTGGCCCTTGATGGCGCTAGCCGTGGGGACGTGCGCAGGGGTAGGTGAGATGGTGGCTCCTCACTATGGGGCTGTGCAGGGGGTGAACTCAGACAGAGAGAGGTAATTAGGTTTGTGTAAGGAGCACTGTTTGTCTGCAAAGCTGTTGCCTCGTGTGCAAGGTTGTTTGCTGGTTAAAGCTTGCTGCCCTGTCTGAAAGGCTGCTTGTGCAGAGTAAGTTGCATGGTGCTTTTTGTCTGCAGAGACTGCTCTGTTTTATCATGGAGTCTGGAGTAGCAGCTCCTGTAAGTGTCTGTAAGGCACACGGTATCTTTTCACTATTCTGAAAGCCAGGGTCATATGTAGATGATTTAGCCCAGATAGTGTCAACTCGGCCCTCTTTTCCAAGCACAACAAGTCTGTTTCTTTTCTTTATTTGTGGAAAGCAGGGTAAAAGACAGGAACTTGTGTAGAGATGTAGATGTTGGGATAGTGTCTCTCTGTGTGTGCTTGGTAGTTAACGGCAGGTGAAAAGCTAATCCTACCATACAGGAGTTTACAGCAGTGCTCACTCATCTAGAGGTAATGGTGGAAAAGGAAGTGAGGGGCAAGGATCACACTAAAATGGAGTGAGACTGCACTACTGTCAGCAAAAAGACAGGGGAGAAAATGGGAAAGTCCATTAACTGGAGGACTGATGTTGCCAAAGCAACCAGGGCTGTGACAGCTTGGAAGGAAAAAGGCTACTTAATGTATCCATTCCATCTGCACTAGGAGTAAACAGCAAGGAAAGTAAATCCACGTCCAGCTAGCAATCAGAACTGCCAAGGGAGAGGGGGGCTGAACAGAAAAGGCAGACAGGGGTATTTCTGTTCCATGACAGCTCCTCCGCTTCCCTGAGCGGCAAATATAAAATTTGCCTGTCTCGCCAAAATACCTGAGCCTCCGCACGCATCCGCACGCATGCGGAAGCGGCTGCTAAAGCCGCGCTGATGACAGATGCAGGGGGTAAGTGCATCTGCTCAGCGCGGCTCAGCACGGCTCAGCAAGGCTCACCCTACTATGTCCCAGGCCTGAGGCAGGAGGCGGCCATCTTAAGCTTTGATAATTCAGTCCGAATACCCATGGCTCCTCCTTTTTCTGCTGTTTTGGAAACGCCCTTGAAAAGGGGACAATTTTGGGCTCTTCCTGAGGAAGATGGAGCCATGAGCATTGAATTTCAAGGCGCTGCTAGGGCCGTGAATGACAACACATCCAAAATGGCCACCCCCTTGAATCCAGAATGGGCAGATCAGTTCATTATTACTCTCCTTTTAACGCCCCGCTCCCCTCAGGTGAGTGCGTATGGTGGGGTGTTGACGGAAGAGGATTTCAGCAACTACAGCGTCACGGTAGAGAAGCCTGTGCAGACCGTGTATCAAGGTAACCGCCATATTTAAAACTCCCATTTGGAGTCAGGCTTTCGGGCCTAAAACACAGGACATGACGTTGTAGGCCCCTCTGACAGCGAAGGGGTTAAATTATGAAAGGTGAGTGACCTAATGACAGTGACGTGTTTAATGGGTTAAAGGGACAGTCCCACGTAGGAGCAAAGTGACCTAATGACCGGGACGTGTTTAATGGGTTAAAGGGACAGTCCCATGTTAGAGCAAAGTGACCTAATGACAGTGAGGTGTTTAATGGGTTAAAGGGCCAGTCCCACGTAGGAGCAAAGTGACCTAATGACCGTGACGTGTTTAATGGGTTAAAGGTTTAGTCCCATGTAGGGGCAAAGGGACCTAATAACACGGACGTGTTTAATGAGTTAAAGCGTCAGTCCCACATAGGAGCAAAGTGACCTAATGACAGGGACATGTTTAAAGGGTTAAAGGGTCAGTCCCACGTAGGAGCAAAGTGACCTAATGACAGTGACGTGTTTAATGGGTTAAAGGGTCAGGCCCCCATAGGGGCAAAGTGACCTAATGACAGGGATGTGTTTAATGGGTTAAGGGCTCAGTCCCACGTAGGAGCAAAGGGACCTAATGACAGGGGCGTGTTTAATGGGTTAAAGGCTCAGTCACCCGTAGGAGCAAAGTGACCTAATGACAGGGATGTGTTTAATGGGTTAAAGGCTCAGTCACCCGTAGGGGCAGTGACCTAATGACAGTGACGTGTTTAATGGGTTAAAGGGTCAGTCCCACGTAGGAGCAAAGTGACCTAATGACAGGGACGCGTTTAATGGGTTAAAGGGTCAGTCCTATGTCATTGTGTACCTGAGGCTGAGTCCTTAACCCCTTGTCTGCTCTAAGGGGTGGTTAATATACCTGTGTTGTACCCTCTCGCCCAGGTCACCTGGTATTTGCCCCTCCTGCCCCGCACGCGGGACCCGCTCTTATGACCGCCCTCAACATCCTGGAAGGGGTTAACCTGACGAGACATACACCCCGTGCAAGCGCCCTGCACTGGATAACAGAGGTGACGACCTCTAGGACTAGACAGCTGCAGGGGTTGGGGCGCAGAGCCAGGCACGTCTAGGAACAGGCGGGAGAGAAGCAGTGATATTGGCACCTCTAGGAACAGGCGGGAGGGGGCAGTGATACTGGCACCTCTAGGAACAGGTGGGAGATGAGAAGTGATATTGGCACCTCTAGGAACAGGCGGGAGGGGAGCAGTGATATTGGCACCTCTAGGAACAGGCGGGAGGGGAGCAGTGATACTGACACCTCTAGGAACAGGCGGGAGGGGAGCAGTGATACTGACACCTCTAGGAACAGGCGGGAGAGAAGCAGTGATATTGGCACCTCTAGAAACAGGCGGGAGGGGAGCAGTGATATTGGCACCTCTAGGAACAGGCGGGAGGGGAGCAGAGATACTGACACCTCTAGGAACAGGCGGGAGGGGGCAGTGATATTGGCACCTCTAGGAACAGGCGGGAGGGGAGCAGTGATATTGGCACCTCTAGGAACAGGCGGGAGGGGAGCAGTGATATTGGCACCTCTAGGAACAGGCGGGAGGGGAGCAGTGATATTGGCACCTCTAGGAACAGGCGGGAGGGGAGCAGTGATATTGGCACCTCTAGGAACAGGCGGGAGGGGAGCAGTGATATTGGCACCTCTAGGAACAGGCGGGAGAGGAGCAGTGATTTTGGCACCTCTAGGAACAGGCGGGAGAGGAGCAGTGATATTGGCACCTCTAGGTACAGGCGGGAGGGGAGCAGTGATATTGGCACCTCTAGGAACAGGCGGGAGGGGAGCAGTGATATTGGCACCTCTAGGAACAGGCGGGAGGGGAGCAGTAATATTGGCACCTCTAGGAACAGGCGGGAGGGGAGCAGTGATATTGGCACCTCTAGGAACAGGCGGGAGGGGAGCAGTGATATTGGCACCTCTAGGAACAGGCGGGAGGGGAGCAGTAATATTGGCACCTCTAAGAACAGGCGGGAGGGGAGCAGTGATATTGGCACCTCTAGGAACAGGCGGGAGGGGAGCAGTGATATTGGCACCTCTAGGAACAGGCGGGAGGGGAGCAGTAATATTGGCACCTCTAGGAACAGGCGGGAGAGGAGCAGTGATTTTGGCACCTCTAGGAACAGGCGGGAGGGGAGCAGTGATATTGGCACCTCTAGGAACAGGCGGGAGGGGAGCAGTGATATTGGCACCTCTAGAAACAGGCGGGAGGGGAGCAGTGATACTGGCACCTCTAGGAACAGGCGGGAGGGGAGCAGTGATATTGGCACCTCTAGGAACAGGCGGGAGGGGAGCAGTGATATTGGCACCTCTAGGAACAGGCGGGAGGGGAGCAGTGATATTGGCACCTCTAGGAACAGGCGGGAGGGGAGCAGTGATATTGGCACCTCTAGGAACAGGCGGGAGGGGAGCAGTGATATTGGCACCTCTAGGAACAGGCGGGAGGGGGCAGTGATATTGGCACCTCTAGGAACAGGCGGGAGGGGAGCAGTGATTTTGGCACCTCTAGGAACAGGCGGGAGGGGGCAGTGATATTGGCACCTCTAGGAACAGGCGGGAGGGGAGCAGTGATTTTGGCACCTCTAGGAACAGGC
Source organism: Ascaphus truei (assembly GCF_040206685.1). Classification (NCBI taxonomy): domain Eukaryota; kingdom Metazoa; phylum Chordata; class Amphibia; order Anura; family Ascaphidae; genus Ascaphus; species Ascaphus truei. The sequence goes on from NC_134497.1 coordinate 19,610,092, forward strand.
GGGAGGGGGCAGTGATATTGGCACCTCTAGGAACAGGCGGGAGGGGAGCAGTGATTTTGGCACCTCTAGGAACAGGCGGGAGGGGAGCAGTGATATTGGCACCTCTAGGAACAGGCGGGAGGGGAGCAGTGATATTGGCACCTCTAGGAACAGGCGGGAGGGGAGCAGTGATACTGACACCTCTAGGAACAGGCGGGAGGGGAGCAGTGATATTGGCACCTCTAGGAACAGGCGGGAGGGGAGCAGTGATATTGGCACCTCTAGAAACAGGCGGGAGGGGAGCAGTGATATTGGCACCTCTAGGAATAGGCGGGAGGGGAGCAGTGATATTGGCACCTCTAGGAATAGGCGGGAGGGGAGCAGTGATATTGGCACCTCTAGAAACAGGCGGGAGGGGAGCAGTGATACTGGCACCTCTAGGAACAGGCGGGAGGGGAGCAGTGATATTGGCACCTCTAGGAACAGGCGGGAGGGGAGCAGTGATATTGGCACCTCTAGAAACAGGCGGGAGGGGAGCAGTGATATTGGCACCTCTAGGAACAGGCGGGAGGGGAGCAGTGATATTGGCACCTCTAGAAACAGGCGGGAGGGGAGCAGTGATACTGGCACCTCTAGGAACAGGCGGGAGGGGAGCAGTGATATTGGCACCTCTAGGAACAGGCGGGAGGGGAGCAGTGATATTGGCACCTCTAGGAACAGGCGGGAGGGGAGCAGTGATACTGGCACCTCTAGGAACAGGCGGGAGGGGAGCAGTGATATTGGCACCTCTAGGAACAGGTGGGAGGGGAGCAGTGATATTGGCACCTCTAGGAACAGGCGGGAGGGGAGCAGTGATATTGGCACCTCTAGGAACAGGCGGGAGGGGAGCAGTGATATTGGCACCTCTAGGAACAGGCGGGAGGGGAGCAGTGATATTGGCACCTCTAGAAACAGGCGGGAGGGGAGCAGTGATACTGACACCTCTAGGAACAGGCGGGAGGGGAGCAGTGATACTGACACCTCTAGGAACAGGCGGGAGAGAAGCAGTGATATTGGCACCTCTAGGAACAGGCGGGAGGGGGCAGTGATATTGGCACCTCTAGGAACAGGCGGGAGGGGAGCAGTGATATTGGCACCTCTAGGAACAGGCGGGAGGGGAGCAGTGATATTGGCACCTCTAGGAACAGGCGGGAGGGGAGCAGTGATATTGGCACCTCTAGGAACAGGCGGGAGAGGAGCAGTGATATTGGCACCTCTAGGAACAGGCGGGAGGGGAGCAGTGATATTGGCACCTCTAGGAACAGGCGGGAGGGGAGCAGTGATATTGGCACCTCTAGGAACAGGCGGGAGAGAAGCAGTGATATTGGCACCTCTAGGAATAGGCGGGAGGGGAGCAGTGATATTGGCACCTCTAGGAACAGGTGGGAGATGAGAAGTGATATTGGCACCTCTAGGAACAGGCGGGAGGGGAGCAGTGATATTGGCACCTCTAGGAACAGGCGGGAGGGGAGCAGTGATATTGGCACCTCTAGGAACAGGCGGGAGGGGAGCAGTGATATTGGCACCTCTAGGAACAGGCGGGAGGGGAGCAGTAATATTGGCACCTCTAGGAACAGGCGGGAGGGGAGCAGTGATATTGGCACCTCTAAGAACAGGCGGGAGGGGAGCAGTGATATTGGCACCTCTAGGAACAGGCGGGAGGGAGCAGTGATACTGGCACCTCTATGAACAGGCGGGAGGGGAGCAGTGATATTGGCACCTCTAGGAACAGGCGGGAGGGGGCAGTGATATTGGCACCTCTAGGAACAGGCGGGAGAGGAGTAGTGATATTGGCACCTCTAGGAACAGGCGGGAGGGGGCATGCAGGGACACAGAGACGGCTACCCCTAGGACTCAGAAGAGGACAGTCACAGCGGGTACAGAGCCCGGCACCTCTAGGACCACATAAAGCTGAGGGGACAGTCACAGGGTACAGAGCCTGGCACCTCTAGGACTACATACAGCTGAGGGGACAGTCACAGGGTACAGAGCACAGCACCTCTAGGACTACATACAGCTGAGGGGACAATCACAGCGGGTACAGAGCCTGGCACCTCTAGGACTACATACAGTTATGGGGACAGTCACAGGGTACAGAGCCCGGCACCTCTAGGACTGCATACAGCTGAGGGGACAATCACAGGGTACAGAGCACGGCACCTCTAGGACTACATACAGCTGAGGGGACAGTCATAGCGGGTACAGAGCCTGGCACCTCTAGGACTACATACAGCTGAGGGGACTGTTGCAGGGTACATGCAACTACATACGTGGGTTTCTTGACAAGGCTGTTTTATTTTGCCTTGAAAAATATTCAGCACACAAAACAAAAATAATTCTTTTTCAGCAACAAACGAAAATGGCTTTTCCTTCAGCAAACCGAACAAAACAGTTTATCTTTAGCAGACAGTTTATATATATGCAGCTACCCTTTTTCTATGCAGGGGACAGACAGTTCACAGTTTCACTACTTTGCTACTCAGACCTTGTTTTCAGGAATCACTTTAGTAGCTTACTCCTCTCTCATCAACAGCAAGCTCCATGTGTCTACAACCTGGGTTTTAACACACCTTGATTAGGCAGCTGGGATCCAACTAATTGTCCTGAGGTTCCCAGCTGAAGTTTAACCTAGTCAGTGCTGCACTGCAGACTAGATATAGGTTTTCCAGGCATATAACTGGTGGCTTTTATTTACCCTGTCACATTCCTCCCCTGTTAGTGTGTGGCTGGGGCTACGCACGGCTGAAGCCCGACCATCCACCCCTTCTCTAGAAAAGAAGTCAGCATTTGCGTTCTCTTTTCCCGGTCTATGCTGAATCTCAAATGAGAAGGGTTGGAGGGCCATATACCACCTAGTCAATCTAGCATTGGAATCCTTCATGCTATTTAACCATTTCAGTGGAGCATGATCCGTCACCAAAGTAAAATGGACTCCTGCCAGGTAATGCCTCAAAGCCTCGATTGCCCACTTTACTGCGTGGCACTCTTTCTCAATCACTGAGTAATTTTTTTCCCTTGGGAACAATTTCCTACTTAGGAAAAGGATAGGATGTTCAACTCCCCCAAACTGTTGTGACAACACTGCCCCTAGCCCTATCTCTGATGCATCTGTTTGCACTATAAAAGGGCTGTTGAAGTCTGGGCTTCTAAGGATGGGACCCTCTGATAGACACCTTTTTATGTCCTCAAAGGCTCTCTGACAATCCCTTGACCACACCACTTGTGTAGGGGCACATTTTTTTGTGAGGTCCGTTAAAGGGGCTGCCACTTCCGAATAGTTGGGGATGAACCGCCGGTAGTACCCTGCTAAACCCAGCAGAGAGCGTAGCTGCGTTTTTGTTTGGGGGGTCGGAACTTCTTTCAGGGCAACTACCTTGTCGGCTAGTGGCCTTACTTTTCCACCTCCCACTGCATACCCTAAATATTTGGTTTCCACTTTACCCAAGGCACATTTCTTAGGGTTGGCTGTGAGTCCTGCCTCTCTTAGAGATTTGAGGACCGCTTTTAGCCTATTTAGATGGGCCCGCCAGTGTTTACTATAAATGACAATGTCATCTAGGTAGGCTGCGGCATAAGTCCTATGGGGCCTCAGTACCTTATCCATGAGTCTCTGAAATGTGGCTGGGGCTCCATGCAGTCCAAATGGCATTGTCACAAACTGGTATAAACCCATGGGAGTGGCAAAGGCTGTTTTGCATTTGGACTTTTCCTCTAAGGGTATTTGCCAGTATCCTTATGTCAAGTCCAACGTCGATATATATTCCGCGTTACCAAGGGCGTCAATTAATTCGTCCACCCTTGGCATCGGATATGCGTCAATCTTGGATATCGCATTGACCTTTCGGAGGTCCACACAAAATCTTACCTTCCCATCGGGTTTAGGGACCATAACTTGTGGACTACACCACTCACTGCATGATTCCTCAATCACTCCTAAGTGTAACATTGCTTGTACCTCCTTCTCTACCAGAGCCCTACAACTTTCAGGCAACCTATAAGGACGGGAACGTACTTTTACCCCAGGTGCTGTCTCGATTGCATGGGAAATTAAGTTAGTTTGTCCTGGTAAGTCAGAAAAAACATCCTGGAATTGTGTAATTATTGCTAACAAGAGTCTGGTCCAGGACACTCTCCTGCTGCTCAGCCCCAAGGAAGTTCTCCACGAGTCGGACCGCCAAAGCTAGGGTTTCAGCAGCGTGGCGTTTTACCCACGAGCGTGCGGGAGTTGGTATTACTTGTAGAAATGGTTCCAAAACCACCTGCTCAAGAATTGCCTCCTTAGTGCACTCCTCGGGTTGTATCCAGCGCGTACACAAGTCCAATAATCGCTGAGCGAGGACCCAGGGTCTCATCTTAGCGGTGTACTTCATGTTCCGGAACTGCTGCCGGTACATCTCTGGGGTCAGACCTAAGCGATCCAGTATGGCGGCTTTTACTTGGCGGTAGTCCATTGCCTGATCTGTAGGGAGGCCCTGATATGATGCCTGGGCTTCACCTATGAGGAGCGGGGCCAAAGCAGTTGCCCAGCGATCTGCAGCCCAGCCCTGAGCTTCGGCGACTCTTTCAAATGTTAGTAAAAAAGCCTCTGGATCCTCATTCGGACCCATTTTCCTCAGGAGTATCGGGGGTCTGCTGGCCAGTTCTGCACCGGCAGACCCTTGGAATTGGGTCAGCAGCTTGGCAATCCGCTCATCCTGTGCTGTCTGTAGTCTTTCATCTCTCTCCGCTTGCAGCCGGGCCTGCTCGCACAGAAACGCTTTCAACATTTCTTCCATTCTTGTGTGTGTGTGTGTGTGGCCCTTTAACTGCAGGAGCCTTTTGAAAAAAATCAAATCCCACTTCTGACACCATATGTTGCAGGGTACATGCAACTACACACGTGGGTTTCTTGACAAGGCTGTTTTATTTTGCCTTGAAAAATATACAGCACACAAAACAAAAATAGCTCTTTTTCAGCAACAAACGAAAATGGCTTTTTCTTCAGCAAACCGAACACTTCAGTTTCTCTTTAGCAGACAGTTTATATATATGCAGCTACCCTTTTTCTATGCAGGGAACAGACAGTTCACAGTTTCACTACTTTGCTACTCAGACCTTGTTTTCAGGAATCACTTTAGCAGCTTACTCCTCTCTCATCAACAGCAAGCTCCATGTGTCTACAACCTGGGTTTTAACACACCTCGATTAGGCAGCTGGGATCCAACTAATTGTCCTGAGGTTCCCAGCTGAAGTTTAACCTAGTCAGTGCTGCACTGCAGACTAGACATAGGTTTTCCAGGCATATAACTGGTGGCTTTTATTTACCCTGTCACAGGACAATCACAGGGTACAGAGCCTGGCACCTCTAGGACTACATACAGCTGAGGGGACAGTCAAGCGGGTACAGAGCCTGACACCTCTAGGACTACATACAGCTGAGGGGACAGTCACAGGGTACAGAGCGCAGCATCTCTAGGACTACATACAGCTGAGGGGACAGTCACAGGGTGCACCTCTAGGATATGATGAGCTCCTGCACCCCCCACCCAGTCTCTGCTGACCTCTTCCCCCCCCCCCCCGCTCCCTTCTGCTTTCTACAGACCTTAAAAATAGCCCTAGCCACAGCCAGTAACCTGGGGGACCCCTCCCACGACCCCACCCTGCCCGGCTTCGTGGAGGAGATCCTGAGGTGAGCCCTTATACAGTGGTACTGTGTATCACCGCTGTGTCAGTGCAGTGTATTCCTCAGACATACATTACAGTAATACCTACACATAAAATGCAAGAAGGATCTTTAGGGTCACAGAATGCTTTGTGCATCCCCCCTTCTCTCTCCCTCCCCCCTTCTCTCTCCCTCCCCCCTTCTCTCTCCCTCCCTCACTCCCCTTTTCTCTTTCTCTCCCCTTCTCTCTCACTCTCTCTCCCCTTCTCCCTTCTCTCTCTCTCCCTCCCTCCTCGTTCTCTCTTTCTCCTTCCCTCACACTCCCCTTCTCTCTCCCTCCCTCACACTCCCCCATCTCTCCCTCCCTCACACTCCCCCATCTCTCCCTCCCTCACACTCCCCCATCTCCCCTTCTCTCACACTCCCTCACACTCCCCTTCTCTCTCCCTCCCTCACACTCCCCCCATCTCTCCCTCCCTCACACTCCCCCATCTCTCCCTCCCTCACACTCCCCCATCTCTCCCTCCCTCACACTCCCCTTCTCTCAGCCTCCCTCACACTCCCCCTTCTCTCTCTCTCCCTCCCACACACTCCCGTCTCTCCTCCCTCACACTCCCCTTCTCTCTCCCTCCCTCACACTCCCCTTCTCTCTCCCTCCCTCACACTCCCCCCTTCTCTCCCTCCCTCACACTCCCCCTTCTCTCTCCCTCCCTCACAATCCCCCCTTCTCTCCCTCACACTTCCCCTTCTCTCTCTCCCTCCCTCACTCTCCCCTTCTCTCTCTCTCTCCCTCACTCACACATCCCCTTCTCTCCCCCTCCCTCACACTCCCCCTTCTCTCTCTCCCTCCCTCACACTCCCCCTTCTCTCTCTCTCCCTCACTCACACTTCCCCTTCTCTCCCCCCTCCCTCCCCATTCTCTATTTCTCTCTCCCTCACACTCCCCCTTCTCACTTTCTCCCTCACTCACACTTCCCCTTCTCATTCTCTCCCTCACTCACACTCCCCATTATCTCTCTCCCTCCCCATTCTCTCTTTCTCCCTCCCTCACACTCCCCTTCTCTCTCCCTCACTCACACTCCCCCTTCTCTCTCCCTCCCTCACACTC